>NC_028644.1:51944134-51992936 GCF_001406875.1 Solanum pennellii
TATATATATATATATTGTGTTCTACTTTTCTTAAAATTTTGACTTAGTTGAAGCACATCTCTAATTTTTCTTATTGCATTCAAGAGCTCCAGTGTTGTCTTTTCGAACTGCACCATAAATTGTGAAGAGTTCTAGATGCTATTAGTGGTTCCTTGCGAGCAACTGGTTCAAAGGTATAGTATCATCTTCAACTTTGTCAAAAACATTGTTTTTTCTGATGGTATCCACAATGCTCTGGACCTATGAACATGTATCACTTTTACCTGGATAATCCAACAGGCTATTACATCTATTTTATTGTGCTAACCAAAATCATTAATCATGACCTCAAGTTCATGAATGACGTTTTCACAAGTGGGTTCATTCAAATTATATGAAATTGCATTCCCTGAACGAATGTTGCAGTGTCAAAAACAATTTGTTACTATCTCTAGTTGAACATTTGTCGTCTAAGTAGGGATTGCAAAATTGATAGTATCCAAAATATTAATCTTTACTGGATCAGTTTATCCCACTGTATAGTCTTCTAATATCCTACTATAAGATCTGTTATGCTAATACATCTTGAAAGCTCTTATTATCTCAACATCACAAAATCGAATTTTTTATGTCATGTTGGATAGCAAGAAAAACAATTCAACATTTTTTAGTCCTTCAATATTTCTATTATTGGACAATTATCAACCATAAGCAAAATTTGTCTTCTATTCATTTTGTGATCAAACCAACTTATATATTCATAAAAAAAACACTTGTCATCTATGCTTTTGTGTTAGTTTATATATGGTTTTTTTCCCTCATTATAATAAATCAAATGTTTTAATATAAACTACAATGAATAATACTTAATTACTAAAAAACAATGAAAATTATGTATTATTTTACAATGAATGATTGAATTCTTGAATTTCTTTACCATGAATCATTTAACAAAGTATTATATTACAATGAGTCATACATATATATTATACTTTATGTATAGTAAATTTAATATTTATGTGAAACCAATTAATATGATACATAAATTAGTAAGATACAATGATTTTTATATATTCATTGTACCTTATTTTTAATTTTTTATGTGAAATCAATAAATATATTACATAAATTAGTAAGATACAATAATTTTGCTATAATCAAATTAACTTTCATTAAAATTCAAACCAATTAACTTATCAATTAGATAATATCTCTATAAAATAATAAAATTTTATGATCCCACATATATTAATTTATAGAGGTTTTACTGTACTTACCATTTATTTTGAAGTTAATTTGACTAATTTTCAAAGTTAAATTAGATTATATTAATTTGATATTCTAAAATAAATAGATATTCAAAAACTAAATGAAAAATACTACCAAATACAATTTTTTGCACATCAATATAGTGAAAAAATATATCATTAAATGTTAGTTTTAATAGTTTACTCTATAAAAAAATTATGATAATTAAAAATAAACTAAGTGAGTAATATGAATTGATATTTACTTGTTGTCTTTAACGTAAGTTAATTTGCACAAATATTTCTTTGAACAAAAAGTCAAAACTTCAGTTAAAATGGTAAAGAAATAATTGGTTGAGATATAAACTATAGGGATTAGGTTTATCCTTAAAAATAAATAGCTGTAAAGCTGACTAGATTCATATCCTGCTTTGGATTAACCAATGAATTTACATGTCATAATGACATTGCTTAGTGGCTACCATTAATTATGGATTTCAAATTAATTTTATTTCTTTTTCTAACAAAGGACAACCAGTGGATTAGGATTCAAGATAAGACCTACCCTTTCTTTTTATGTATAAAATATAAATCCATACCCCATTATTCAACTCAATCTTCTGTTACTTAATTATTTTGTTTTATCTTTTCATCATTTTATATAATGATAATGATAACTCATCATCTTATATCTCCTTGTTGTTTCCAAGATCCAAGAATTCTCCTATGGTGAAGATTTGTTTTTCTTTCTAGCCTTTTCTTTGAAACACCATTTCTTGGTTTTGAATTTTAATTTTGATTGCAAGCATAAGGGAAAATAACAATAAAAATGTCTGTAAGTATGATTATGGATAAAAGGGAAGTTGAAGGTTCATGTGGATTTATGGATGCATTATCATGTAATCCACAAGAGGCATTTTTTGGTGGTAATAAACAAGTGTTTATTAATGAGGAGAAGGCATGCACTTGTAGTTCTTCATCATCTATTGGAGAAAATAGTGATACTATATCACATGAAGAATCAATGGATGATGATCCTCAAGAAGTTGAGAGTCCTTTCTCTTCCATCCAACCTCTACACCAAGTTTTACCAATTAGGTATTTTTTTTCTTTTGAATTCCGCGTATATTTTGTCCTATCCTGACTTAATTTCATTGGATATGTTATATTTTTGTGTAGGCATGAATTGAATTGTTTATCCTGTTTGCAGAAAGGGTATGTCAAGATTCTATAATGGAAAGTCAAAATCATTCACAAGTTTAAGAGAAGCTTCAACTTCATCTTCTGTGAAAGAATTAGCAAAGCCAGAAAATGCTTCCTATATCAACAAGAAAAGGAGAAACATATTGGCATGTCGTTTACCTAACAAGAAGAACCACACTGGCATCTCAAAGAAGAAACATATTGGCATATTGGCTATGAATTCTGGTCTTTGTGACAACTCAACAAGTTGGAGATCATTTTCCTTGGCTGATTTACAATTTGTTTCTGTTACTGCAACCCCTACTACATTACAACAAGCTGAAAAGAAACCAACTAATTGAGCATTTTGATGAATAACTTGTTCTTCTCTTCATTTAGCAAAAAGCATTCTTGTTTTGTCCTTTTAGCAATGTATCAACACATTCTTTTTTTGTGACTAGGTATGCTTACAGCCTCTCAACTAGTTAACCCATCTAGAGGCTATGAATGTTGTTTTCACTAACATGTACTGCCAATGTTAACAAGTCAGCAAAAAAATAAAAACCAAAGATAGTTTTCTTCTTTTAAAAGCAGAATCTAGAGATTAGCAACCATATTATGTTCCACGAAATAAATGCATGACAATAGATGATCAAACATCTAACTAAAATCATTAATCTTGAAATTTGTCAACACTTCAAATTTCAGCAAAATTGAATTGAAAGATTCTTGGATGGATGTCAGAAACAGGTTTGAATATTTGCTACAACATGAAAGATTTTCGATAAGTTTCCACATTAAAAGGGGTATTCACATTAATTATATCATCAAGCCTACAATTAGTATATGAAATAGAGATGGTTAAAATGAGCTAAAGGAGATGGGACTACATTTCTAACAGGGCAAGTGCCTTCAAAACTTCTAAGATGGGGGAAGCATGCAACAATGAAGTAACCAACATGACAAATATACAGAGCTCAACAGAGCCGGCATTCCCAAAAAACTAAGGAAGCCTTTCCAGTAACCTACGCCTAGTGCTGTACATATTCTACTCTAGATCTAGACTGCCGTGTAAACAAACTGAAGGGATTTTTTTTTTGGGGGGACAACTTGACCTGCATTGCTGGGAATCAGTTAGCCATCTTGAGACGCAGTTTTCCCCAGACAAGAATAGGTAGATGTTGCACATTGCGAGTGGAGACTGGAGTTGTACAAGACAAGAATATTCCAAACACGCACATAAAAAGTTTACTTTGTGTGCTGTATCATAAGCAATGCTGATGGATATTCAGATAGGAACTTTGGCAGCTCCATAAGTGAAGGATCTAAATCCCGGAAGTGCCATATATATGTCTTCTGTTAAAAACGGAATACTGCAAGCAGCACGACATATTGTTTTAGAAAATAGGTAACAGTAAGCAGCAAGAAATAATTACTGAAGGAAGCCAGGAAATGAATTCTCCATACACCAAGCAACTGATATGAAATCTGCACCTTACGGACTCATTAAATAAGAAAAAATGTTTGATCAATGTCAACAAAACGGAATTTGCGGAATTGATGGGGCTGTAATCTGATTACTATGCAATGCTTTGAATATTTAGTATGCTAAACTAAATATTTTCAAGCATTTATGAAATTGGGACAAGCTGCCATATAGAAAAGAAATCATTTATTGCTATATCTCAAGGATACCAACAGCACTGAACAGTACGACAATCTAGTATTTAACCTTGACAGTATAACTAGATATTTAGACAAATACAAACGGAACAAATGCTGGGATAGAAGTACAGCAAGCTTTTACCTCAGATCATCATCCAACAAAAATGAGTTAGATGTTAGATTCTGAGAATCCTTGTTTAAAATCTCCCTCATCTGTGCGACAACCTACAGAATATACAGTCATATGCCTATGAACAAAAACATACCGAGAAAACAGACTTGGGAGAAATGCATCAGAACACATACTTCATTTGACACACTTTGAGTTCCATACTTGTCATCCCAATACATGGTACTAATTCGATAAATTTGTCTGGTTGTCAATGCCTGTCCAAGATGACGAATTTAAGGATATTCAGTCAGCAAAGAAGATTGACATCTCAATGACATTTTGGGGTTTATTTCTTACCGGGCAAAGGTCCTGTCTTATCTCTTCCAAAGATTTCTTCCTCTTTTGATGTATTACCTAGATAGTCACAGCGAATAAAACTTATAGCTCACAGTAAGACTTTCAGATATCAAAGAGCTATTAAGCAAGGATATGGCTTCTACCAGAAATCCAACAGCTTGTCTGATATAGTTTAGTTCATGCCAAGATGTACCTGCAAACTACACTCAGCACCCATGTAGTTCTTTCTCAGTTCAACATCTAAATTGGAGAACACAGGAGAAAAAACTGTCTTTCTTAATACCTCTTCTTTCGCATTGACTATCCATTTTTCTAGTTCTGCCAAACCAGACTTCACATATTCTCCATTTGAAAATGTGCAACACTCTCGTCGGAGTAAAAGACTGACAGATTTTAAGACCAAAGAATCGTAAGCTTTATTTTCACACAAGAGAAAGGACAAGAATTAAGAAAAAAAGACATTTGTAAGATCATAATACCTGTTAAAAAGCGATATATTGATGAAGGAGAAAACTTGGGTAGTCAGCTTGCGGATGAAAAATGAAGGCACCTGGAAATTCATGAATACAGTTCATATACCATGAATCGATAAGAGAAGAAAAATTAGAAGTTTGAAGTAACAAGGAAGAAACTAGAAAAAGAAGACATCCTCCTATCACCACACTAATGTTTTGTAGTTCATTATCAATTATGTATGTGCAAGTGTCATAAGAACATAATACAAGCTTGCCTCTAGGTCTTTGGTCTAGTGATAAGAGTGCACCTTGTCATGTGTGGGTTAGGCATGTCTCACAGGTTCAACCGCAGCCAAAAGCCTGGTATGTAAGTGGAGAAAGATAGAGGTGGTCCCTTATCCACCGAGTTTTGAACCATGGGCACAGGTTCTTGGAGATTTCTCAGTTACAAAAAAAAACATAACATGGGCTTTTTCAAAGCAACACTGACAAAATTAAATATCACCTCTCATAGGATGTTTTGGAGGCTATTAAGCTGATAAAATAGAAGAAAAGGAAAAATGAAAAAGGAGTAACTGATTTTTTTTTCGAGACAGAAAAAGGAGTAACTGATTCATCATTAAGGTGATCAGAAATCCTCAGGCAGCACTGATATAGACCTGAGGCAAGCCGAAATTAGGCATATGCACATGCAAACTAATAAATCACTAAAAGTGATCATTGTGTATCCTCATGAAACACTGAGATAAAGATCAGAAGCAGCATGCACACATTGCTAACTAAATAACCTGACCACAGATATCTGATACTACGATACATGTGAAACATGGCATTTGCAGAATGGCATTTTACACAAGGATCTACCCTCTCAATTTGATAAGTTAACTGGCAACTTTATTTAGCCAACAATCTAGTCCTGTGGAGAACCATATGAATATCCTCATGAGAAGGGAGAAATAACTAAGTGAAAAAGACCCTCCTCCTCCAACACCAAGGAAGCACCACAGTGGAAATCGCCTCTTGTGTAGAGGTTTGGGGATAAAGTTGTTGACATCCAGGGGAAAAAAGGACAAAAAGAAACTTACGGATTTCCTCATTGCTGAGTTGTCAACAGCATTTTAGACTCTGAAATCTCACCATTAACATTTGGAGCAGAGTAAAATTTTGGAATAAACAATAATTTTATTGTTGTGGGACAACGTATCATATACTAGTAGTACAAAACAAGTAGAGAAGCTACACAAAAATTGTGGTTTCCAATGAAAGAGCCCAATCATCTACAAGAACAGGAAGTGTGTGGACGGACCAACACTAAATAAAAAACTGTAAGTTATTCCACATATATACAAAGTCATTTTCCACCATTTGAAAAGCTCTTATTCATCTCTGAAAGAATCCAACATGAGAGCTAATGAGGGTACATCCCATGCCCTGCATCATCTTCTTCTTTTTACAGAAGTCCAATTGTGTCGCACGTCCTTGGTGAAGCATAATATATATTTTTCAAATCGTACCATACCAGATGATTCCTACTAATGCATCTGACAGTTAACAGCAGACTGCTCTACAACTTTACCTTGCTCAAAAAAAACCAAAAAAACAGCAGACTGCGCTACAACTGAGCTACTGAGGAACAGCAAACTTAATGTTGTAAGTTGACTCTCGTTCTTTGGATCAACCTATGACCGAATGGAAATGAGTTTGTCACTCTTTTTCAGACACTACCAAAATAGCATTTCCCAAAATGGAATATTTTACTACCCCATTTGTCCCAACTTAAATGACTCATTTTCCTTTACATTTCTATATTTAGTAACAATTTAACTTTAAAATCACCCTTGATGAAATGATCTATAGCCACACAAACATCTATGACTTATTTTATAGCACAAGTTTCAAAACAGCAGACTGCGCTACACTATAACTTGTGACGAAGGGAGTAGTACATACCCCATTTGACCCACAACTAGAGTGTCATACTTGTTAAAATTATTCACAGGGAAACTAACTCTTATAGCCTTCTATTTTAATCATCATTCTTGTTAGAATAGGAATAGGTTTATACAATCCTATTGAAATAGGAATAGGTTTATACAATTCTATTAGAATAGGAATAGGTTTATACAATCCTATTAGAATAGGAATATGTTTATATAATCCAATTAGAATAGGAATAGGAATACTAAATAGTGTCCTACTTGATAAAGGATTGTATTCTATGGTCTATAAATAGGGTATCGTGTAATAATGTAGACACAACAACAATTCAATAATATTCTTTTCCTATATTTCTCACAATTCTTAAAGACATGCTGTGCTAGAAAGTTCTAATTTTCCAAAAAAAAAAGAAATCCTTAGTTTTGGATTTCTATTTAGAAAGAACAAAATACAACTAGCATCTTAACTTTTGTGCCCACATAATAGAGAACTCACATTGCAAATGAAGAGTACACATAAACGTTTAATGGGCTCCATTTTACACATCCACAATCTTAAAAGCCAAAAACTAACCACTAGCCTACACTTGGAACAACCACAATAATGAAAATCACAAACTTAAGCCTCCAACTAACCAGACTATTCAGGACCCGATTTTTTTCCAAGATATGACAAACCCCAAAGCCGCCCAAAACTTGAATCACGAACTTCATGTTTGAGGTTGAGGACCCCTTCCACTAGGCTATCTCTCCTTTGTCATTATTCATAACCAAAATAGTCATCTTAAAAAAAAAATAAAAAATAAACACTTGAGGGAAAAAAACAGATGTTGCAATAGAAATAAGTATAAGTAGTTTATTCTAGGCTAGTTAACAGTAAACAACATAAATGTAATGACAACAGAAAGAAGTTTGCACCATTAAAATGCAACAACAAACTCTGCATATGAAAATTGCATCAAAGAAATTCTTCGTCAATGCAACCTCAAATGAAGACGGACAGAAACATACAGCCAAGACGATGAGAATTATATGCATACATGATTTCCGCGTAAGCGACTCAAGAAAGAATCCAGGAACTTGATGATGCTATCCCATTGACTGCTTGGTGCCTGCTGAGGAATACCACCAGGTGATCTCGTTGATTTCCCTCCATGCACCCGCTGGATTTTTGGTGCCTTCACACGTGATCACAAATATGAAAAATTAAACTTGCAGCGGTGAAAAGGGTAGCTTATCAGGAGATGCAAATATCATGCTTAACTACAGGAAGAACATGAAACCATCAACGTTTAGTCACAATTTAGTAGCAAATGCCTACTTATAAATTCAACAGTTACCCATATACTAAAGGCCAATCAAGTATCAGTGAAAATCATCTTCACCCCAAACAAGTTTGTTGGGATTGACAATGACTCTATATCAAGTTCGCACTCTCTACGTCCATTTACACACTTCTTTTCAATAATAATAATAAAAATTATTATTATTATGTAAACTTTCTTGAATTTTGAGTGACCCATTTTGATTTCTAGATCTATTCAAATATTTCACATATAGAATCTATAGTTTTTTTTATCAACTTTCTTATGCAAGAGAAACTTACATAAATATACTATAAATCAAATATATTTACCATTTATAACAATAACATTTTTTTCACTTGATCACTTTTAATATATTTATAATGTACTTTTAATTCATATTACAAAAATCAATTTATTATTCATATATAATACAAGTTCTATTGATGGATTATACATTTATTACACATTTTAATACAATGTGTCAACTTCTTACCGAACAAGCATAATATATTTTTGAAAACAGTTATAATACATATATATTACATACTTAATTTACTTTTAATACATATTGCAAATTTAACATGGTACTGCTATAAATGGTAATAAAAAAAAGTATCGCTAAGATCCGTAATTATTTGTTAAAAGGCACCCATCGAAGTAATATTTTCTAAAAAAATTACATATTTTTAGAGAGTTAATATATCAAGAAAAACTATTTAAAATATAAATTATATATTGACCAATAAAAAAGGCCATGTATAGGACTTCAAAAAGATTCAGCTTTTTTTTTCTTTTTTCATGCATACACTCACTCTCTGCCACGTCATCCCTTAGGGGGTGTTTAAATCCCTTGAAAAATGTTAAGGGGGTATTTAAATGCCCCTATAGTTTTAAGGGTTAAAGTAAGTTTTGCTGGCAAGTTTAGGGGGATTTTATGTGTTCTCTTTTTAATACACCAAATCAACCACTACATAAGAAATAATCTCAAGACAACTAATGCAAGCATTACTAATACACCATACTTATGTATGGTATTATTTGGTACAATGTTTAGTTGGAATAACTAATATATGGATTAGGTATACATCCTAGATGGAGGATTATGGGATGTATTACTAATACCTTCCATTTGGAGGTATTAGTAATATATAGGATTTAATACCATGGGATAAGTTTATGTAAAGACAAAAATATCCCTCAAATCATTTTATTTATTTTCTTGATTTTATGTTTTATATTGTACTAGTAAATTTATTTAAATAAATTAGCTTACAGACTAATTAGAGAGTGTTCTTTGTTACTAAATAAATCAAATACAATATTTGAAATGTGAGTTGTTTACTAATATAAAAGGCAAATATATCACCACATTAAGTTTATGATATATACATGGTTTTCTAATTATTTGTATTTTGAACAATTGCATACATATTAAAACTACAACTTACAATTTTTATGTGTAAATGTAGATGGTTTATTCAATCTTACTATTGTTTACCGTCTTTCTTTTTAAAAGTAGATGGTTTATTTTTTATAAAAACTGAAAATTGTCATTTTGTGAGTGACCAATATATTCAGATGACAATATACTTATCCTCAAATAATTCAAATGAAAAAATAGCAAACATGACAACAAAATTGTTCTTCTTAGCTAGTTAGAAGACCATAAAAAATAATATTGTCTAGCAACTATCTATCTTGACCCAATTACATAATAATTCAAGGGTATAATCAAAAAGAATCTTTTTATAGAGTTTTAATCCAATCATAAGATGAGATGGGAAACAATAAACCGAACTCTTGATTAAAATAAACCCTACATTACTAATCCCTGTATTGTTAATTTCTGCATCACTAATCCATGCGTTATTCGTCTTTGTACCAAACGACCCCTAAGTGTCATAATAATACACAACTAAGCCTTAATCTCAACTAGTTGGTATCAAGATATCACCCTTTTTTAACAAGGTAAATAATTTTATTAGTGTAGGAAAAGTGCTCTCGTATACAAACCGCATACCAAAAAGTAGAGAACCTACACAATAATATGGTACTATACAAATGTCACCCAATCTCCAATACGGACACGATTTTAACATGCACACCGAAGAATAACTAAAGATAAGAGGTTATTCCTCAAATGTACAAAATCACTTTTTTAAATCCTTTAAAAGCTTATTTCTCTCATTTCATAATACCTATGAGATGGCTAATGGAGTATAGTCTCATGACATGCCTCTTCTCTTCCTTCTAGCGATCCATCTATGCAACACGTTTTCATTATACATGACATCACCCATTATACCCTGAACAAACCATCAAAGCATGAAGAATACAATGTAACAAGACGTAGTTGGTTTAACCTATATGGACCCTTTGTTTTTCTTGTCTCATGCCGCTTAATTGAATGTGTATTCATCCAAGGATATGCAGTTTTGGCTTAATACATTGACAACCCCTTAAATTTGTCAGTAAATTTCATTTAGACGCTCGAATTACAACTTGTTCCAATTGAGCACCTGAATATGATAAAGTATTCCTATTACACACTTAGGAAACACTTTTACGCATATTCTCAAGGGCTCCTTATGTAGGTAAGTGAACCACTTAGAATATGTCACCTCCTTTTAATATGTATTAATCTCAATAAGTTGTAAAATCTTAGGCATATTGCAATTCACCCTGATGCGTATAATTAAATGAGACGACATATTTTATATGATAAGCTCAACTACCTAGTAAACATTTGAGAACACACGCAAGAAAAAATTCAAAATATGAATCGGAAGAGTCAAATAGAACACTTTATCATGTGTTCAAGCACTCATGAAACAAACAACAGTTCGAGTGTCAAAATGAAATTTACTAACAAGTTTAAGGGACTGTCAATGTATTAAGCCTTCAATTTCTACATATTATTTTAGGTCTACCCATCCCTTTGAAGTACCTTCAATCAAAATAACAATCCAAAAAGAGGAAAACAAGAAAGAATAACTTTATCTGATAAAGGACTCATTCTCCCTTCATCATTATTTACCCACGTCCTACAAATAATGATATTCTTCCACAATGAGATGTTAACTTATTTAATAACTCCAAGCAACCTAAATTAACTTCCTCCTACAAGTCCATTTACTCCTTAAATTTCATTTTGTATGGCAATATTTAACTAAACACGGAGTTTTAGAAAAATGGAAAGACGTTTGGCACTTACCACAAGTGGCATTGGCACTTGTGTTCATGATCGAGATATGACATTTCTATGACTAAAGTGTATGTCACTAAGGATAAAATGAAAAGTTTCAAGTTAAAGAGCTTTTCAGTCAAAGAAAGGTGACATTCTTTCTAAGATAGACCAAAATGGAACACCAACTTTTTTGTCAAACCCATGTAATCAAAGGCTTTAATGGGGCACGTTTCGAGGCAGGCGTATCAAAATAGCTCTGAGGTGCAAATTAAAGGCGCGTAACGCTCTAGAACTTGAGGCGTAAGCTTAGTGCATAAAAGCATAAGCCTCGTGCGTAAAAACATACGCCCCCGATGTTAATTTTGATTCAATTATTTTAAAAGTATTTTTGCTATAAATCATATATTTCTTATCGTAGGTGTAATGATATTAATATTTTATGCTATCATGTTTTTAGGTTGCACTAATTTTGTCTATATGAATATAGAACAAAGCTCTCCTAAAAGATGATACTACCATAAAAAAAAAAAAAGATAATTATGCTTGAAATTGATAGGATAGAAATTTCAAAGCACTATTTTCCTAAGAAAAATTTATCCATTTTTTAATCATTACACTAACACTTTTCATCCTTCTCCTTCTTTAAAATATATAAGCAATAATCACTGCAAAAATTAATAGGGGTGGGAAGGAAATATTAGTTGAGGGTTAGAATTGAGAAGGACCAGTAGATTTGGAGGTAGACGATGATTTCATTTTAAAGATTATCTCGATATTAATCCAGTGTTATCAAAGGCGTGTTTAAGCACTGAAGCGAGGCTCAAAACGTGTTGAGCGCTTTGCCTCGCTTTACGTGCGCTTCAGCGTCGTCATTAAGGTTCTAAGGCAAACGTGTTCTTGCCAATGAGCCTCTTATGAAGAAGTGACACTAAATAACTGATATTTCACTTTATCATAATTTTTTTTCAATTTCTTTAGACATATATTTGTCATTCACGTTTATAATTATTAGTTTTTGACTAAACATATATATTTGTATTTTTTTCTCCCTTAGCCTTTTTTCATTAAAGCCCACACTTTATTTGCGCTTTGTACTTAAAGCCCTCATGGACCTTAGAGCTTTTTTGCGCTTTTCGCCTTTGATAACACTTGATATTATACCCTTTGGGTTGGTCCAGTGGTTTGAGTTTTGGAATTCCATGTTGGAGGTCTCAAGTTCGAAACCCCTTGCCAGCGAAAGCAAGGAATTTATAGGTCGAGCTCGTCACACCAGGCTTGCCTAGTGCAAGTTACCTCTCCTATGTGGTTTGCGAGCTATTACATAGGAGCGGGGACTTTACCCTGTGCGCTCTCAAAGGGTAGTTGTTGAGGGTTTCTCTTGTCATAAAAAAAAAGATTATCTCGATATTATCATTTTTTGTGTTGTTCCTTTCCCAAATAATAATTGTAAAAAAAAAATCTATATTATTGGTCATTCATTTAAATTTATTTCAAAATTATTGAAAATTCTACTTTTTTTTATTTTCTAAGTAATAAAATTATAAAATTGATGATACATGATATATACGCCCCGTAGATCCATAGGACTTACGTCTCATGGCTCGGGGCTTACACCTCACCCCGTGATGCATAAAACGCCTCGCCTCGTGCCCCCACCTAGTAGAATAGTGGCCTAACCTTTCACTTCAACTACTTCCTTATTTCAATAGATTATAATTTACTTATCTATACTATATTCCTATTATTCTTTTGAAGTAAGTTAATATCATTAATAAGAAGGCTTCAAGAAGATGCATAGTTACAAAAAGGTTAGTTTGAATACAGGGGTGTCTCTTACTCATTATCACTACTTACCTCTTAATTAACCCCAAAAAACAAGGAATTAAAGTAGTAGGTAGGTAGGCAGGTCTTCTCATGACCTAATTAACTAGTGATTGCAGAATCAGTAGATTTCAACAAAAACCAAAGCTGACTTGTGTAATGAGTTCTATAAAAGGCATTAAGTACTGAAAGACAGTGTTCAACAGCTGAATTTGATGACATGCACATGCATAGAAAACTATTTAGAAGCAGGAAAAGCACACCTGAATGCAGAGACCCAGCAATGGGGATATTTCCTTTTTCAAATTATCACGAATCAGACCAAATATCTTCTCCACGCATGCAGTTAGTTGTTGTTTAAACAGTAAAGCTGGATATCTTGCTTCCATATGTGACATTCCATCCTCCAATCCAATAAATTTCAAGGGCGACTTTAAACTCTGAAGAGTGCGAAAATACAAAAACTCGTTTAAGTCTTCTATCATTATCCAGCAATTTAAATGATGATAAATGCAAAAGAGACAACGACATTCCTGGTTCGATAAGGATAAAGCACAATCCATTGACTGACAAATATATACACCATGCATAACTATATGTACACATACTTGGCGGGTAACTCAGTTCAGTCTGTTTTAAACTTTTCTGACACCCATTAACTATAGATGTAATTACATCAACCATGATAACCCCAGAAACAACATATAGTTTCAAATGAATGCACAGTAACCTTCTCCCTTCTTCAGGGACCCCCAAGAGTAAAGGGGAAAAGAATGAGTAGATCAAGGTGGACTTAAAGGAAGACTTGTTAAAGAGGAACAAAAATCAAGTACTGAGGCCATAGACAACGACACTTGATTGGTTGGCCACATTGATATAGTCTTTTCCAACCAGAGAAGAAGAATATGCCATCCAAGAAGTTATAGCATAGAGTTGTGGGCAAGAAGACGTGAAACTGATGAGATCTATACAGGCTGGAATAACACTAGGCTGATAAAAAGGTACTCCAACCATGACCCCAGGGATTTGCTCAAGTAGTAAGAGTGCATCATGTGATGTGTGCTTTTGGTGCACACAGGTTCAAATGAGAAAAAAGCTTGGCATGTTAAGCGGATGAGGGTAAAGTGGCAACCCCATTATCCATCGAGTTCCAAATTGTGCACCACTGATCCTTGAGGATTTCTTGGTTATCAAAAAAGAATACACCAACTGCTGTGTGGCTTGCAATATTGTTAAATCATCCATTTTTTTATGACTGAGAAATCCATCCGAAGCCAACCCTTTGGGCGAATCAGCCTTCGAAACTCGAGGACGATATGCTCTACTTTCTACTCTTCTCCACTTAAATACTGGAGTTAGTTCGCTTGGCACAAGGCTCAAACTTATGAGCAAAGGCACAAGCCCTCAGAGATCTTTGCAGCGAGGCTAACCCCTTCGGCTCCAATTTTTACGAGTACTTAACAAAATTTCATAATTTTCTTAAAATGCAAGTTAATAAAGAAACAATATAAAATATAATAGTTAAAAATAGAGGGGTGTATGTTAATTTACCTTACTACTTTATCAAAAGACTCAACTACTATCATGATCAAATATTATTGTTTGTTAGTAATAACTAATAACAACGGAACATGGTTATGCCATTACAAATACCAGGATTTGTAATTTATGACCTCTATAGCTACACAACTTACTTGGGCAACCCTCCCATTTAGTGCAGAACCACCTCCAGAACGCTGAGAAGACGTACTGAAGAAGCCATTAGCCCTCAAATTTCTTTGCAAAAGGCAGAGAAGTGCAGATGCATTAGATAACCAATATGGCAAAGTGACGTCCTCATCTCCAACCTGACACCCCAAGAAAATAGAAAGAAGAAAACCTGGTTAAAGATGAATGATACTTAGACATTAGCTAGTCTAGCACTAGTTACCATCTCTTTGAGAATTGCAATAAATTCAAAAGGAAAAAACTATGCACTCATTTAGAATAAAGCTGTCATTTGTTCAATGAGCACATTTAGTGTAATAGTTAGCAAGGTGATTATACACTAGGTTAGGAAGCCACCTGGATGTTTAGCTACATATTATGGTAAGAATTATCCGATGAACAAATTTGGTTCAATAATTAGCTAGGTGAAACTAGGTTAGCAAGCCAACCATGATATGCAGTTGGATATCATTGTAGTAATCATAGGCCACATGTGCAAAAAGTTATGAAAAGTTTGTGTATCTGGTTAATCACTTAACCTCCACTGATAAGGGATGTATAGCCTTGCGTAAGGACCTTAATCTCTAAACATGAGAGTTTGAGTCACACAGGTAGCAAACCAGGGAAAGAACAATTGTTGGGCTCATAGGTGGGGTACAGGGGTGGTTTACCATAACAAAATAGATTGTGTAGACCACTTCATCTAAAAATTTAAAATATTAAGAGATGAAGCACATTAATTTGTGGGGCCCATTTGTTTTCAAGGTCCAAGCATATTAAATTTTGTTGGTAAACAGCCAAGAGCCTAATGCAGGACCTTTTAAAGTATATGAACCACCTCTTTTAAAAGCTCACGATTTTAAGGAACACTTTTGTCTATTTTAGGTCTGCAACACAATGGATATGGGACTAGGACTGTAACTCCAACACTCCAACTTCTTGGTAGGCCTTCAAGAAGTTCCACATATGTTGCTTAACCTCGCAGCAGTCAAATATGACAAACACATCAAGTCACTGGTTATTTAGCACTCAATTGCTCAAGATTGCACCATGGCTTATCAAAACTTGGACAAATCAAAGATAATATCCAAAGAAATACAAGTTGGTGTAGGAATTTACTCATAAGATGGCAACTACAAGAGCAAAACAAACAAATGGTATATAATTTAATCATGTATCTTCGATAATCTGCAAAATGCACTTGCGCAAAACCTAGCTAAGAACTAAATAATGAAAGAATCAAGGAGTTCGACAAAGACCAAGAAGAGTTTAAAATCCAGACATCCTTTACAACCAAGGACATTACATAGATTACCTTCAGAACTTCATTGATTTCGGCAATGATAAAGTCAAATATAGCAGTCCTCTCTGACTCAAAGGCATGCCAATGAATAAGGCACCTATAGATGACACAAGCAGCAACTGGCTTTCCATCTTTAAATCCCAAATTCTCCTTGATACACCTTGAAAGAATTTCACAGTTCTCCTGCAAGAGAGACTTCATTTTAAAGCAGCATACACTAGAACCACCATTACTTAAACCTTTTGCACTAGTTATCCACCAAAACTACAGTTGCAGGTGGATGATAAGTAACACAAGGGGACTCATCACTGTTCCCTCACAAGGGAAATTCATTCTTTTATTTGTGTTGTTTAGAACTTGAAGGAAAGTAATGAGATTTCATCCTCTATAATCCTCGTCTACTACCCCAATGTTAGTATCCTTCATCACTCATGTTCCTGATTTCTGACACTTTGCACACACCTCCCCAACAGTGATAAGCAAGCAATCATAGCAAATAAGAATATCAATCATCACTAGTTGGATATGGAAAGCAACCTGCTGCCTTTCACTGGTCAACTTAGCTCTACGTGAATCAGAAAATCCTTGAGCAAGAGGCGCTATCATTTTTGTTGGGGTGGGAGATTCCTAACAAACAAAATAAGTGTGTTAGAGATCAAGGAACATAAAAATAGAACTATGTTCTTAAGCTAACACAGCAAAAAAAAAAAAAGATACATACAAATGAAGTTTTACGATCAGCAGAGGGTAGAGCGAGTGCACCAGAGAATTTCTGCACAAAGGGGACAAAAGTTTATTAGATCTAGAGGAACGGGAAGCGAGGAAGAATTATCCACCATGGATTATACATTGCAATTTAAGAAATTACAGCTTACATCGCTAAAAGACTTGGCAAAACCTGGACGATTGCTTCTCGGAGTTGCACTCAGTGCTTTCTGTCGGAGGATAAGATTTTCATCCTCTGAATTTGAGAGCTTCTCCTCCATACTAACATAGAAAAGATGCACAAGTTTTTAAACAACTGGAAATCAGCCAGTAAAATGTATATGGTAGCACCGCAAGAAATGGATGTAAATAGAGACTGAAAATCTACATTCCTAAAACTTAAACAGATATCGTTTTATTTCCTAAAATATGTATAAAGTTTTACCAGTAAAAAGAGGCAGAAGACTAACTATGTGATCAGATTGCCAAACAACTCCTCTTTGATATATCTAAAATTACCTTTTTAAGTTCTGTTGGAGTTGTGAACATGTCTCTTCAACTGCTCTCAACTTGGCAATTGTGTCAGTAGACTCTTCTTTACCCTTTATTAGCTCATGCTCCAATGCAGAGTTCTTCTCCTCCAAGGCGCTCAAAGAACTCTGCAAAGCCACCAAAATAAGTATCAACATCAAGTCTTTGGGCCTTCTTATAAGCTTCAAATTGTTAAAGAGCATCCTTTCTGCTCTAAAGAAAAACCAAGTATTTAAACCTTTAAAGTCATAGTATACCAAAACAGGCAAGTAGTCTAGAAGCAGTATTTTGTGAACTTATTTAATCAATCAACAAAAACATACCCGGTGTACTCCCACAAGAGGGGTCTAGTGAAGGTAGTGTATAAATAATGCCAAATGTCAACTAATCAGGAAACATATGATTATCTGATCTACTAGTAATTAAAGAAAAATTACTCGTGGCCATAGAAACCCTAAAAGCATCCACCCACCCAAATCCAAGTACCCCTGCCCCAGAGAAAATAACTGTGAAGAAAGAACAAATGCAAATATTTTTTCTTGATAACAAAGAAATCCTCACGGCCTATGTCACATGGTTTGAAACTTGCTGGATAATTGGCCTGTTACTACACCATTCTCCACTTATATGCTAAGCTTTTGTCTACTGCAAGGTTCGAACCTATGGCATGTGCCTAAATCCTAGTCCACACATCATGCATTGCGCTGTGGAGGTACAGGTATGGGTCGCCCAATTCCAGCTCAAATCTCTGTTCGTCCTCCAAACTGTTCACCTTAGAACTGGTTCAATTATTAACATTGTATCAATATCGTATCTTATACTTAATTCAGATTCTTCAGGTTGAGAAAGGATAAAAAATTATGAATTGTATATGTTTGGTGATACTTGAAATCAGTTAGACCTACATGGAAATTGCTTGTACTATGTTGTAATTATTGTTATAGCTTTTGGGGTTGAATTAGGCTCAGGTTTCATATATTTGCCCATCCCAATTTGTTGTTCACCGATATTGGGCACCCATTTAAAAGTGTTCACGATCCAGTTGAGATCTGGCTGTGCGGGGGAGTGTTAAGAAGTCCCACATGGGTAAAGGGATGGGAATTTGGTCTCCTTATATGGACTTGAACAAACCTCCCCTCATGAGCTAGCTTTTGGGGTTGAGTTAAGCCTAGGTGTCATATCTTTACACTTCCCATTCTAGAGAGTGACTGTGAGACTATTAGGTCAAGATGCTTTATGAAGTTCAAGAAAGAGGGGTGCTTAAAAGATGCTCTCAACATCTAGAACTAAATTTACAAAAGGGCATCAATCATCAATTTCAAAAATGAGTCTAATCAGAGTTGGATGCAAACAGATACAGAAAATCACAGTGATATGACCTTCAGAAATATATTTTCATTTCTCAACTCGGTCACGAAGAAAGTTTCTCTTTCCAAAGCAGCTTTTTCCTTCATGTATAATTCCAGTTGTCTCTGGAGCACAGCATTCTTATTGACCTCATTGACTGCAGCCAGCTTCGCTGCATCTAACTCGAGGATTAAAGATTCTACAGTCTTGTTAAGTTTTGAAATTTCCACTGATTTAGCCTCCTCATTTGATAGCTGCATCACAATGTTCAAACAATATTTCATTCCATTAGCGAGCAATATATGGTGAATTTGATAAAAAAATCACTACTGAAGCGATAAATCATTTACATATAAGTTAATCACTGGAACAGTACCCGTAATTTTTTTTCTAATTGCAACCTCCAAGTAAGATCCTCCAACTGCCTTTCAAGCTTGGTTTTTGCTAGACGGAGAGCACCAGCTTCGTTAGCTTCCTGTACAAGGGGAAAAATATAAGTGTCAAACTTTTCAATAAAAATAACATCTGAACTACATGAAACTTGGGGGAATGGAACTTCATCACAGAAACTTGGAACTTCAGCTTTATTATTATCTATAAGGATAGCAAACCCACAGGATTGAATCAATATTGAGAAGATCCTGTATTGGCTATATTCAACTAAAGTATATAAAAGGAATTTGCTTACATATCTCTGTAACATTAGTTCTTGTGTCTCTTTTCTGATGGGGCAAGAGAAACATATAGAATCTCAAGCAACAGTAAAAGAAAGAGCATCAATATCCTAAAGTTACTGTAAGCAAAAATAAGATGCAAATTGAAATATCCTTGTGGAAAAGTGTATATGTGTTTTCATGGGAAGCATAGTTTTAGCATCGATGTAGTTTATGTTATAAGCAGAAAATTATGCAGCAAAATAAAGATGATCCGACAAAGAAAACAACAACCCTAACATGGCAGTCCTTTTAAATGAACAGTCTGACAACCTGACTCATACAGAAAAGGCAACAGATGACATCATTTCTCACTTGACTGCTAAAGTCAACTGTTTATCACTCATCTTACTCACAGAACTTTGTAGCTAACATCTAAATCACTCGAAATTTGTGTCCTAGAAGGCTATGGCTAGACATATTCTGGCATTTTTCTAATGCCTTATACTAGCACAAAGTTGGGTAAAATTACTCTGGACTTAAATTTCATGAATAGACTAATTGGCATGATCACTAAAAGCAGAAGGCTAATCGTTGTCAATTCTTCGTATTACAGCATTGCATTTTCAGCAGATGCAATAATAAGCTTCTTTTGAATAAAAACAGACTGACCAATTGACATGGTCACCAGTAGTGGCAGGCTAACATTGTCATGTCTTCGTGTTACAACATTGCATCCTCAGCAGATGCAATCATAAGCTTCTTTTGACCAAAAGCAGCATGCAATCAACTAAAACGTTAATTAATTCCATGAAAACATTGACCATCCAGCTTACAACATTTTACATGCTTACTAGCCACTTTTATCACATTTTTGTCCTTGTAAATGAGGATATCTCCATCAAATGGAGATATTTCAAGCAGAGATTTGTTGGTACACACGAAGCTAGACATTAAAAACAGAAGTACTATCCTTCTCACCTTTTTGAGCCTTCTGAACTCCCTTGTCGCCATTTTTCGCCTCCAAAGACATTGAATTGCAATAATATTGGAATGACGATGACGAAAAGCAGAGCGAATCTTGCACATTCTCCAATGTGCCTATGCAGTAGCAGAAAGAATATCAAGCATTATCTTAGAACAATTTCTATTTTTGTTTTTTTCCTTTTCTTTTGGTGAGGGGACAAATACACAACTGTATCCCTCTAAATAGTGCTAGTTTGAATTTTAAAGCACAAATTTATGAATGTATAAGACATATCAGGTGGCAAAGGCATATACTCACCTGAATGATAGTAGCAGCCTTATTCTCCTTCCTATGTAAGAACTTCTGTCGAGCAGCAAAACCACGAGTGCAAGACTGTATCAGCAGTGCAGAAGCATAAAGTTGCTGATAAGCATTCCTCATGATCCACTGTCGCACGTATTTTTGGATTACAATCACAGACGATGCTTCCCGCAGTGCAGTATATATATTACGAGCAATATAACCTGCAAAAAGAAGGAAATGTTTTCAAGCCTCATTTAGTGCTTATTCCAAATAAAAGACAGGAAAAGCTACCTGACATTAGCATTAAAACACATAAAACATACAACTATAAGCAAATAAAAAATACACACGTCAAATCACACACTGTTGGAACCAGTCTGGAGATTTATCTCTTTTTTCAGATTTGATAAGTAGGATGTATAGTTTTCTCAGAGCGAATTACTAGAAAAAAATATATAGTAGACCAACAATTACAATAAAGACACGATCTGAAGAAAAATCATGACAATCTATTTTATTTTTTTACGGAAAAGGGTCAAAACTGCCCTTAAACTATGTGAAATTGAACAATAATGCCCGACGAGTTAATAGTTTGGTCCACAAATGCCTCTATTGTTACTTAATGGGTCAAAAATATTATTTTCCTGATAAAGATAGGAAAAATTACTTGAATGAATGTGTTTTAATAAATAATTACTGATTTTAGCGATACTTTATATTTATTATCATTTATAGCAATACTATGTTAAATCTGCAATATGTATTAAAAGCGAATCAAGTATGCAATATATATGTATTATAACTATTTCTAAAATAAATATACGGAAAAGGGTCTAAAATACCCTCAAAGTATTGGAAATGGTACAAAATTACCCTCCATCCACCTATTGGCTTTAAAATACCCTTCCCACCCACCTATTTGGTCCAAAATACCCTTGTCATCCACTTTTTGGTTCAAAATTGACCACTTATTTAACGGTTTTATATTTAAACTATTTAAATATTTTTTAAAATATGTGGCGCTCAACTATTTGTTATAATTTAACTTATTAGTATAATTTATAAATCAATCCATTACCCATCCATTACTAATTAAACCCTCCAGATTAATAAATCACTCACATTATTAATGCAACAATAGAAAAGCTACTGCCAATTGAGTGTTTTAAAAAATTTCAGACGAAAATATCTATAGAAGTAAATTATCATACATTCAAGTGTCTAAATAAAAATTATCGATAAACTTAAAAGTCTAACTATGTTCATCTTAAGTATTCTTACGTCTCAATTTTGTGATGTTACTTCATAGGTAACTTTTTTTCAAAATAATATATTAAAAGTCTTAAAATAAAATCATAAATATTTATAAAATTATATTTTAAAAAAGTGCATGAATTTTAATTCGGGATGTATTACTTCTTTACGTTTAATCATAAATTTCTAATTCAATATTGAAAGAGAATCAAATTGAAAGTGTCCTCCTAAATAAGCGGCTCAACATAAATTCGATTGGGGCTTCATTCGGACTCGAATAATTTTGAATGTAATTTTCATTAATCTATAATTTCATCGTGTTTTAGTAGTGTTTATGACGATTTTGATATTATAGTTGAATTATTAATTGGGTGGGGTTTAGTTAGTAATGGGTGGGTAGTGGGTTGGTTTATAAATAATACAAATAAATTAAATTATAACCAATAGTTGAACATCAAGTATTTTAAAAATATTTAAATAGTTTAAATTTAAAATCATTAAATAAGTGGTCAATTTTGAACTCAAAGGTGGATGACAAGGGTATTTTGGAGCCAATAGGTGGATGAAAAGGGCATTTTGGAGCCAATAGGTGGATGAAGGGTAATTTTGTACCATTTTCAATACTTCAAGGGTATTTTAGACCCTTTTCCGATAAATATATTATGCTTGTTTCATAAAAAGTTGACACATTGTATTATAAGTGTACTAAAATGTGTGATAAATGCATTAGCCATCAATAAAACTTATATTATATGTGAATAATAAATTGAGTTTTTGTAATATGAATTAAAAGTGTATTATATATGTATCAAAAGTGATAAAGTGAAAAAAAAATGTTATTGCTATAAATGGTAAATATTTTTTATTTGTAGTATATATACAAGTTTCCCATAAAGATATTAGTATTTTTTTCTTTTAAAACATATTCTATTCCTAATCATATTCTTTAGAAAACAAAATATTTATTTGGAAAAAGGTCCTTTTTAACCCCTTAAGTAGCAACAGGGACATTTTGGACCAAACTGTTGACAACAAGGGCATTTCTAGACCAATCTATTAACTGAGAGCATTTTTTTCCAGTTTCACATAGTGTAAGGGCATATTTGACCCTTTTCTGTTTTTTCATAAAGTTGCTTTCAATTAACAATATCAGAGCACGTCACTTCATCTTTATCCAGGAGGAAATATGATATTAATTGTTGCCTGTGTTCTCCTTAAACAGGACAATGAACAAGCGTGGAGAAACAAATCAGGTTGTGACTAGTAAATGATGCCCAAACTCAAGCTACAATACGACTAAATTTCACTTCAAAAGGCAGGCAGAAAAACAAATCAGGTTGACTAGAAAAAGACTCAGCCCTTTTGGCTGCATGTGGCTTCACTTTACAGTATGATCATCAGGACACCATCAGTTTCCAACTAAACAAACTGTAGAATATTGGGAGATGGAATCCAGAAATCTGTCTGAGAGATATTATACTGAGAGAAAGGACCTCTGCAGACTAATTATATCACCTAGAAAGACTACTCTCCTTTGCTGATTCCAATTACATTTGCATTTTTGGCATGATTTTGCCAAAAAACAGTTTGTCTAACAAATGTAGGAAATCAAGAGAACAAGAAAAGTTTTGCAACCAAATTAAATTTTTGCAAGAACAAAACAGAGATTTGAATGTCCTCCTAGAATTCCAGATACTAGCATCAAGCAAAATGTTCACAGTATACACCGAGTTTTCTTATATAATGATCCCATTAACAAAAGAGTTAAACCAAAAAGTTATGAGAATCCTAAGAGGTGGTAAAGCCTAAGGTACATGCCAAACTAAACTAGATGACTATCAAGACTCATAATATAGAACCAAAAATACATCAAAGATTACCTCTAAACAGACTTTTGCTGCCCCAGAAAAAAAGAACCAAAAAGAAGTGGATAAGGGAAGACCAAAATTACAACTTTACTAGACTAGAAATTAACAATATACTTCCTCCGTCCCAATTTATGTGACGCTCTTTTTGGTCGGTCTAAGAAAGAATTGACACTTCTGTATATTAATAACAATTAACTTTAAAATTATATTTTACCCTTAATGAGATGCCAGTTAGACACACAAATATTTATGGTTTATTCAAGACAATCAATTTCAGAAGTCTTCATTTATTTCTTAAACTCTATGCCTAGTCAAACACCTTCACATAAGGTCTTCATATAAAAGAAATGTTATCTCATTCAATCAAAAATAGCAAGTTCAAACTAGGAATAGGTTAACAGTAACATCATTCCTTTCTGATCTACAGATATGAGCAGAAGCACACAAGTAAAGCAAATTCTTGCAGCAGTAGTAGGCACGCAAATTTCTATTATGGAAATCAGACAGCTATGCACTATTCTGGACAAAGTATAATTTTGTGGTAAGACTTTATACTGAGAGAACAGACCTCTGCAGCAAGACTGTAGATGAATTGCAGCCATTCGATTTGAGATGAAGTCCCTGCGCGCAAGAAATGTCCGTAGCCGACTTTGTATTTGCTTTGCAGATAAGTCCAAAATCTCAGCTCTTCGTGAGTCTAAAATACCAATCTGGCCAGCCCGAAGGAATACCTTTGTTTTACCCAACTGCAGAAATGAAAACCATGACATTACTTCATAAACTCACAGCAGAAAATAACAAACTTAAATTCAACTGCTACAGCATCAAACTTTGAAAGTTTGTGCTAAAGCTTATACAGCAACCTGATAATTCCCAAGCTTGAGTTTCTGCAGTATTTTCTCTGTGATGGTTTTTTCATCATTACTGGACCACAGAAAAAAGCTAAAGATCAAACGAAGTTTGATAAGATTAAAAATTGGCATACAGTGCAGGAGGGGACCAAAACAAGATTGTTGTTTATAATGAAGGATATTGTTACTAAGACATTCAGCTGACATTCTTGTGCCTCTTTAACTTTAGATTTACTTTTAAAAAACAACTTAGCCCAAGTATTTCCTTCTTTTAACGGCATTGATTAGGACAAATATATAATGTCACCTGTATAGATCTTTGAAAATAGAGGCTATCACACCAAAACATCTGCCAGAAAGAACTGAATATGGAATAGGGGGTACTTCACAATATAAACCCGAAGGACGACAGCCATATCTCATTACCAAAAAGGGAAATTTCAAGATATTGATATAATACAGATGGCAAAATCAGCTATATATTGATCATTTATGGTCTATGGACATACAACAGCTGAACAAAGTTGAGTAGCCATATGCTGCACCAACAGATGTTAATAAGCTTAATCTTATCATCCCACATTATTCTTAAGAAATTTTATGTTGACCTAGTTACTATCAATCAAATCTACTTTCATGCTTCATACCAGCCTTAAAAAGAATCCAAACAGGGTCCTTTCTGTCCTACGTTGAAGGTGACAACACCCTTTATTTTCGAATAGAAAACCAGATAACTAAATAACTAAACACCAACTATTGCAAGCTTCAATCTTGATGAACTAAGGGAGAGCATAACACTATCCAGTTCAGCCAGTAAAATGCTCTTAGTAAGTGACAAATATTAAAGTGACTACCAAGCCAATGTTAGAAGATTGCCCAAACATAAAACCAAATTTCACTATATATTTGTTGCTTGGTTTACGAGCTCACATGAAATTCTAAGGTGTATAGATGATTGGTAACACTTTCTGGGAAGTCATTTTTTGATTAAGTTACTATTAATGCATATATGGATTCTTAGTCTATAACAAATTAGTTTATCCATCTCATTAGTGTTTGACTCAACTTAGAGTTTTAGCTATTAATTTTATGCAAGTCGTGGCAGAGAAAATAAACAGCAAAGGTTATATAAGAGGTCCTTTTATCAGTCACTCGTTGAAGGGAAACTGACAATTTAAACTTTTTGTTTAACATAACTTGAGAAGATAGCTTAATAGGTAAAACATTACATCAAAAGTTTATTTTTACTAGTTATATGAATTTGAATCTTCCAGAAACATACGAAACTCGTAAAGAATAACATTATAAGTAAGTGGTATCACATATTTTAGGATATTAAAAAACGACGAGTTTAGACAAAGGGAGTACTAATCATAAAAAAATTGGTCCAAGCTAGTCAAAATAGTTAACCTGGAAAGCAGAAAGATTTCAATTGTTTCACTGCACAAGGATTGTGGAACAAACACAAGTTCATAACAGAAGCAGCTAATGTTCTGTAGAGTAGGGGATCGAGCCAGTAACATAAAGGCCTATACCTAGATACGCTCAATACCTACGTAGTCATCCGGCAAAAAAGGATAGGAACACATGCACTATGTTTAAAACAAGCTTCACACAAAATGCTGAGTGAGCCACTGACATATTTATCCGAGCATTATCAGCTACCTACTTCCATTTTGTACCTGAGCAAGTATGTTTTTTCTTCATTTTTGGACGGGATACAGCAATACGAAAGATAAACCAAACTCAAAAAGGTTCAGCTTCCCTCTCATATTTCATATGATCCATAACAGCACATTACCAATGTAAAAGCTATATCAAATGTTTATTGTACTGCTTGTAAATCAGCAATGCAAGAATATTTGATACTGAGCACTTTCATGTCTTTTCATAAAATTCAACACATGAAACTTCTATCCTAAAAATTTCATACACTGTTCTGTGTTTAATGGTGTTCAACTTCTAGATGAAGTAATATTTTGTACTTACATTTCTTGTTTTCCACCTTTTGCTTTTTGCCCTCATCTAGTTAATTATTTCCTCCAATATTCAAAATAATTGACCCTATTTCACGCCCCTTTGCCAGGTCAACTGCAATGTGTATGATAACTATGCCTACCAAAAAGGGCAAGCTGCAAAATGATATCCTTCTCAGACATAAGAAATCCTACTTTTGATAAACAAGCTCCCATTTAAATCTGAACTTTCAGGTTAACTACAATAACTTTGATAACTATGCCAAGCAAAAAGAACAAGCCACACAAAAGTTCCTCCTTACATTAGATGGACATCGCAAATCACACTAGGATGAACAGCTGCCATATTTATCTGAATTTTATCATTGTGACAGAACCAAACCAACTAGCAAAAAACTTTAAGTTGGTAGCTCTGCTAACTAACCAATGAATAAGTATGCATGTAGATGCTTGTTGGTCATACCCATTACAAATCCAATGCAAGAAAACATAAAAATATAAAACAAAAGAGGGAGTCAACTAATTTCACCAAAAGAAGTTGCAATAATGACTAAAGCAATCCCACCTTCCATCCAACATGTCCAAAACAATTAGTCCAAATCGATCAATAAATTCATGGTAAGTTCTGCGTGTGGGATAACCCGCCAAACTTATGCGCACAGCCTCAAGAACACCCTGCAATGTATCAAATTACCATTAAATGAGAACATTGCATTCAATAGAAGGCACATGCATGGCCTATTTATTTTCAAATGGTAAAGAAATGGACTTTGGGGAATGAAGGCTGCAGAAGAAAGCAATATATAAAGTCAGTTCCACAAAAGTTCAACACATCACTGCGTGACCCAATGGAAGAAACAAAACTGATTAAAGAAACAATACAATAAAGAGACCCTAATTCACTCTATCACACTCTGGTCAAAGTGAATGAAATGTGTAACAAGAAGCATAACAAACATACATATGTTCATTGAAGCTTTTTCTTTGAATGAACTTGGCTTCTCATTTTTTGAAACAAGGAAAGTAAAGAAGCTGAGGAGACTAATTTAAAGTGCCAAGGAAACAATAGTATCGAAAGAGAAAATAAAAGCAAACTGCACTACTAACCAACAGTGCAAGAATTGAAATGAGTTAAAGGAGAAAAGATAACCACGCGGGGAAAATTGCAAGCAGATATTAAAACAAGAACCCAACTAAAAAGAAAACAGGCAGGTAAATGATAGAGAAAATAATCCAATATCATTCCAAAATAGAATCAGAGAATAATAGGCAAATCATGAAGTACAATGAAAGAAAATTAAGCATCTGAAGTAAACAAAGAAGCAAGCATGAAACAAGGTCAGTTTTGCTGCCACACATTCCACTATATAATAACATATGCAAGAAAACAAGATTAAACAGCATAAAGCAAGCCCCTTGAGAAATCAAAAATCATATCTTATCAGTAAGATGACTGAACTCTGAAGAGCCAAAATATTTGACATATGGCAATAAACAAATTCTAAATCAACTGACCCCGCAACGCAGTTGGTGAAGGATGCTGACGTTCTCAAATTTTTGAGGTCGATTCAGAGAGTTTGGCTTCACACAACGAATATAGTGTGGTTCTGTTGTGCTGAGCGTCTCCATCAGAGCTTGAAGTTGTTGCTACAGAGAAGAAGAAGTGAGGGACAACATAATCTAACAAATACATTATATATATATATATATAATCCAACCTTTTGCAACAACAGCTGCTCAAGGTGGTACTTATGCACAACCTAGAACCAGCCTTCACACAATCATTTAGTTGTGACATTAAGCAGGAGATGATTACAAACCAATGCACCAGAAATTCAGAAAAAATGCACATCGCAAGGCCAAGATTGAAAGAATTGTGGAAGACAAAATTCAAACTCTAAAGCTTTTTACAAACCAGAGTATATGCTCTCATCTATAAAGCTGAAACAATATCACTTTCTATAGATGTATACAACAATACAAAATATACAAGATTTATGACCCCACATGTACACTTACATAGGCACTCTATCAATTTACTATGAATCACAAAATATTCATATTACCCTACTTTAGCAACACATGCTCCATTTGTTTCAGCACTCTTAATCCTAAAGGCTACAAAATCCACTCCCTGAAAGATTTGACTTGCCAGAAATTTAAAGAAACACCATCCGACCTATCGCTATCGTTTTACTCTTTAAATTTGAATAAAGAGGTGATACTTAACACCAGAGTGCATCAACCATATTGGGGAGAAATTATGACATATTTAGGTTAAAAAGATGTCCAAACGCCCTGCATCAATGCGAGCAATCGATTTTTGTTAGTTGCGCCAAATGATGACAAGAAAACTTGTAAACTCTTAGCTTGTGATGTTAATTGATGTGCAAGAAAACAATTTCACATTAGAATAAGCTACATACCTTAAACCGAGAAGCTACTGAAGAGAACTTGTATGATGACCTAGAAGATTCTTCTCCAAGCGAAGGAAAAAGATCAGCAATAAAAGGACACTCCGAAGAAGATAACAGATTACGGTGCTCTACCACAACATAATCACGATTTTTATCTAAAAATGTTTCTGTCTTGTATGTGACCTACAAAAAAAAAAGCACTTAAACATGAGTAACAATAGCAATCATTCTCTTCATGAACATAAACTGAGGTTACGAATGTCTTAGTTTGACATGCCTTGCCAGCATAATGGGAGATGGTAAAATCTGTTTCATAAAATTTTGCCTTCTCTAATCGTGGATGCGCCGAAAAATTCTGGAACAGCTTATTTGTGAACGTTTCATGTGTAGACTTTGGAAACATGCTGCACAATGGTGAATACATCAAGATAAGGAGATATTACACCCATGATTTCTAAAAAAGAATAAACTTCAGAAATTGCAAATGTATTTTATACCAAGCTTCATCCAGAAGAGCAATAATCCCAATAGGCTTCTGCAAAGCATTTCAACATTGAGTATGTCAAACAAAAAAGTCCAGCTTTACAGTACTGATAGAGTACTTAAAGTGAATTGCACACAAAAGCAAAATGTGAAAAGCACAAAACACAACTAGTTTCCTTCGACTTGAAGCTCAATGTGTGAGTGAAGCACACAATTTACAGAAAATCAGAAACTACCAAACACGTGAGTATATACTATTTTTTTTATTTTTTTTTATGACGAGAAACCCACGGTCACTACCCTTTTGGGTGCACACAGGGTAAAACCCTCGCTCCTATGCAATAGCTCGCAAACCATATAGGAGAGATAACCCGCACTAGTCAAGTCTGGTGCAACGAGCTTGACCCAAAAGGCAAACCCTTGCTTTTGCTGGCAAGGCGTTTCGAACTTGAGACCTCCATCATGGAAGTCCAAGCTCAAACCACTGGGCCACCCCGAAGGATTGAATATAGTAATATAATAATCAAATTTTTGAAAAAATGTCATTAGTAATCTAACTTCTCAAAGTTGTGATTCAATGACCCAACTGTTTCACATTGAGATCACTTGGAACATCATAATGTGAAGCGCACACTTCTCTACAGCACATGGTTTCAACAATGAAGCTCGCTATGCATTTTTTCATCACTTCAAGTGACCGAGTGATGGACTTTAATAACGTTGGATAGAAGACAAATCAAAATGAAATAAACCAGAAGAGCCTCTAACGGTGATTCAATTCACAATTCTGATATCAATGATGTTCTACATCTATATATTGTGTTTTGGAAGGAGGTAATTTAGTTACTTGAAAGAGTAAGAAACAAAATGTGGTTGTTCAATAGAAGCAGAACATCGACTCGCAGCGACATGTGAGCTAGTTTGAATCAAACAGTTACTCAAGGAATTTAAATCTAGAGAAATCAATCAGGTGGAACTTGTGTGTGATAATTGAGTGGCCATTCATATTGCATCAAATCCAATAATTTAGGAGAGGAAAAAGTACATCAAAATTGATTATCACTTCGTTAGAGAAAAGATACTCTCGAGATATATTATTATGAAGCTTGTTAAGTAATCAGCTTGCAGACATTTTCACCAAGTGAGCCAAGTTCCTCACTGCCCCTCGCATTGGTTACATTTATCAAGATGTGGCAGGTTGATGGGGAGTGGTATAATAGGAATAGGATTGTATAGTGTCCTACTTGGAAAAGGATTATAATGTAGTGTTTATAAAAAGGGTTATAGTGCAATAATGTAGTCAACACAATTCAATAATATACTTACTCCTCTATTTCTCACCATAGTCGAGAAAGTTGCATTGCGGTGGAAGACACATTTTTGGAGGAAAATTATGCATGTACATGGATATGCACATCTGCAACTTACCATTGACGTGACCTTAGATAGGAGTATGGAGGTTGTATACAAAATAGAAGGTTAGTAGATAGTTGAGAGATGTTCTTAATACTAGTGTTAGTATGAATAAGAACAAGAAAAGTATATGCAATCAGCAATCCTACTAAGAATAGGAATATGAATAGGAATAATATATAGAATCCTACTTAAAAAAAATTATAATGTAGTGTCATAATTGGAAAAGGATACCTCTTCAAACTCCTTCATAGAAAGCTTTGTTATAGATTCCCCAAATCTAATTCACGAACATTTGAGACATCTCCAAACTCCAAAAGAGGGTGCCTAGTTTGTCTAGTATATTCATATTGGATTGGGAGTCGTGTCAACTTAAGAAACACACTCGTGCTACATTTTCACAGAGTATTGAGGTTCGTACAGAGTTTATTTATTCATTATTTCATTCTGATATTTGGGGTCCTACTAGAATCAGTTCGATTTCATTATTTTGTTAATTCTATTGATGATTATTTAAGATGCACTTGGTTTTCGTAATGAAAGATCGTTCAGAGTTATTAATCTATATTCAAAAGTTTCTCTACTGAAATACAAAATTTTAGTGTTTATATTTGTACTTTTCAAAGTGATAATGCCTTAGAATACTTGTCTTCCTAATTTCAGGAGTTTATGACTCACCAAGGCATTATCCACGGACTACTTGTCCATAACCCCCTCAACAGAATAATATAAAAAGGCCGAATAGGCATCTTATAGAGACTGCTTGAACTCTAGTCCTTGAATCCCACGTTCAGCTGTGATTTTGGGGAGATGCAGTCCTCACATCTTGTTAGTTAATAAATAGAATGTCCTCATCTTCTATTCAGAAACAGGTTCCACATTCCATATTGTGTCCTTGTTCAAATCAGAGTTATCAAAGGTGATAAGTGCAAAAGAGCTCTAAGGTCCACGGGGTCTTTAAGCGCAAAGTGCAAATAAAGTATAGGCTTCAACGAAAAAAGGCGCAAAGGGAGAAAAGAATACAAATATATATGTTTAGCCCAAACTAATAATTATAAACATGAATGACAAATAAATGCCCAAAGAAATTGAAAAAATTTATAGTTAAGTGAAATATCAATTATTTAGTTTCACTTCTTCATAAAAGGCTCATTGGCAAGGAAAAGCTTGCCTTAGAACTTTAATGACGACACTGAAGCGCACATAAAGCGAGGCAAAGCGCTCAACATGTTTTCAGCCTCGTTTCAGGGCTTAAGCGCGCCTTTGATAACACTGAGTCACGTCTCTACTTTATCCCCCCCCCCCCGTTTGAGAGTACATGTTTTATTCATAACTTAGCCTCTGGAAAAGATACACTAACCCTCGTGACCTCAAATGTTGCTTTCTTGGTTACTCTCGAGTTCAAAAAAGGTATCATTACTTTTCACATGATCTTCATTGATACCTTATGTTCACCAATGTCACATTCTTTTAATCTCAACATTACTATACATCTTTTGATCATCCTAAATGTATATGAGGTCTTACCATACCATACCTCGAGTTTTACTTGTATCGACTTTTGAGGAATCTATGGTTACTTCTCCATTTCCTGTTGTGTCACCACTCCTTACTTATTATCATCGTCCGCGTCCCGTACTAGTCCAAGATGATTCATGTCATGCGCCGAACCCTTCTTCTACAACAGACTCCCTCCTAGCTAATCGCTTGCACTTCGAAAAAGTTATATGATCCACTCGAAATGCTAACGCATATTTTACTTTCTTGAGTTATCATCCTCTATACCCCAATCCTCATTACGTCATTCTATCATCTCTGTCATCTATTTTTATTCCTAAGACTACAGGTGAAGCACTTTCTCATTTTGGATAGAGGCATGCCATGGTTGATAAGATGTCTCTTTTGCATATGGGTTGTACTTGGGGGTTTGTCTCCCTTCTTGCTCGTAAATCTATTGTTGGTTGTCGTGGGTATATGTAGTCACAGTCAGGTTGATTGGCTTAAGCCTCGCCTTGTTGCGAAAGGTATACTACATATTTGGGCTAGATTATAGTGACATTTTTGCTTCCATGGCTAACATTGCATTTGTCCATCTTTCTCTATCTATGGTTGAAATTCGTCATTGGCCTCTTTATCAGCTTGACATTAAGAATGATTTTCTTCATGGTGATCTTGAGGAAGAAGTCTATGGAGCAACCACTTGGTTTTATTGCTCAAAGAGAGTTCAGAAGCCTTGTAAGTCAATTGTGTAGCCACTCTATGGTCTGGAACAAACTCTTCAAGCCAGATTTGGGAAATTCAGCACAGTAATTCATTCAGCAGTTCATCATGACTCGTAGAGAAGCTAATCAATCTAAGTTTTATCGACATTCTGTACCAAATTGATGTATTTATTTGGTTGTTTGCATTGATGATATTGTTATCACGGGCAATGATCAAAATAGTATCACTAATTTGAAGCAACATCTCTTTAAGTATTTCAAGAATAAAGACATTAGCAAGGGCAGATTGAAGTATTTTCAAGGTATTGAGGTTGCTCAATCTAGATAAGGTATTGTTATTTCTCAACGCAAGTATGTCGTAGTTATTCTTGAGGAGACAGTAATATAGGATGTAGACCCATTGACACTCCTATGGATCAAAACGTTGAATGTACTCCTGGACAGGGTGAGCCACTCCGTAATCCCGAAAGGTATAGATAACTAGTTGGAAAGTTGAATTATCTCATAGTGACTAGACCTGATATCTCTTTTCCTCCGAGTGTTGTAAGTCAGTTAATGACTTTCCCTTGTGAAATTCATTTGGATGCAACTATTCGTATTTCGTGATATATAAAGTCAGCTGGTAAATTATGTGTGTACATCTAATAGGAAAAGATGCATATTCAGAAGTAAATTATTCCCATAAATCTGTTAGAAATTGATGATAGTGAACTAGCAAGCAACAACATATTGAGTGTAATTCCATAGGTATGGTCTGGGCAAGGTAGGGTGTGTGCAAACATTACCCTTACCTCATAAAGGTAGTCAGGTAACATGTTATTATCGAAGACCCTGAACCAAAATAAGGCATATCAAAGCAGTTTAAAAACGGAAAGTTCAAAAGTAAAGAATAAATAGTAAATAATAGGGAAAGCATTACATAGCATTCAGAAAGTAAGAACCAGTAACAATAGCCAAATAATTCAATAACCAAAGCACAAGAACAATGGGTAATGACAAAAATTGTTGCACAAGAAACTACAAGAAAATCCCAATTAATGAATAGTTAGTTTTGAAGTTCACCATACAAACTAAGTACCACACCAAGTGGCAAATGACATATTGTGGGAGATACAAACACAAAATATCATGGTTGTATCCTCTTCAACAAAAACTTATTTAGCTTAAAATTTTCGGTGAGTGATAAGACGTATACACTGATAATTGAGTAATACGAATTCATAACAAAACAAAAGAAATTTAGCACATCCAAGTTTGCATGCTTTCTTACATGAATATGTGGTATAAAACATTTAACATACAGTGCCTGCTGACAACTTTGCACAAAACTCTATGTCCTTGCAGTAGGTTGCTCCTTAAGGTTAAGTAAATCAATTTGAAGTTCTCAACTAGGGGTGTGCATCGGTCGGTTGATTTGGCTTTATGTATTATCGATCCGGTTTATCGATTTTCTGTTTTTAAATATGCTAACCCAATAACAAACCAATAAGATCTTTATCGGTTTTCTGTTTATCGGTTTTTTATCATTATCGGTTCGATTTTCAATTTATCCAATAAGAAAATGTCCATAACATATTATATGCCTTCTCACTTCTCTAAATGTTTTAATATAGTGAAACAAGAAAGATAATGAAAAATTACATCAATAAGAGAAAATATAGTACGAAGGCTATAATTACATGTTATCACCAAAACATAGCATGAAATTTTTATCATAATCAAATCACGGACCTTTACAAACTTGCAAATGTTACAACCTACAATTACAAACTAAAACTAAAATAAACTAGCCCAACAGGACTAAAACTAAAACTAAAATTGAATAGCTTCAATTGTGAAGCCCATACTTTAATCTTTAGGTTTTGAGTAAATAGTAAAAACTAGTAAAGTGGCCTAGCGTGAAGTTACTAAAGTACTAATAATTTGATATAGTTATACTACCTTTATTAATATTTAATAATTAGGAAGGGTAAAATAATAAATTATTACCATCTTATTGGGTTATCAGTTTACCTAATAACCCAATAGTAAAAATCGATACCGAACCAACAACTTTATAAATTTTTTTTATAAACCCATTAAAATCCCAATAACATTTTTTCGGTTCGGTTTATCAGTCTACGCACTCCTATTCTCAACCACATGACAAGATCAATCTACTTGTATATCAAAACTTTTTGATAGAGTTGCATACATTGTTCCATTTGTCACATCACCAAATTGATAGTAGAGTCTGCTGTATAAGTAAGAAATAGCATGCAGGAAATTTTCTGTAAAACAGATCATGAGGAGAAAAGGGTGGAACCTTTTCTATTAGATCCAAAACATCTTGGTTGTCTATAAATTCAATGTAACTCCAATTGATGGCCTCTTTCTGATATTCTTCTTGCTCCATCTTGAATACATGCTAAGATTTTAACAGGATAGATATAAATAAGTAAAGGGTGAAAGAAGAAAAACTGAAATCAACAAGGCAGAAAAGCAAGCTTGTATTAAGATTCATAAGATCTCCAGTTCTTTTATTAGAAGAAAAACTCATCCTAGACCAGTACAACTTACCTCATTAAAATGTTGCTGAAGCTTTTCATTTGCAAAATTGATGCAGAATTGCTCAAAGCTGTACATTGCATAGTGCAGATAAATCAGTAATTGGAACGTTCAGGTACCAATTTCAGTTATCGCAATGTTTGGAGACCAAGATCCTTCTCAAAAGTTAAGTTATGAGAAGCATCCAAGATATCCCAATCAAAAGTTATAACAAATCACAGGAATCTAAAACATTGAGTTTAAACACAAACATGAATTGCCCACGAGATGCATTTGGTAACATAAAAGACTCAGAATATTACTGCTAATTGAGTTGATAAGATGATAGAATAGAAACTTGCAGCAGAATAGCCTCAGGATAACTGAATAAATCACCAAGTCCAAGTTTATGAAGTCAACCTGACTTTACTGGATACACTGGTTTCAATGTTCATACAGAAAATCAGGGTCACCATGTGAACAGAGTGTTCATATCATATTTGATAACAGTGTTCAAAACAAAATTGGTATTTCTGCTTGGTAATCTCACAACAGCAAAGATTGGGTGCTTAGTGTCATTTTTAGAGAATCATATTATGTTGTGAATCTCTACGTCTTTGCATACTGCTTGTATATGGAAGATTTTTCCCATTTTTAATCAAATCACTTTCTTTGTCAAAACAAAAATCTCACAACAGTGAAAACAGTCTGAAAATTGGAACAACTGCTGTGGAGCATAGCCCAAACATTCTTCTTCCATAAGAAAGAAGGTTCTACTAATGAGAAAGTAGAGAATGATCTGCTGAAACTAGGGGACGTTCGGTAGAGCATATAAGAATAGTATTGAATGGGGTGTATTAATAATGTTGGGATTATTTCTTATCCAATGTTTTGGTTTAGTGCATCAAGGATAGGTTTGTCTTCAACCTCATGCTTATTTTTTGTATTAGTAACCCTTGTATTGCTCATATCATGGTTTGGTATGTATTAGTTATACACTCTATTCAGTTTTTTTAGGGTGTATAACTAAAATATGTATTAGTTATACATAGGCTGAAAATCCTATCAAATAAAGAATTATATAGTACCATGACTAATGCATGTACTCTCTTCGTATCATTTTATGTGGCATTGTTTGACTTGCCACGGCGTTTAAGAAAAAAAAAGGAAGAGATTGTGGAACTTGTAGTCTAAAACAACCATTAGATACTTGTGTGGTTGTAAATCATTTCATTAAGGATAAAAGGAAATTTTAAAGTTAAATTATTTCTAATTATAGTAACACGACATTCTTTTTGGGAGAGACTAAAAAGGAAAGGGTGTCACATAGAATGGACAGAGGGAAATATTATTTTTCCTAAAAAGTAATTTGATTTTAGAATGTCCCAAATATCCACCCAAGTACCCAATAACAAGGCAAATGAAGCAAATGCCAGAAAAACATTGACATTCCAGTAAGCTCCCCTGGGAAATCCACACTGCTCCAGCTAGAAACCTCTTGCAAAAAGGATGGATGGAACTGCGGCTCCTTAAATTCTCATAAATGATGCTCCAAGGTTTTAGGGTGGTATGGTCTTTTTCAACTATATCAAGTGATTCATGTCAAGCATGTCACAAACTCAAAAACAATGACCAAATAATTCCCAACCCCCTTCTTAATTTATTTATTTCTTTATTGTAGTAGTGGTCACATTCAATAGACAATGCACAAGACTGTCAATTGCTTGCTGCTAGATTGGTTTTTGTACAACAGAAGAAAATTGAAAATCTGGGAAGCTATTCACATTTGCCTAGTCTAATAAATCCAGTTGGACTATGGCCTGGTTTTCATGAACTCTCTCCAGATGGAAGAAGATAGATTCTTAAAATACCGAATCAACTATTGTCAGCTTATGGTGATAGATAGACTATCTTCTCCAAAGTGATGCTTCTGACGGAATTTCACCTAATTTCAGAAAAATTCACTCGTTCATCTCCAACCCTCCTCCCCTAAAAAAAGGAGCACCACTATTCAACAGAGTCGAGGTCTTCCATATAAAGGATTGGAAGTTCAGTTCCAATCCTGAGTCTCCTGATAACACAAACGGGTCATACTAATTACAAAGGCAGGCAGAAGTCGAGTGATTTTTCACCCCAGCAACATTCAAAGTCCAAAAGAAATGGAAATTCCAGGCAAATGACCAAATCCCTAAAAGAAAGTTGGAAAGCCATGAATAAGTTTACAAGAAAATGGTAAATCCTCGTGACTTGCAAGAAGAAACTAGTGGTCTGTTGTCTTTTTGAGAATTGAGAGATGAAAAGAGGGGAACACCTGGAAAATGAATTCCATGGGTCTAAACATTAGCCTGTTTTTTGAAATCTCACATCTTCCAATTATATTTTTTTTTGAGCATAATAACTTCTTTTCCTATTTATCCACAGGTATACTAAATCAAAGTAGCCCCCTCCAAAAGTATAACAAACTAGACTGACTCCATCTGTGCTTTTTGTCACATATCTGTGTTCTGTTTACACCAAAAATAGTAAAGAGCTATACAATTCATCTTGAAATTCTGCAAATTGTTCTTCTTGCCCTCAAAACAACTTTGATTCCTTTCTTTCCACACTGTCCACCATATACAAGATGGGACAATCCTCTATCTCTCCTCCTTAATTGTAGTATTGCCTATATTGATCCAACAATTTAGGAGTCGTGCTATGTTTCTTGGTTTCATCCAAGTGATCTTCCTAAGGCTGCTGAATATTCTCCATAATTGATCTGTCCACTTGCTATGCAAAAAAGAGATGGTTGACTATCTCTGCCTATTCCTCACACAAATAGCATCTTGAGCACAGTTGGAACTTCCTCTTCTTTATATTTTCTTGTGTCAGCACTGCTTCCTTTGCTAGTAACCATGTGAAACAGTTTACCTTGTATGGGATTTTAGGCTTCCATATCATCTGCCATGGTCAGAGCTCCATCCTGTCATTTGAATTTGAATGATTGAGATCTTTGTAAGCTGACTTGACACAGAAAACCCCTTTTGATGTCGATCTTCCACACAACCTTGTCTTCTTCCCTAGTAAGATTACTAAATTGTGCGATTGTATCATGGAAGGCCACTACGTTCCCCATCTCCCAATCATTTAGATTCCTCCTAAGATGCAAGTTCCATCCTTGTCCTGTTCACATTTGAGCCACAGTTGCATTTTTTGTTGAAAGCTCACACTTTATTTGGATCAGTGTTACCCATTGTTTCATAGTGTATTATATTGTATTGTACTCTATTGTACTGTATTGTATGGTAGATACAATGTTTGGCTAGATTGTATTGTTTGTTGTTGTTTAGTAACATTTGAATTATTTGGTTTGATTGTATCGTATTGTATTGTAATTTATAAATTTACTTAAATATCCTTAATTATTCTAAGTTAGGAGGTTTGACTAGGTTCAAATAATTAAGGTAAAGGGTAAAATAGTATTTTGAAATATTAGGTAAAGATATAATTGGAAAAAGAAATAAAGTAACAATGGGAACACACCAAATTGGTTGTTCTATAAAATAAGGGTTTTCATTGTTACGTAACAACGAAATTTAACAATACAGTACAATACATTTTAAGTAACAATCAAAACAAACATTTTAGGTATAGTAACTATACAATACAATACAATGGATAACAATGATCCAAACACAGTGTCAGTGTATATAAGTCTGGGAGTAATTATTGGGTTCTTTGGGCTATCCATCTACCCTCCTAAAATGACATCTTCCAATTATATTTTTTAAAAAAAACATGATTGCTTAAAATCACTTTGTGCCACACGAGAATAGTTTTTTTAAAAAAACTGGTAACTTTGTGTCTATTGATAGAAATAGATCTGTACATTGGCTGTACTAGGGCCATATTTACAAGTAAATCCAGATCCTGCGATCCCGTGTCTATAATGAATCTAACACATCAATAATAGATATAGAATCATTAGACCAAATTTGATTACACCAAAAACATAGAATCAACATACAATTCAATTTGATTTGTTCTATACTATTTTTTATGTTCTCAAAACACCTAGCATTTCTCTCCTTCCAGATTGTCCACCATATGTTGGCTGATATGACTTTCCACCTACTTCTGCTTCTTGCCAGAACCCCAGCTTCTTCCCAACTTTGAAGGGCCTCTGTAACCTTTCCTGGCACAGTCCAGGAGAAACCTTTAAGTGTTATGAATAGCCTCCCAAAGCTGACATGTGGTCTTGCAGAGAAGGAACAACTGTCGAACAGTTTCCACTTGTTCTCCACAAAAAAAATCTCAGACATAAAATTATCCGCTTTTTCATCAAATTGTCTTGTATAAGGACAGCTTCCTTGGATAGGTGCCAAATAAAACATGATACGTTGTAGGGTATATTCACTTTCCATATAGTTTTCCAAGGCAAGTGGGCATTCTATTGATTGTGATTATTCAACCATTTGTATGCTTTGCCAACCGTGAAGGTTCCTCTGTCATTGCCCTGCCACCAGAGCTCATCTTCCCCTTCTTGTCTTCCTTAAAATTGGCCAATAGTGTTAAGCAAATCCACAACTCTTATGATTTCCGAGTCATTTACTTGTCTTCAGAAACTGACTTCCCACCCATCCAGTGTCCACATTCCTGCAATTGTTCTTTGTTGATTTAACATTAAGATGTGCATGTCTGGGTAGATATTCCTTGAAATCCCCATCTTATGCCAGTCATCTCCCCAGAAGCTTGTCTTTTTCCCATTTCTAACCTCAACCTTGGTTTTGATCTTGAAATCATCCCACAAGTCCTTATAGATCTCCATAAATTCACTCCATACGGGGAAATTACTTCCTTTGCCATCCCCCTATGTTTTCTTCATCCTTGACTTTAATGAATTTTCTCTTATTATGGATATTTTTCATTAGCATATTTCCACAACCAATTCATTATGAGGGCTTCGCTATGATTCTATAGATTTTAGTACCAAACTTCTACTATCAGATCATTCCACTTTACCATATTGTAACCTTTCCTGTCCTTGCTTCCTTGCCATAGAAACTTCCTTCTGATTCTATCCAATCTGTTTGTGACCCCTACAGGAATGGATAGAAAGGTGTGGATATCTTTCATGCATATCAGCCTCACTCTCCCAAGTAGACTCTTCAACTGGCAGACTCTCTTCCATTATACCACACTTCTATATTCAATATATAATTTACAGTGATTACAAGTACCAACAATTACATCTAGGACTGTGTTAATTAGAGTAACTCTTCCTCCAAGAGACAGGCATTGTCCCTTCCATCTAGCCAGTTTCTTCTCAGACTTGACTATTACACTGCTCCAGATCACTTTAGACATAGATTTAGCACCCAAAGGCATGCCAAGGTATGGAGTTGGCAGAGCACCAACTTGTCCACCTAGGATTATGTTCAGTGCCTCCATGATTTTACTTCATTAATGGGATAAAGAAAACTCTTTCTCCAATTAATATGCAACCTAGAGATTACTTCATACATGACCACTATTACTCTCAAATATTTGAGTTGTTCTTTTTCTGACCCACAAAAGATTGTGTCATCTGCATATTGCAAATGAGTCACCCTAAACTTTCCCTTCCGTCGCTGGCCATAGCAAAACATCTCAACCAGCCATTTGCATAAGTTGTTTTGAGCAAGTTGTTATATCCCTCTATCACTAGCAAAAATAGGAAAGGGGACAGAGGCATGAGGCCCCTTTGTGCTCCAAAGAATCCTATTTGTGCGCCATCAATCAAGACGGTGAAGATATACAAAATGTTATCCACTTCAGCCATAATCCCATCTTCTCCGGGACATTCAGCAAATATCCTCAGTTAACACTTAACATGGTCAAAGCTTTTCCAATGTCAAGCTTACACAATATTCATGCTTTGTTCTTGAGCGTACAACTTCATTTGCCACTAGGATAGCATCTGTAATTTGTCTACCTTTAATAAAAATCATTTGATGAGAATCTACCAACTTTTCCGTCACCCCTTTCAATATCTCTATTAGGACTTTGGAGAAGATTTTATAGATGCTTCCTATCAGGCTTATGGGTTTGAAATCTCTCAACTCAGTGGCACATTTCTTGGGAATGAGAGCAATGAAAGTAGCACTGAAGCTTCTTTACAACACATTTTGTTCATGGAAAAATTTTGGAATGTCTTCATTATGTCATGTTTTACAATCTCCAACCATTTAATGTAAAAGCCCATGGTGAAACCGTCAGGTCCTGGGGCCTTATCTTGGCATAATATCTCAGAACACCCAGTCCCACACACATGCACGAATTTGACATTGTTTATATGGTGCACGCTGATATAGGGTATATTCACGCATTCAAACGCCAAATTTTACTCATGATTTAGCCAAGTTCTAAGATAATCTAATGAATATTCACGTGTTGATTGCAAAATCCTTATGATGAGCTAATAGATATGATGTTAAAATAATAATAAATATATACAATCCTACTTAAAATAGAAATAGTAATAGGAACAGTAATAGGTATATACAATCCTACTTAAAATAGGAATAGGAATAGGAATAGGTATATACAATCCTACTTAAAATAGGAATAGGAATAGTATATAGTGTCCTACGTAGAAAAAGGATGGTATTGTAGTGTCCTAGTTGGAAAAAGGTGTCCATAGTAGTGTCTATGAATAGGGTCTCTCTGTAATAATGAAGAGACAACATTTAATAATATTCTCTTTAAATATTTCTCACATGGTATCAGAGTCTCAACGATCTTGGTAGAGAACCAAAGTGCTTCTGCTATTGGCGAGTGGCTATTACCCATACATGTCGTCCATCTTGTCAGTGATTATGTTAGCAAAAGTAAGGTCATGATATATTCATGAAACCCAAATTCAGGGGAAGAAAACTCGATCAAAAGCTCACCATGCGTCAATTTTCGATGACTTTCTAGGATTATTTTGTGTAAACCCCATATCTGTCGGTATTTGTGTAGCACCATGCCATCTTTTCGGTGACTACTTTCTTATATCTAATATGTGTAGCACCGTGCCATTTTTTTCGAAAACTACTTTTACATATTTAATTTGTGTAGCACCATACCATCTTTCTGGTGACTACATTTTCATAACTAATTTGTGAAGCCCCATGCCATCATTTCGATGACTACTTTTCTCATATATGATTCGTGTTGCACCATGCCATCATTCAGATGACTACTTTCTCATATCCTATATGTGTAGCAACGTGTCACCTTCCGATGACTACTTTTTCATATTTAATTGATGTGGCACCGTGCCATCATTCTAGTGACTACTTTCTCATATCTTATGTGTAGCATCATGCCATCCTTCCAGTAATTACTTTTTCAGATTTAATTTGTTCAGCACTGTGTCATCTTCTCGATCACTACTTTATTTCATATCTGATTTGCGTAGCACCATACATCTTTACGGAATACTTTTCATATTTAACGTGCATAGTACCATGGGCTACTTTATTTCATATCTCATTTGCTTAGTACCATGGGATTTTTCCAAACTACTTTCTCATATCTAAGTTGCATAGCACTATGTCTTTTCAGTGACTCCTCAGATTTGATTCGCGTAGTTCCATTTGTCTTCGTCGTGACTCCCGAAATCTAATTTGCATAGGAATGTGCCATCATTCTAATCCTACCCATATAATTTCCTTTCTCAATAAGATCGTGCCATCATTGCACCCCTACCCATATAATTTTATTTCTCAAATTGTGATCACTTTCATCCATCAAATCTAATACTTCCGCACATGAGCATGTTTAGATTTTGTGCACTTTTCGACAATCATTGCATTGTGAAGAAGTGTATATGGAGCAACCACCTAATTTTGTTGCTCAGGGGAAGTTTAGTAGCCTTGTATGTCGATAACGTAAGTCACCCAATGGTCTAAAACAATCTTTGCAAGCTTGGTTTGGGAAGTTCAACACTATAATTTTATCACTCCCTGTTTTATCGGCTTTATGCATCAAATTTAGTTATTAATGAGAAGACCAAGCATATTGAGATTGACTTACATTATGCATCAAATTCAGGATTCAATAAGAAGATAAAAACTTGATATTGATTATCAATTTTGTGAAGTCGAGGGATCAACTTGCAAATATCTCACTGAACTCCTCATCGGTCCTCGTATTAATTACATTTGTAATAAGTTTGATACATATGATTTGTATGCACTAGCTTGAAAGGGGTGTTAGAATAGTAATAGGTATATACAATCCTACTTAGAATAGGTTTAGGAATAGTATATAGTGTCCTACTTAGAAAAGGATTATATTGTAGTGTCTTAGTTGGAAAAGGTGTCTATTGTAATGTCTATAAATAGGGTCTCTCTATAATAATGTAGAGACAACAATTCAATAATATTATTTTTCAATATTTCTCACATATAATTAGGATGATTTCATGCCAAAAGACCCAAAAAATGGATAGGAGTGCAAAGCGAAGTGTGTCAGACTAAAATGCAGCCAATTGGACTGCAACACAGGAGCTAGCGGGGCGAGGCAACCTACCGCGCGTTGGGCCTCACACGCACTTGTTCAAAGCAAATATTCAAAGACTTGATTTTCTTGCGATGATTTATCAATGCACGAAGGAGGTAGGAGTTTGAAATAGACCCCGCATTGCAACCCTGAGAAATACACAATGAGATCCACACCTCAACCACTCTGTTAACCGAACTGCAGTTGACTAAGTTAAAGCAAAGTTAAATTGAGATTAGGATTTTGACCCTATTGTTATATACATGTCATTAAGACAATATTTTAAGGGTTACAAATTAATCCTAAGAATTAGATATTGTCAGTAGATTTTAGGGATTACTCACAGCATAGAAGATCCATTATTCTTTAATTTTTAGGATTTAATTATAGAGTCATAATAGATTGTTGTGGAACGAACACGATACTCTTGCAAGAGTTGCATTAATTAAAAGTGTTGTTTACTTTCTTTTACATTAATGTTCTAAAGTAACTTAAATTGTAATAGTTATTATTTACAGCTAGATATGACTTATGAGTAGCTAAACTCATAACTAGGGTTATGGAATTTAGAGTAGGAATAACAATAATAGATTCTTTACACTAAAATCTTCTCTGGAAGAATTGATCCTTAGTGTATTAAGAATCTTTTGTAAAAATTGCTTTTAAATGGTTGCAAACATTAACAACTTGTATGTAATCTGACTTGCTTGACAAAAGAAATTAAGATCAAGAAAAGGATCATTAATAGGGATTTGGAGTTTTAATCTCCATATAGTAGTTTGAGCTAGAGATAGAATAGCTAATCTGAAGCTTTTGGTGAATGGAAAAATTAATTCGACGTTGAACTTCTAGCAAGGACTTAGGATGATATTCTCTTAATTGGGCCGAGAGATTTTATTTTTTTTTACAAAGTTAATTGGGCCGAGAGATTTTAGGAGACATAGTTCTTCAGTTTTGCAATGAAGAGGAACATAAGTGATGAATAAAGCTCATCTTGTTTAAGACAACCATAACCACCCATCTTGTTCATCACTTCATTTTGTAAAGAGACATGTAAAGTGTGAAATGCTAATGCTACAAACCTTACTCTTCTACCTAATTTCTACGCATATCGAACACATGGGACTCCATTGCGGCATTAAGTAAGGAGTTGGAGAACAATTTACCCGCATTGGCATTTCTAAGAAAATGAAAGACTCTGAAGCAAGACATAACCCACATGGGTTTTGACACAAAATGCAAAAATTCTCCAACTTTAAACACATATTGACTGCACATGATAGGCTAATATTGGTTTCAAACTCGTAGCTTGTGGAAAGAACCAACTTAACAAACAAGCCACTATATTGTGGACCAAACAGGAAAGACAATACTCAGAGGCTAAAGTAATTAAATATTTCCAAAATAACTCCAAGCTTTGCCATTTATGAACATCCAATAACTTCTCAACCTCTCATCTCCAATGCTGAAAACTGCAGATTAATTAAAGAATTTTCACAGCCAGCTATCATGGTGTTCTAAAACATTATTTGTAGAACAATTTCAATCATTGCCAGGAAGCTCATGTACTTATCAAAATTCAATTAAGCCTCCAGTAAAGCATTTATAGCATTCCAATAAAGGCTAGTGAGCTCACAGCTAAAATACAAATCACTTCTCTTAGGTGCTAAACATTGACCAAGCTCAACAATGGATTGTCTTTCCTATATTTTTTTTGAGAAGGATTGCCTTTCATTTATTTCATGACATGTTTTTCCCAAAAATATGGGCATGTCCTTTACCAGCTGTAAAGAAGCATATGTCTAGAATCATGAGCTTTTATCTTTTACCCAATGAGTAATTTAACTTGACATTGCACAACTACAGAAGGCTTAAATAAGAGCCGTAAAGAGGCAATGTTGAAAATTGAGGCTTGAGCCAAATAATTGACCCACAGCTTCTGGGTGTCTATTTACGAATCTGATTCTAGAAGGTTCCCAATAACCTTTATTTCCACCTTAAAGTAACGTAGCAATCTATTATGTTCGCTATATTACATGATGTTTCAAAAGAATACAATAGGCAAAAACAATAACATGTAACTAACCTGTTCTGCTTAAAGCATTCAAATCCATATATATCCAAAACTCCAATTTGTATCAGGGAATCAGGATCTTGCCCAACAGATCTGTTGATTTTTTCAACTAACCTGAAACAAGCAAGTGATGTACAATACTCTTATATAATCAACTTATATAAGTAGAACATTGACTATTGGATACCATAAAGGATTTTGGATTACCAATCGAATAATTGGGCATAAACAGTCTTCGCTAAAGTATCACGTCCTGCAACAGCAGCACCACAATCAAGAGCCTTAATGATGATTCCTTCGTAAGTTTGAATTGACCTTGTACAAAGTGTGGTCACCAACAGTTGTACGTCACACCTTTAAAGAAAGAGGAATCGGGGATCAGTTGGACTGTCAAGACGTTAAGTAAAACGGGAAATTTATCACGCTTATAAAGCAGTACGACAGAGCTTGAAAGGTTTCAAATAATACTAATACTGAAGTCCCAAGACAAGAAATGTAAAGAAGGTAAAGATAAACAGAAGTCAGCAATCGCTCAAGGCGATATAAATACCACTAAATCCAAGCATGGTGAATAATGGAGACCAGTCTTACAGTTCAACAGAACTCCAGCTACCTACCCTCTTTTTGAGAGTTCTGAATTTGAATCTTCACGTCCCATAGGCTACATCTTTTGAAAAATCAATTTTTTATCAAGCAAAAGTTAAAATAAAAACCCATAAATTAGTCCTATCCTATAAGACAACATACACAGTGCTATCCTTCCCTAAATATTGTTTCTAAGATGTCTTAAAATCACGAATAAAGCCAAACTGAACAGAAAAGCAAGGGAAAAAATGAAGAGCTATTGCAATAACTATTGAAGATGACATATTCATTAGAACGAACTGCCAACTACATAAAACAGAGACATATTGAGTGTACCCCAACCATTTCACCGATAAAAACTGTAAAAATAAAAATTGAGTAATGAACATTATTCTAAGAGAAAAAAAGGCACCGTTAGCTGAAAGCCGAAGAAGCTTATGAGAGCGGGCAATATATAATTATTTGTCAAGGGAGAAAGATCGTCAAAGAGATGATGAAGGACATGATAACCATTCATCAACCAGCAAAATCATCAGCAAATCAGAGAAACAAAAAGCTTAAATGTATTGCCAGGAAGAGGAGGAGGAGAAGAACCACTTACTTAAAAAGCTTAGCAGCCATCTGTAAATGAGACCTCGACTTCTCATCTTTTATAACTGATGAGTCATGTTCTTTGCCCGGAGAGAATTCTATGTTACCTAGATGTAGAATGGCTGCCAAGGTACGAAATATTGCTTCCTGTTATTAAAGAACAATGCAATGTAGTAATTAGTGAAGTAGAATAGGAATGCTACTAAATACAGAAATACTGATTAGGATAACAAACTACAGTAGCAGAACCTGTTCCTCCTGACTAATTCCAACAATATCCATAGCTCTCCTTGTCTTGGTATACTCCTCAGCATTGCTAACTCCATCTAGCTCATAGGTTTTGCTCTGGTTCAAGTAGTGAAAGTCACTAGGATGACCCAGCTTGTATTTCTCAGCATCCTGAAGAAGTAAGAACATAGAAACGAAATAACCTTAAGCTTTTACTCTGATGGTCAAATTGCATTATTGGCCACTCATAACAATTTAAATGTGCACATCAATGTTACCACATTGAAGTTAATACACTCACAAGGAAAGACTATTACAACACACATTTCACTAGGACATGAAGAATATCATGAATTAAACATCATAACTGAGCACATGGAGGGTAGAAAATACCATTCCAGATGCACATAATTGATAAAAGCAGTGATAATTCCTCTCTGGATCTGTTAGCTGAACAACACGAGATCTCTCCAGAAGATAAGTCCGAATTGCAGCTCCAGATATTCTACCACTTGCATCAAATTGGATCTCAACAAACTTGCCAAAACGACTGCAAGAAACAAGGATAAGAGGCATTAATCATAATTCAATAAACCTCAAGAACAATTTCCCCATGTTCGATATCACTTTACTGAATAAGTATGAGTTCATAGATTCCAACAAACTAGAAATAACCGGTTTCATCGTAAGAAGGTGAATGACAAGACAAGCAATGATTCCATACAAAGGACAAAACAATGCTCTTAATAAAGACGATAAAACCACCTTCACTGCTGAAACAATGAACACCACTGATTGCATCAAATGATACATGTTAGCAAGACCACCATTAGTAGTTGAAAACACACCTTGAATTGTCATTCCTAATAGTGCGTGCATTGCCAAAGGCCTCCAGCAACGGGTTAGACTAGACCAAAAATGAGAAAGGATTAAGAATTACCAACAAACTTTTTGAACTTCAAAATAATCAACCAAATTCAATCATCAATGGAACTTGCAACGAAAAAGAAAACAGAAAAATGGGGGGGGGGGGGGGGGCCC
>NC_028644.1:51993390-52007359 GCF_001406875.1 Solanum pennellii
GGGGGGGATCTCACTACAGTGAGGAGAACACTGAAAAAAACCATAAGGATGATCTCCAACCAATAAGAATAGAGTTAGCGATCACGACCTAATTCACATTTGAACTTGATTTGATGATGACAGAAAACTAGGCTAGAAACTAATTGTAGCAATGGAAGTACAGGACACTACAATTTATTCAACGAGCCTTAGAGTGTCATATGCATATTGGATGAAGAAAGATGCAGTTGATTCACGTGTAAGAGGAAGGTTGATTCTTGGTATGGTAATGGAATAAGATGTTTGGTTCTTTACATCTGGAAAAGGAAGGATGCCGTCCCTCCCGGTCTGAGCCACATTAGCTTCCTGACGGGAACACTCATTATTGCATGCAGATCTATCATGAAGCCACCAACAGGTTTCTCTCATATGACATCCCCCAACAACATATGTGAAATTCTTTGACCTCTATTCTTTTTCTTTCACGGGTGCATTCTGCTAACTGTTAGACTCAACCGCCATCCAATAAGTATCTAGAGATGTTACCTCAGGTGCAATTGAAACGCATAGAAGTCTGGACGAAAACATCCTCCAAAGTAACAATAGATGTTCTATTGTGAATTCATCTAAAACTGAGCTATGATCTAATCTCAGCCAGATGAGAGCAAAAACCATAGAGGATATGTCTTTTTATTTTCTCCTTATCAGTGTTCTTTAAGCGCGCGTAAGCCCTAAAGTGAGGCTCAAAACGTGTTGTAACATTTTTCCTCGCTTAATGTGGTTCTAAGAAGTACGTAATTTTTTATAACATCACGTACTAAGGAGGCACAAACCCCTCATGAATATGGATACTGTGAAAGTATATAACAAGCCTTTAGCCAGAAGTCGAGCCTCTCAAACAATTCAAAATTGAAAATGGGCATAGAAAACAAGTTATTGAGTGATTCATAGTGAGAGAAAAAGACCCCAATATTATACTTGGTAGTGCACTGCATACAACTATAGTGGATCTGAGAACGGAATTTATTTACAAAAAGAAGAAGAAACTTGTCAAATTGGAAATAGGACGGTCTCAACTTGGAGAAGGAATGAACTAATGAACACAATGACATGTTAGAGTCAATAAATGATAATAAAGGTATTTATACTGCCAAATCTAGCTATAAAACTTTATTTTCTATACAACAGGGAAGAGGGGACTGTAGAAGGCAATCTGGGAAAGCAAGGCACCTCCTAAGGTGGCACACTCTTGGTGGATTGCAATCAACAAAATTTGCCTCTCATGGGATAACCTAATGAAGTGGAGTATTTTACTGCAAAATAGATGTCATATGTGTGAAGTTGAAGAAAAAACTATAGCTAATTTCCTCCATAGCTCATAAAGAAGAATGTTGTCTGTACTCTGACCGATTGGAAACTGCACTTTCTAGGTATTTGGTAAATAATAAGCCATACCTGACTGCTACTGTCAAGTTCTTTTATAATATTAAAAATAAAAATTGCTCTCATTAACAGAGACAACAATAGTCCTAGAAAAAATAGTACATGAGATTAAGTAATTGAAAAAGACATTCTAATGAAGCTAATAGATCATCAAGCAATCAGTCTTCAGTGGGAGACGCTCTATGTTGACATGCCGAACAAAAATTGACACCCTTCTAAGAAAATAATAGAAAAGACCCTATAATTGAAATTCCTAAAGTTGCAAACAGAATCACCATTTGATGTTATGCCTATAAAACCAGTAAGCAGCAGTACCTCGAGAACTTGTTGTTCAACTGTTCGGTCATCAGCAGCAGCACGACCACCAACATAGGTAAGGTATTGCATTATCAACTTTGTGGTCTCTGTTTTCCCTGCTCCACTTTCGCCGCTAACCAATATAGATTGGCTTTGGTTCTCAGACATCATAGCCCTGACAAGGAAAATTTGAGCAAAAACAAATCACTAATTGATTCACTTTAGGAAAAAGTCACCAGATCCCCAAATGACAAGTCAACAAACCTGTACGATGCATCAGCCACAGCAAACACATGAGGGCTAAGCTCACCGAACGGAGCTCCTTTATATTGCTCCATCATGTGTACATTGTACAGATGTGGAAGTTTAGTGAATGGATTGACAGCTATTAAGATACTTCCTGTATATGTCTATTTAAGGAAAAAAGGGAGAAATCAATTATGTTGCAATGCACCCTGTAGGATGATGGTGTTAGAGCATATGAGAAAATGGTTATTAAAGCTAATGAAGACAAAAAATGCACCTGGTGAAACCCAACCAGGCGAATGATGATTCTTAAATAACGAACGTAATTTGATAACAGTAGCTTTTGGTTCAACATTTAGGTAAGCACAACATATGTCAAAATCCATGATCAAGATATTTTAGAAGCAGTCACAAGAAATAGCTTTCACTCTTTCCTCACCAAAATATTATCAAGGACATACTTAGACAAATATTGCAAACACACTGCAGTGATCTAGGGGGGGAAATCAATCTACTATAGTGAATAAAAGTCAATAAAGTGGCTTAATACCCATTTTCGTCGAATAACAAAGGGACATTCAGAACAAGGTATTTACTATTCATCTATCATAGCCAACGTAGAACCCCGAACTATACCAAAATTGGCACTGGTTGATTCTGGAGTTTAATTATCTTATTGCTAGAACTCTAAATGGGTTATAAAAGGAACTATTTTAGCAAACCTTTTTACTTCTTTTTTTGTACATAGACATCACAAAGAATCACAATGCTTCAAGAAATAAGATAAGGAACCTTTATTTTAATTGTGATGCATTTTGTTTTCATTCCTCCTTCAAAGCAAACACTATACAATCAGTTGCGGTAGCCCCCCCCCCCCCACACACACACACACACCAGTTCCATGCCCAAAGCATCCTTCTTAAAACAGTAACTAATGTTAGAAGTGGCATCTTAACTACGTGAAGACATGATACTCTTATCAATATTAAGATCCTAGCTTTTTCTTAATTTATACAGTTGGAAGATATTGTGTATATAAAAAGAAATACCAAGAATTATAAATTCACAACTCACATAAATTTCATTAAGACCATATCTTCTCTGAAGGTTGTCTAAAACTCCAGGCTCATTCAAATAAGTCAATTTGGTCATATCATCAACCCCTCCATGGTCTGCCTCTTCATCCCTTGGATACAGCTTCTCCGCTGATGACAATACCTAAAAAAAACAAAATTCAGTCACATTTTCCATCAACCCATTTGACCAAAATTAACAGAGAAAATTCATAACCAAGTGTTCGTCTCACTTTCTTGCCATATTCAGTAACCACTTGGACTTGTTTACCAATAAAATCAGTCACTTGAGCAGCAACCCAAGCGGAACTTTTGTCTTCGACCCATACATTAGAACCCTTTCGTAGTGTCATATTATGGGTTTGGATTAGCTTAAATTGACATGAAAGAAGAACAACAACTGGTTTCAGTGAAAATTTGGGGATTTTTCGGATTTGATATTTAAATTGGTTTGAGCAATACGCAAAACCCTAGAGAGAGAAAGAAAAAAGGACGATAACAACAAAGAAGAAGAGGTTGATTATTTCAGCTTCCCGCCCTAAAACCAAAAATGGAGAATCTGACAGAGTCCAAATTTTTGGCTTTCAGTTCCCAGCGTTATCTTAAGAATATTTACTAAACGGGAAACTTATAGCTCCACATTTACACTTTGAGGTACTACTTTTTCAAAACTTTCTTATTTTGGGATTTGATTGCATGTGGATTTAACCACCTATTACCTATTGTGCCGGAAAAATTACATATATTAATATATTTTAAAAAATAATTATTGATTTTAATAATATTATAGCAATATTATGTTATATTTATAATATGTATTAAAAGTAAATTATGTATGTAATATATGAATTATAATTGTTTTTTTAAATATTTTATATTTGTTTGGTAAAAAATTGTCACATTCTATTATAAGTGTGATAAATATATTATTCATCATTAAAATTTATATTATATGTGAATAATAAATTGTTATTTGTAATATTATATTAAATTTGTATTATAATTAATTAAAAGTAATTAAATGAAAAAAATATTATTATTATAAATGGTAAATATTTTTTTTATTATAGTATATTTATTTAAGTTTCACTTATGAGTTTATGACCATACTCGTGAATCTTGTTAATAGTGGGATGGCAACCTAAATCATACTTCATTCTCTAGGGTATTTTAACTTTTATATTTAATTTAAAAATAAATTATTTTTTGATTAATTAAGAAAGTATTAATTGTTCTCTTTCAAATTTATCCTTCCATAGATATATGAGATGAAAACTAATTTGAATATGCGATTTTAAGTTGATTCTATCTCATGATTTTATATCAAAACATGAAATTTTAAATTCTTTAAAATTTATGATTTGAAATTTTCCAAATACAAAAACTTATCTACAAGTTTTATATTTTTGTAAAAAAAAATCGTATTTAATTTATATATATTTATTAGCTTTTATTTCATATGTAAATAAAATTTATAATTCTTATCATTACTTATTAAACTATTTATATCCCATATAACGATTATTTTCGTTAATATAAAATCTTTGTTTACTTCAAATCAATTCTTAATTTATCATTTATATTCACCAAATTGATTAGTTTTAATTAAATTTATTACGACTTTATCTAATCAATGTTTAATAATAATAAAAAGTCATCATTATATTGAGTGGACATGACTAATTATTGCGGCGTTAATTGAGCAAAATTTTTTCTTAGCTACTAACAACTTAAATACTAAGCTAGCGTTTGGCCATAGATATTCAAATATTTTTGGCAAATACTATTTGGATGAAAATTTGGGTGAAATTTTACCATGTGTTTGGCCATAGAATTTGAGAAACATATTTCATTTTTTTAAGAAATATGATTTATACCCATAAATTTTTAAAACTATCAAACTAACCATAAATTTGTATTACATAGCACAATAGAAATCTCACGTAACAAAATTTATGACTTCCGCAACAAATCAACAAGAATCATTACAGTAAATATTCGTATAGTGAAAAGGTCTTGGTACAAATCATGATAATGAAAATACAACTAATATAAATTCGGGAAAAAAAAAGAGAAGAAAACAAAAGGAAATAAATATTGCAATCACTGAAGAACCTATGCTTTCTCATCTGAAAGAGTTCAACCTATTCTTTAATATAATCTTCCCACATTTTATGAACAATCTCTTCTCGATGAGCTTGCATTTCCGAATCAGATGATCGAGAAGATGAAGCGATGTTGTTACCCTGAGCCAATAGTTCGTCACTTTCATCAACAACCATATCATCATTTTCATATTCATTGAATATTCNCCTGAGCCAATAGTTCGTCACTTTCATCAACAACCATATCATCATTTTCATATTCATTAAATATTCTATCACTACTTTGGTGTTCACGTAAAAAATTATGCAATACAGCGCAAGCAATTACTATTTTCACTTGCATGTCACATTCATAGTTGTTCATGCTTTGTCTTAGTATTCTGAATCTACTTTTCCACGCACCAAAAGTTCTTTCAAATACATTGCGCAGAGAAGCATGTCTATAGTTAAATAGCTCTTTTTCATTCTTAGGCTCTCTGTCACTTCCTCGGTAGTCCTGCAAATGATAGCGCATTCCTTTGAATGGAGCTAAAAATCCTCTTGTGTTCCGTAGACCAGCATCAACAACGTAATATTTATCTACCAAAATAAAATAAATGCATTTCATGTTTTATTTAGTAGCTAGTTCATTAAGACGAACTGTAACAAAGGAATGTATGAAACCAAAAGAATGCATGTAGAAGGAAACATTGTGCTAATTGATTTGGTTGGTGTCAATAAATATACTATTTTTGTAAAATAAAAAGTTAAGGGTAAAAATTGATTTTCTAAAACTTTTCAAATAATGAATTTTGGCCCAAATACTAGTTTTTTCTAGTATTTGGGAATTTGAAAAATTTGCCAAAAAAATTTGCCAAATAATAAAAAAGTGTATGGACAAACAAAATTTGCCAAGTTTTTTCCCAAGTTTTACTTGCAAAATTTATGGCCAAACGGGCCCTAAAACTTATGTTCAGTTTATTTTTATTGATGAATTAAGGTTAGATCTATAAATGTTGTATCTTTAGAATAGCTTTGTGATAATATATTGTACGATCTTATAAATTTTTATTTGTTTGGTAAAATTGTATGAAGAATGGGACAATTTTAATAGTTTTACAACTTATATTTTTTTATGTTTATGAAAAAACATACAATATAAAAAGTCCAAACTGCATATCCAAACAAAACTTCAAATATGTCTCATAATTTTATGTTATGATTTCATATCATAACTTCAAATTGTGATTTCATATCACATGGTCAAACGGACCTTTAAATAAGTAAGGGAGATGTCATTCGGGATTGTTATCTCGCTAAATTAATATAAATGAGATCATTAAATATTATTATTTTATAAAGGTATTATTTAATTGATATATTAATATTGACTAATTTAAAGAATGTTTTGAGATTCAATGAAGGCTAATTTAGATTACATCATCAAAATAATTGTATCTTACTAATTTATCATATTTATTGACTTCACATAAAAATAAATTTATTATACGTAAAGTACAATAAATACATCAAAATCATTGTATCTTACTAAATTATGTATCATATATTTGGATTTATATAAATAAGTAAATTCATTATACATAAAATACAATGTATGTGCATCTTTATCTTTAAAAAGGGTAAAATGTGTGTATAATTCACTGTAATATAAATTTTTGTTAAATGATTCATTGCAAAATAAAATCGAGGATTCTACGATTCATTGTAAAAGTGGTAAATTCATTATACATAATATTCATTGTTTCTGAATAATCATATATTATTCGTTGTATATTTGTTAAAAATGTTTGGTGAAAGAATAACTATATAAGCAATATAGAAAATTTCTTGAAACTACTTCCTCCATTTCATATTAATTAAATATTTGAGGTGTTTACATAAGCTGAACATATGTTTTCGTCTTTAGCCTTATTAATTATTGTCAAATTTATTGAAGTCATCACATTAAAAATCCAAATAAAGGGTCAATTGAAAGAGCGCTCTAAAAGTAATCTTGAAACTGGATGATTAAGTTAATTTGAAAAATGAAAAATGTCTCAAAAATTCAAATTAATATAAAATGATAGGAGTATATCTAAACTTGGGTTCTCATTTAAAATGTGACAAAATAAAAAATAAGAGTAAATCATGTGAGTAAAAAAAAGAATGAATCCATGTGCACTTAAAGAGATTTGCAGTCGTGGATTTACAGATGATTTTTAATTAGATTTAAATTTTAATAAAAACAAAACACATAAAATCATATTCCACTGTAACTTGTCTTAGAAAAATATTTGTAATTTTAAAAAAATTATTAATTTATAATATTAATGGAATTATATATTTATATAAGGATCTTTTAAAATATATATTATTTTATTATCTATTAAAGTGAGTAACTTTTTTCATTGGCTCAAGTTAAAATGGAAGGAAAATATTGTCTTAGAGAAATAATTAATTTAAGGGAAAAGACTCAGATATGCCATCAAACTTTCAGAAAAGGCTCATTTATGCAATCAGTTAAAAGTTTGGCTCATTTATGCCAAAACCGTTAAAGAAAAGGCTCATCCATGCCATTATTTTTATCGGTGATTTTGCAAAACCATTTTTGACCACGTCATTAATTTTTTTAATTTAAAAAATAATAAAAAAATCAATTTTTTATTCAGAAATTTGATGACGTGGCCAATTATAATCGGCCACGTCATTAATTTATTTAATTAAAAAATTGATGACGTGGCCGAATTATAATTGGCCACATCATCAAATTTCTGAATAAAAAAATTGATTTTTTAAATTCTTTTAATTAAAAAAATTGATGACGTGGTCAAAAATGATTTTGCAAAATCACCGTTAAAAAATATGGCATGAATGAGCCTTTTCTTTAACGATAATGGCATAAATGAGCTAAACTTTTAACTAATGACATAAATGAGCCTTTTCTAAAAGTTCCGTGACATATTTAAGTTTTTTCCATTAATTTAATAAATTTTTAGTGGGACACAACCTAAGTATTTGTACTTCATTCTATGGGGTATTTTTTAATTTTAACTTTTATATTTATAATCAAAATAGATGATTTTTTTTTTGCCTAAATAAGAGAGTATTAATTGTTCTCTTTCAAATTCATCTTTCCTTCCTCAGATAAATAAATGAGGTTGGAGACAACCAAAACATTAAATAATGATAACTTCATAGGCATTTGGACTTGTGGTTCAGGATAGTAATTTAAAATTAATGTTTGGCATGTGTTTTTGAACTATGACAGATCTTAAATTTTAATTAAAAAATGAAATTTGGGATTTCAAATTTTATGTCAATTATATAAATAATATTTTGATATCATAACTAAAAGGTTGTGTACTAATAATATTTAGTTTAATGGACTCAAATAAATACGATAATAACTTTTTATAATTAGTTTTAAAAAATAATAACAAATAAATAATAATTAATTTAAATTTAAAATCTTATTTCCTTTTATAAAGTGCTAATGCTTCAATTTCATTCCTAAAAGAAATTGCTTACTGTGACATTAAATAAACTTTTATTATATTATTAAAAAAATACGAGATGACATCTCATTAGGAGAGAGAAGTATATTTTGAGAAAATATAAATAGTTGAGTGATGTTGTAGTCCTAAAAAAGTAAAAATGATATTATCAGACAAATTCTCAAATATAGGTTAATCCGAGGATTTATTCAAAATTTATATTGCATGTTTAAACTAAAGATTCTACTTCATTTCATGCAATGGGGCCTTAATGAAACATTCTTACTTTCTAGGACGAGTGAAATTCTTAATGGGATGTCATAACTAAAAACACATTATAATATGTGTTGGAGGGAAGATTCACTTTTAAATTATTTTTACCGAGATTTATTTATTAAAAAAATATTAACTAATTTTCAAATTTTGAGATTTCTTTATAGTAGGTATTAGGTAACATATATGATTTAGGTATGTTTAATGAAATATGGTATGTATTCAAACTCGTGGACTTAAGGAATTCAAGCAAGTTGAATTAAATGGTGATAGAGATGGAAAGAACAAATCCATCCACGCTAATCTTAGAATACTACAATTCTTTGTCAAGCTTAATATTATATATTGTGAATTTCAATTACATCATTTTAATAATGAAACAATTAGTATATTTCACTCAACCATGATTTTCACATTATCCAATACGGAATGTTATTTTTTTAAAACAATAATACCATTTCAATTGATTGAACAGCAGTGTATTAAATTTGTATTTTATCATTGAAATCTGAAAAACTTATTTACCTAAATACTTCCCCTCAAACTAATCATAAAATATGGATCTACTATAAATAATTTATATAAAAAAAGAAAAAGAAAAGAAACTAGGATTACGTGTCATTGCATTTGATCACTAAAAGTCAAAAGTATTCTAATTAAATAGCATCACTTATTAATAGCAATTGCTATTAAGAAAAATGACGTTTTGTTAGAAAATGCGTCTCCCTTCTTTGTTTTTCTCATTTTCTTGTATCCCTGGTTTATAATTTCAAATCCAACATCAATTACTTCTTTCGTTTTTATTTATTTATATATATATATATATATATATATATATATATATATATATCACTTTTATTAAAATAAATATCTTTTAATATATGTAATTGACAAAATCACTACATAAATATCGTTAAATTATTTATTTTACCCTAGCAAATTGAAAATTTTTATGATGAATGAGAGATAGATACGATGTGGGAGATAAAACTTGTATAAAATTTTTCTTAGAATTAGTCAAGTAAATTATTGGTCCCATTTGAAAAAAAATGGTTAAAGACAGGACTTACAAAATATATCTACATATTTCACTAGAAAATCTCAACTAGGACTTGTACCCATTAAATATTTATTTATTCAAAAATTATATATATTTATCACAAAGCATTGACATGATAAAAAAAGTATGCTACACGCTCCTTGAGGGCGTAAAGCAACTAAAAATAGTATTTTCTCTTTTTATTTTTTCATTTATACACTTAGATCTAATAATAATGATAATAATAATAATAAAAAAATAAAAAAAAAGCATTTCTTTCTTCCCACGATGTCCCTCTACAACCATCTCCTTTTTCTCTCGCTCTTTTTTTAAAAAATTTAAAAAATAAAATAGAATCATGATATAAATCAATTGAAGAATAATTTTAGTTTAAAGTTGAAGACAACAGAAACACTAAATTTTGAAAATTTTCCTATGTTGGTCATTTGGTAATGCTGAGTATGTAAGTTTTTGGCTAAAATCATTTATCAACTATGACCTAAATCTAAAGTACATTTTTGTACTATATAAAAGTGAACAAAAATATCTTTGCATTATTCAAAAATTACAAGATTCATCCTTCTGTCTATTTTTTTTTAAAAAATTCAAATCACCAACAAAAAATATATCAAAAATCGAATGAATATACGTGTACACACAATTAAACTAGTCAAGTTGAGTGATTTTTTTTATTTTTAGAAATTGAGGATTAAAATATTTAGACAAAAAGATATTCAAATTCTAAATATTCTTTGTAAAAAAAATTGTCCAAATGCAATTCCATTTTAATTTTTTTTAAATAAAGTAATTATTATTTAATTTTCACAACAAAACATCTACATAATTTCACTAAATTACCAATATTTTTATATATTGTATAAAATGTAAATTGCATTGTATATATAGTATATATGTACTATATATTTATTTTTATTATGGAGAATCTCTAAATAATTTGCATATGATATTTTTAAAATGATCTTTTTACATAATTTTTCAAATTATTGGACCCTACTGTATAAATATTTTAAAACTGACATCTTGTGATAATTATAGTTCCACCTCTCAATACAATTACATAATTTACGTGACTTCTTAAAAATCCTAAAATAATGATGATTAAATAGGAATAAATGGAATATTTATTTATAATACATAAAAAAGTTTAGGAAAAATATTTCGGGTGTGACACGTCAATGAATAAGATAAATATTATTTTATACATAAAAAATAAATAGCTTGCTTATTAAGAAAGTGATGACATGGCAAATAAGTAGGAGTAGACGTTACCTATTTTTGTCTTTCCTTTGTAATTTAGCAAAAGTGTGCACTTCACTCCAAAATGGGAGTACTTGGATTTTCTAATTTTATTTTATCATTAGATTAGAGAGAGAAATGTGAAGTTTCAAAATTTGGACATTTAGAAAATTATGGAAACAAAAGGGACGTAATATTTAGTCAAATTTATGGGGCCAACCAGCTGTGATGTAATTCGAATATCAATGGCACTTGTTTCAAAATAAATGTTGAAGATAATACCATTTTATTATTATTATTTAGGTAAGAAAAATCAAAATGTCTGCAGCTAATTATGTTGGACTAATTTAAATTTTGTTAAATTTTATTAGATACGTTTAATTCAAGTTGAAATTCTATATGTGTTTAATTTCAATTAGGATTTTTAGAGTATGCTCAATTCTAAACTAGTTCATCCCTATATAAAGGATACTAAATTCTTTTATGATCGAAATCTCAAATATTTCACAAATTAATGAAATGTTTCTATATCAATTCTGAATCATTTTAATTTGAGAAATACATTATTAACGTCTCTCAAATTATAAAAATTAAGTTTAAATTATCTTAGTTCGAGAAATACACCACTAACAACCTTTAAATTATAGAAATCAAGTCCAAATCATCCAAATTTGGGAAATACGCCACTAACGGACCTTGAATATAGATAAATGAGCTAATCCATTAGCAATCTCTTAAAGTTGACACGAAATTTCACTTAAACACCTTAATTGAACGATGTTTATTTTAGCCTCAAGTAGGAACACGTTGTGCTATTGTGACATTTTTTTTCCAATCAACAAAATTATACGAGGTGTGTATTTTAGACTGACAAATTAAATAACGACATTTGTCATTTTTGTCAAAAATAATTCTTAAATAATAATTTTTGAATAAAAATAAAGAGTAATCGATGAATCAATTATAAATGAATTTTGGCCCAAGTTGTTAAAAAAAGAGATTAGTGCATGTTTGGATTGTCTTAAAAAATAGCTTGTAAGTCAAAAATTAAAAGTTAAATTGAAATAACTTTTAAGTCAAAAAATAAAACATAGTGGGAGACCTACTTTTAGTTTATGACTTATTTTAAACTTCTTATAAGTTATTTTTTACTTTGTCAAATACTTCCTAACTTATTTTAAGTTATTTTTGACTTAGTTGAAGTTATTTTTTTTATATTTGTCAAACTCTTTCAGAAGTCAAAAATTGACTTAAAAGCCAATCTAAATACTCTCTTAATCAATTGTTTATCAAATGTATATATTAACATGATAATTTTGATTTGAGATAACATAAATCTTTTAACTAAGAAAACTAATCGTATTTGGTACATTTGTGGTAAGAAATCTATGTCAATTTATTTTATTGAATATAACATAAATCTCTTTATTAAGGTTAATAACCATATACGATACTTTTTGGTTAAAATCTATGTCAATTTATTCTATTGAGATCATAAAAAAAGTTTGTAACACAATAAAAAAAATGAAGCATAAAAGTAATTCACACATAAAAAGCAAAAACACATTATTTTCAGTTTCATCATGAGTAACTTCAATTTTTTTTATCTATTGTTGTTCTTCTCCTTCTAAATACTTTAGTAGAAGTTATAGCTATCAGAATTGAAAACATTTTAACCAAATTCTTAAAGTCAAAGAGATTTTTCGATCTTTAATGAAGTTAAGAACTTTTCAATCTATACGCACAATTTCTACAAGACCAAATCCACTACACAATGTTATCACCTCTAGATTCTCAAAATACTTCAAATATATTCACTACAATCAAAATCAATGCAATAAAGAGTTAGCTTTTGAAATAAACTTTTATAAGATGTAATAAACTCATATACATATGCATTCAATAAAATTGAGGTTGCTTTATTATATTTTATTAACATCATTATAATATATATTTTGTTATTTGATATTTATATAATTATAAATAAATAATTATAAATCTTGTACTATTATGAGTGCTAACAAAATCTTATGATTATTAGTACAGACCCTAGAAACATATATTGAATAATATATAAATAAAAAATAAATCAAGAATTATAAAATTAGAAAAAAATATACGTGTTTGTGTGTATACAGTGACTCGACACCTCTTAGGGGTCGTTTGGTACAAACATTGATAGTGTAGGGATTAGTAATGCATGAATTAGTAATGCAGGGATAAATAGTGCTGGGATTATTTTTTTCAAGTGTTTGGTTCACTACTTTTCACTTAATTTTGTGTTTAATTTATAATTCTACAAAAACATTCTTTCCTATTATACGCTTGTGTTATTATGAGTGTTTATTTCATGTAACTGGGTCAAGGTAGATAACTACCGGACCGGATAATTTTTTTAAAGAATTATTTATTCCATTTAATTAGTTAAATCAAATACATATATATAAAATTGTTATTAATTTTAAGGTATGATGTCACGACCCAAAACGGGCCGCGACTGGCACCTACACTTATCCTACTATGTGAGCGAACCAACCAATCCAATCCCCAACATTTCAACCATAAATAACAACATATAATGCGGAAGACTTAAAACTCATTAATGAAAATCGATTAAATAACTTATAAAAACTCAATACTATTTATTCCCAAAACCTGGAAGTCATCACCACAAGAACATCTATCCTCAAATTACTAATCTAAGAGTATCTAAGAGACTAAAATAAGTAAAAAGCTAGTCCATGCCGAAATCTCAAGGCATCAAGACATGAAGAGGAAGATCCA
>NC_028644.1:52010139-52010795 GCF_001406875.1 Solanum pennellii
ATATATATATTTTATGATTTATCATTTTGTATTCAATGGTTTTTCGCAATAAATGTACGCAAATGTAGAGGTACTTAATTTTGGAAGCTCAGTGTGACTTCTCAAGATTTCCTTAAAAAAATTAAGGTATCATGATGGTGAGCCGAGAAAGAGAGCAGAGTTGTCATCTTGTAAGAAGCTCCATTCCGAAATTAATATTATTTCATTAAATAAGTGAGTTTACATCTATGTTTGATTTTCTGCACTTTTTTCATGAAATTATTCTTTCGTGTGTGGCTGATTTACTGTAACGACCTGTTTAGTCGATTCGAGCAGTAAGATTATTTTGATAAAAACTGGCTGGGTCGACGGATCAGTCGACGGTCCGTCATGGTCATGACGGGCCGTCGAGGGACTTCGTTCCAAAACACTTAAACTCTGAAAATCTGGGTACTGAGATCGACTCTCTGAACTTCGCGACGGAACTGCAGGACGGACCGTCGTAGGTACGACGGACCGTCACAAACCCTTTAAAGAATTTGACTCTCTGAACTTTGTGACGGACCTGCAGGACGGACCGTCATAGAGACGACGGACCGTCACAGGTTGCGTAACCTAACTGGGTCGGATTTCTGTTAAAAGTTTTAAAGGGGTGTTTTGGACTATTCATGACAAAC
>NC_028644.1:52014653-52015171 GCF_001406875.1 Solanum pennellii
ATGATTAGTAAAGTTTGTTTAGCCTTCTTGGCACATCTCAGGGATGATACTTCCAAGGTACCTTCGATTGAATCTGTTTCGATAGTCTGCGAGTTTCTGGATGTGTTTCCTGCAGACCTTCCTGGTATGCCACCGGATAGGGATATCGATTTCTGTATCGATCTAGAGCCGGGTACTCGCCCCATTTCCATCCCCCCTTATAGAATGGCTCCAGCCGAGTTAAGGGAGTTAAAGGCCTAACTTCAGGAGTTGTTAAGTAAAGGTTTTATTAGACCAAGTGCATCCCCTTGGGGCGCTCCTGTTTTATTTGTGAAAAAGAAGGATGGAAGCCTTCGGATGTGCATAGACTACAGGCAGCTGAATAAGGTGACCATTAAGAACAAGTATCCTATCCCTCGGATTGATGACTTGTTCGATCAGTTACAAGGTGCTTGTGTCTTTTCAAAAATTGATTTGAGATCCGGTTATCATCAATTGAAAATACGGGCAGCAGATGTGCCAAAAACTGCTTTTCGAAC
>NC_028644.1:52017503-52018067 GCF_001406875.1 Solanum pennellii
CAGGTTTCTAGACGCCCATTGGCTAGAGAGGTTCAGACCTTGGCTAATGACCTTATGAGGTTGGAAGTACTAGAGAAAGGAGGACTTTTGGCCGGTGTGGAGGCAAGATCCTCTTTTATTGACAAGATTAAGGAGAAGCAGTTTACTGATGAGAAGCTGAGCCGAATTCGGGATATGGTATTGCGAGGAGAGGCTAAAGAGGCAATACTTGATGAGTAAGGTGTTTTGAGAATTAAGGGAAGGGTATGTGTGCCCCGTGTTGATGATTTGGTTCACACTATTCTTACATAGGCTCATAGTTCAAGGTACTCTATACATCCTGGTGCAACCAAAATGTATCGCGACCTAAAGCAACATTTTTTTTGGAGTAGAATGAAGCGCGGCATTGTTGATTTTGTTGCCAAATGCCCGAATTGTCAGCAGGTGAAGTATGAACACCAGAGGATTGGAGGGACACTTCAGAGAATGCCCATTCCTGAATGGAAGTGGGAAATGATTGCAATGGACTTCGTGGTTGGTCTTCCCAAGACATTGGGTAAGTTTGATTCTATTTGGGTAATTGTT
>NC_028644.1:52020289-52027267 GCF_001406875.1 Solanum pennellii
CCGACACGTAGCATTAGGGGATCGGAGTGTCACGTTCCGACACGATAAGAATAAAGAGAAGAAATCTCGAATTGACTTAATATACTCGATTTCAAAGAATATAATTCCCAAATGAGTATGGTGTGGAGGCTTGGGTCCTCGAAGATGTGCTTGAGTATTGTGGTCGGTTTTGCATTATTATTCCATATATATATTGTTTTCTATTTTGAGTTGGCCGATGATACCTACTCAGTACTTGTACTGACCCCTACTTTCATGTTCTTCTTGTTGTTTTGTGGAGTGCAGCAAGTGCACCAGTGACTTCGTCTCGTCCGCAACTCTAGCCAGTCTTCAGCACGTCAGATTTCAGGGTGAGCTATTATTCCTAGCTCGGGCTGGATTCTTTCATTCACGTCTTGATGTCCTTGAAGCTCGGACATGGACTATCGTTTTGCTTAATTTTAGTTCTTAAATACTCTTAGACTTAGTAATTTGAGGATAGATGTTCTTGATGTGATGACTTCCAGATTTTGGGGATGATAAGTATTATATTTTAGAAGTTTATTTATTGGCTATATTAATGAGTTTTGGTCTTCCGCATTATATTTTGTTCATTATGGTTGATATATTGGTAAAACGTTGGGGTTTAGATTTGTCGGTTCGCTCACATAGGAGGATAAGTGTGGGTGCCACTCGCGGCTCGTTTGGGTCGTGACATTTACATTAGACTTAGGCGGTCACATGACATAGCTTCGTTGAAAAAAATTATCACATCTGTATATAATCGAAAGGAAAAAACAAAAGGAAAAATTTATAAAGTTACACTGCTTTTCATCAAGAGCATTGCAAGTTTTTTCAAATTGTTTCATGACCAGAGCCTACACCCAGGATATGGCTGACAATCAAGAATTATTGTTGGTCCCCATGAGAACCCTGATTCTGGCTGACTACAAACTGCATACTGACTCAAGTATACACAAACATCAATCTGAGAAAGTGTTATACCTATACACAGCCACAATGTACTGATAGAATCATAATCTAGTTCTAGTATACGAAATATGAACAGGTCACAAACATAAATAGAACATAGCCTAAACTTACAATTCTGACCCCTAATCGATATGCATAACATTGTGAATCTTCAAAACACAACAATTTAGTTCGGGTCTCTTTTGGAACCCCCAAATATAAACTGCAAGTATACCAACATGGTGCCCGTTCCCAACTTCATGTATCAACATAGTATTTTGTATGCAAGTTAGGGTACAAATGTGGTACCCGTTCCCATTGTACCAATGTGGTACCCATTCTTTTTAGTGTACAAGCATGACACCCATTCCAAATGTCAATATATTAGCGTGTGGTACTTGATTTCAATCATCAACACATAATGTAATCACAACCGCAATTAATCATAATCACACATGTAGATTCATGCAAAATGTCCACTGTATGCGATTAACAACAACATTTATTAAATATTATATCTTTCCAAGCTATCTAATCATATATTATTCACGCATTACTAACAATGCTGTTAACAAGCACATATATCATAAATGTGAAACAACAACTATCACCTATCTCTGAGTATGCCTAAATGCTATAAAGAACATATATTTCTCCTTGTTATGAATTTTGGCTTATTTAAGTAAAAAACTAATGAAATAAATAATCAACCAACAATGGCCCAACTAAACCCAGGATATATCAAAAACCTAAACCATAGCCACCGTATGATCATTCTACCCAACAAATGTCACAACATAGAACGATAAGTAATGAATACAAGGGTAGAACTATACATAACATAACACTTGCAATAAGAAAAGATAGAAACGAAAGTGGATGAGAACAAGCCGTCTCATAGGCAAAAGACAAGCTAACATATATATTGAAAGAGACAGGCTAATCCACGATGCCAAGTGCTCACCCTCGTCTACAATATCCATAAGTTGCAAAAGACATCACGAGAAATTACCGTTCAGAGCTGGTACTAAGACCTTCATCACGAAGAGATATAAATTGTAGCATAAGTACCAAAGCAAATGTACTCAGTAGGCATCATAGGCCGACTGAGCAAGAAAAGTAAAAAAAAATCTGATAAGATAGAATCTAGGGACAAACAGAGGTCAAGAAAATATGAAAAGAAGGCACACGAGCATACTGAAAGTAGATCTAAGTACAACTAAACCTAATAGGACCCCATAAGCTCAGAAGGTACACTCCTGTGCAAGTTGAAATTGAAACTTGAATGGACCCTATAAGCTTGACGAGTACAAAGAATAGCTAAGACTATAATGATAAAGCACCCAATCCTAAACCAATAAAAGTCAATTAGACTCGGACCCAATGATGATAGTATCCCTAAGAAGTAACATCCTTGAACCATAGAGTAACAATATCAAATAATGGCCTCGAATAGTAAAATGTCAATCTCAAACTGGAAATAATGGCCTTGTCTTGTATTACATCGAACTCAAATAAAATATAATCACCATAGCACACAAGGTGAATTAAATATTTCGAACCCAAGTGGTCCTCTTACACATCGAACCTATATTAAGGATCTTGATCATGGAAATTTTGCTAAAATCATTGTTGTTTGTGGTTTACCGTTTAGTTTGTGAAATACCTCGGATGTTCTGTAAAACTAAACGGTTAAACCACAAACAATAATTATTTTATCAAAATTTCCATGATCAAGATCCTTAATATAGGATTGATATGTAAGAGGACTACTTGGGTTTGAAGTATTTAATTCACCTTGTGTGCTATGGTGATTATATTTTATTTGAGGTCGATGTACTACAAGACAAGGCCATTATTTCCAGTTTGAGATTGACATTTTACTATTTGAGGCCATTATTTGATATTGTTACTCTGTGGTTCAAGGATGTTACTTCTTAGGGATATTATCATCTTTGTGTTCGAGTTTGATTGACTCTTATTGGATAGCTAAGATGTTAATGATCCGATAAAACTTTACGGAATCGAATTCGGGCGAGTAAAATTCTTGAAATTGATCTTGGCGTGAAAGGATAGTTTTAGAAGGTCCTACTTTGAAGGTGTGTTGTGAATTAGGAGATTGAAACTCAAATTTCTAGCTTCTGTCTCTGTCCAAGACGCTGGGCGGGATTAAGACTGGTCAACGGAGCGGAACCGATTCACCGGACCGGAATGAACTGGTACCGGACCAGACCGGAACCCGTTGACCGGTATGTTGACCGGTACCGGGATGAACCGGACCAGAATTACTGGGATGATTCATCGGTTCCGTCCTGTTCCACTATATACCGGGATGGAACCGGAATGAACCGGAACGGACCGGGATGGAAAGGGACGGGATTAACGGGACGATATTTTTTGGAATTACGAAAATATAATTATCTTTTTTATTTTTTAAGTATAAATTAATAGTTTTTAAATTTATACTATAATTTTTTACTTAAGTTTATTTTAAAGATATTTTATTAATTTTTTTGTTGTTGTTAAGTTTGCAAGTAAAGTCTAATAAAGTTTTCAAAATTTAAATCTTTTGAAGTTTATACTTTATAAGTTATTACTTATATTCATTAATATTTATTTTATAAGTTATATTTATAACTTGTATCTTGTAAATATTAAATAAATAAAATTTGTAACTTTAAAAAAATTAGATTAAAATAAGGATAAAACAATTACAAAAATTAAAAAATATCAATTTAATTTATTTAAATTTGTAACAAATTACAATTTCAATTTACAACTATTAGTAGAGTACATAGCTTACGCAGCCACCTTCTAGGAAGGAATCTGTTTCAACTATGTCTCGAATGTAATACTAATAGTTGTATTGTCCCGTAAATCATCTTTCTAACTCAGCTATGGATTGATTGTGATCAACTTCTGGTCTTGGTAAAGCTCATTGACGATCTTGAATTTCGATGCCATCATCACTACCACATCCAATAGCTGAATCTATGAAAAGTTCAAATTGACTATCTAACTTTGAAAGTCCTTGATTTCTACGCTCAGCATTTATCTAGTCTCTAAACACTGATATCTCGAAGCTGTCTTCTGCTAACGAATATCTGTGGTCTCCAATTTGAAATCTTTCCGCGCCGAAAGCTGCCTCCGAAGCTACTGATGATCCTTGAATTGCAAGCACATCCTTCACCATCCTACTAAGTTTTGGAAATTGAGCTCCACGATTCCTCCACCAGTTCAATAGTTCCGGTATACCAGCATCATTTGTAATATCATCTGTACCCTGTTCAAGATATTTAACAAATTCACATTTATTTGAAGAGTCAAGACCAAGTTTATGTTTCACTCGTCCATGAGCACCTACTTGATTCATAGACGTTTGAGGATTTTCAACATTATCTAAGAATGAATATTTATCATACATTTCTTTTGCAAAGAATTTTATACTATTTTGACATGTTACCAAATCAGGTTCTTCTTCAGGTTGAATATCTAAATTCTGATAACCGCATTCAACTAAAGCTTTTGCACCAAATTCTTTATATTCGGGGTCGAAAAGAATTGCAGTTAAATAAATTTGAGGAATAGGAAAAAAATATTTTTTAAATTTTGTAATCATAACTTCAATAGCAGAGGTGAATAAAGTATTTGTTTTATATTCAGAAAAAATCGATGAAATCTCACATATGTTTATTAAAATTTCAGAAATAGTAGGATAATATATTCCAGAAAATTTTTTAGTAGCATCATAAAATGATTTCAAAAATATTCTAAGTTCATTTACTTCATCCCAATCACTATCATTAATTTTTAATTCAGGATAAGCATTATGATTATTAAATAGTGTAGTAATAGGTTGCCTATATGCATAAGCAACTTCAAGCATATCATAAAAGGAATTCCATCAAGTTTTTACATGCTTCGGAACTTTTCTAAATGGAAGTTTAAATGCATTACAAAATTCTTTAAATTGATTAATTCTACTACTACTATTCATATGAAAAATGTAAAAACAAGCATTATCAATTTTATCACAACTATTTTCAAATAATTTCACACCGTCACTAACAACCAAATTTAATATATGCGCGGCACATCTAACATGAAAAGCATATTTACTAATAGGACAAAGTCTAGGTTCTAGCATATTAATAGCATTTAAATTAGCAGAAGCATTATCTAAAGTAATACTAACGACTTTATCACAAAGACCGAAAAAGTCTAAAATTTCCAACACAGTAGTAGCAATATAAATTCCGGTTTTTTTCTTTTGACAAATTTTATAACCAATAATTCTTTTTTGTAAATTCCAATTATAATCGATCCAATGCGCAGTAACAGTTAAATAATCAAAACCATTAGGACTACGACCCATATCAGTTGTAATAGCAACTCTACAATCCATTAGTTCAAAATAGGCACGTAAATATTGACAATGTTTTTCTTGAAATTCAAAAATATCTCTTTTTACCATACTTCTTGATAAACCTTTAAAACTAGGTATGTTTCACGAATATAAGCAATAAAACCCGGATGTTCTCCAAAACTAAAAGGCAAACCACAAACAACAACCATGTTAGCAAAGTTTTCACGATCACGATCCTTGTTATAGGTTCGATGTGTAAGAGGACCACTTGGGTTCAAACTATTTAATTCACTTTGAACCATATTTGATCCTCTAACCGATTCTTCAACATTACAATTTTCAACAACTTCAAGAGAAGACATATATGCAAACCACTCTTTACTATGCTTGTTAATCAAATGTTTTTTTAATCCCCCCGTTGAACCTCCAATCCCACTTGATGTATATTTAAAATGTTGTTTACAAAGATTACATATACTAAAAGTTTTTTCTTCATTCAAATAACAAAATTTCCACACATGTGATTTTAAAGAACGTTGTACCTTGGTCTTACCTCTAGTTGGAATAATAGGGGGACGAGTAGTTCCAACCGGAGGTGGAGCTTCAACACCTATACTATTGACTGTATTGAGGTCGGGGGCGGGGCTAGTCGGTGTATCATCTAAATCTACTTCTTCATCTAAATTTAATTGTTCATCCATTTCCACTTCTTCATTTTCTTGATTAATACCATAATGTCTTTCATAGAGTTCATGGGGAATCATAGGAGTATCCGAATTAATATTTATAGGACCGGGACGGGAAAAACTAGTTTCATTCACATGCGTAAATTCATCTGTATTCATTCTAACAAGAGGAATTTTAGATTTAGAAGAACTAACACCTTTATTAGTTTTTTTTAACTAATTTTTTTACTGATTCTACTAGACCTTTTTTACTTCCACTTTTTTTAGAAGACTCCATGATATAAAATTATAAATTACAAAATACGAAACTTAGCAAGAACAATAATATAACAAGAACAACTTACAAGTTACAAATAATAAATGCAAAAAATAAATATAAGATTAGAGAGTGGAACGAAGTTACCAAACGTTTGTGTAAGAACAAACAATTATAATTAAAATTAAAATATTGATGTCGAAACTTGAAATTTGAAGAAGATTCCTCCTCCGAAATACACCAAATGACCAAATAATATAAAGAATTTAGAACTGAATTGAATATTGAAAATTTGAAATTTTATAATTTATAGTCCGTAATTGCTAAATCTTATAAGTTATAAATATGAATGGAAATATATATTCTCTCAAATACTCAAACTTATGTTTGTAAGTTGTAAGTTTTAACTTTGTATATAAAATTTTTAGAAATCAACTCTAATTTATAAAACAAAAAAACTAGCCGTTTTAAATTTTTTCGTTTGAAATGGCCGTTAGTCCGGGTCTCCGGGAAATGGGTAGGGGGCGGGGGGCAGGCTGCAGCTGCAGACAGCACTGCAGCTTTTGATAAAGCTGCAAGAGTGCAGAGTGCAGACTGCATGGGCGGGCAGGGGCGGGTATTTTGAAATATAAAATATAATTTATAAAAAATATAAATATAAATTATATAAAATATAAAATATAAAAAAATTAATATATATTAAATAAACCGGACCGGAA
>NC_028644.1:52027633-52068610 GCF_001406875.1 Solanum pennellii
GGGGCGGGGGGGCTGGCTGCAGGCTGGAGCTGCAGTGCACTGCAGCTTTATGCAGAGTGCAGACTGTAGACTGCAGGGGCGGGCAGGGGCGGTTAATTTGAAATTTGAATTATAAAATATAATTTATAAAAAATATAAATATAAATTATATAAAATATAAAATATAAAAAAATTAATATATATTAAATAAACCGGACCGGAACCGGACCGAACCGGACCGGAATCGGACCGAACCGGACCGGAACCGGAATGAACTGGGATGAACCGGTACCGGTACACGGGTACGAAATCACGATTCTGTCCCGTTCCGTGTACTGGTTCAGACTATCCCGGCCCGTCTCGTAGGCAACCGAAACGGGACGACCCAAAACGGTACCGGTACGTCCTGTTCCGTTGACCAGTCTTAGGCGGGATTAATCCCGCCACAACGGCCCTGCCCTGGCGAAATTAATCCCACCCTGCCCTGGTGAATTAAGTTGGCAAAAAATCCTAATTTTATTATTTTCTGCAAAACTTCCTTCTTAAGAGCTAAGGGACAACCAAGGCGATTTCTTGAATCATTTCCATGACTTCTAGTATTAAAATTAAGAAAATTACTCCCCTAATATGTATTTCGATTCCTAGAACTTACAATCTTGGGTAATTATCATTGGGGGAGGGTTTATGCCTGAAGTTAATGGTGGGAAAAGCCCTAGCTAAACATTTGGATCATAGGTTTGGGCTAGGGTTAATAAGTTTGTTATAAACTGAGTAAATTAGACCTTGTTTATTGATCCTTGCGTTAATTACCTTTTTATAGACCAAGAACAAGCTGAAAGACTGTGAAAAGGGGAGGCTCAAGTGTCTTAGGAGTATTCATGCTTGATTTCGAGGTAGGTGATGGTTTTATTTTCTGTTATGTGATATATGTCGGCTAATTGCTTCATTGTATCGTGCATATATGTGAATAGGGAAATATGAATCAAATCTAATGAAATGATCATTTATGAATAATACATATCATGAACCTGTTAGTTGATTGTGTGAGTATGAGTAGTGGTCATTATAGATGTGATTATGACTGTGGTTGTGCTGACTAGATCGGGTGTCACGTTCCAACACATATATGTCGGATCAAGTTTCATGTTCTAACACATATATTGGACCGAATGTCACGTTCCAACACATGTATATTGAATCGGGTGTCACATTCTGACATGCGTACAGTTTAGGCGTGGGTTCCATGAGAGGACCACTTGTGACTATTACGTTCTTGTTTACCTATTAGTACACTGTGACTTTGTGCTCATATAGTGCACTTGCTCTTTTTTTTAGAGTACAAGGAATATTAAGGCGGCTAGTGACAAACCTCAGTTAGGAGATTATTGACCACGACTGAATTTCAGGGTGAGCCAGTTCTTTCAGGCTGCCATAAATCCTTCTTTTGTTTAGTCCATTCATTTTAGACTCAGACTAGATATTTTAGACATTTATTATGTTGTTTCGGGTTTGCACCCTTTTTTTAGACATGTTGATTGTTAGACTTTTGGTACAATGACATTCAGTTATGGGGTTGAATTTTTGCAATAGTTGTTCGTTAGACCATCGAAGTTTATAGGAACTTCATCTATATTTAGTCATTTAAACCTGCTTCCGTACTTCTAAATGCTTTAACTTTCTTAAAATTGTTTAGTCAGTGTAGTAATGGTACTCCCACATGAGGGTTAGTGTGGATGTATATCATGACGGTCTGGATCATGACAAAGTTGATATCAGAGCCCTAGGTTCCTCAATCTCATTGTACCAAAACGAGTCTAGTATGGTCTTGCGAAACATTATGAAGATATCTGTATTTTTTTTGAGAGGCTATGAAACTTTAGGAAATCTGTCTATCTTCTTCTACATTCGTGCTATGACTTGATTCCAATTGGTATTTGATAATCCAAATTGGTATCTAGTATCCTTCACTCTTCTGTCTACAGATGGTTAATACACGATCCAATGTTAACGACGCTAGGCCCGTAGCTCCCATCAATAAGCCAGAAGAAGAGTCCGCAGCTAGAGGCCGAGAAAGAGTGGCACCCGCCAGGGGTGGAGCCCCATCTGAGAATGTTCTTAGGGAAGAGGCCCCTCCTTCACCCCAAGAAGAGGTAGAAGAGAATGTGGAAATCGAAGACGAGGAGGATGTTAGACCATAGGATGATGCATAGGCTGAAAATACTGGCATTCCTCCATTAGACTCAGTGTTAGCTCAGCAAATCATGACCTTTTTGAAGGGGTTGAACTTTCTATCTCCCCATAGTTCTCTCAAGAAATATTATATTTGATCTCCTTTCTCCACTATTTCTAGTTCTTATCAGTCATATTTCTTTTTTTATTTTCTATTTTTTTGGAAACTCTTTTCATTGTAGATTTTTGTTCTATGTTCTTCTTTGAAAATCATGTTTAAAAATTGAAATTCAATTAAATCCCTACAAGATACCTAGATTAGTTGAAGAGAATAGCCCTAGTTTGATGTCTTAATCAAGATTAGACTTACATACATTCACACAAATATCAGTGAGGAATGTGATAAGTCAAGAAGGGAAAATCAATCAAGAAAAGTGATGATTGAGTCAAATGTTGTTATTGAAAACAAATGTGCGAATCAATAGATTAAATAATATGTAAGAATGTTTAGTCTCCTATAATATAGGACTCTTGTACAAGAAATATAACATAAACGAGAGGCTTTGGAGGGAGGGAACCTCAAAAGTGAGAAATCAAAATCTAGTGTGACAATAGGAAAGACCATTCTGAAGAAATCAAAGTTGAAAAATATTGAGTCAAGTTGAAAATTTGTAATAATATTGGTGGTCAAGTCATGATATGAAAACTAGTGCCCAACAAATCTGCATGTTGATAAAATTATAGTAGTGTATAGAAACGATACAAAATCTTATATTCATGCCCCATCTCCAATTCACACCAAATTTTACACCAAATCCTATATTTGGTGTTTTTAAGCTCTAACCCACACCAATTTTTTGTCACATCAAGGTTTACCCCTTAGACGTAACTGGCGTCGACGTCCTCTTTGAGGACTAAGACTAGCCTTTTAGTTTACATCATTACATTTATAGGCCAAATTTAGCAGAAATCTAAAACTTTTCTTTACTTCTACTTGGAAGTTTACATAGACCTCTACATACACATAATATATATATCGAGTATATATAGACCCTTTGTATAGGATGGCTACATAGCCTTCTACTTTTATTGCACATAAGTATATATATAAGATAGAAAATAGTCTTTAAATACTGTCTCATCTCATAACCATCTCACACGATTAACAAGTTGGGCATAACTCATACATAAATGTAAAGATAATCCACATATAGACTTTACACAATCCGTACTCAAATGAAAAGAGATAGAATGCAAGAGCCTTTAAAACTAAAACAACAACATAAGCTCGATATTGGCATCGCCTTCGGACAATGAGGAACTACCCCTACTTGGATGATTAAAGGATCCAAGCTTTCTTCAAGTCGCCTTCCAAAACACTTCAACGACCGGAACCTAAAATGTTCGGGAAAAGGAAGAAATGGGGTAAGTACGCCAATTTTACTAAGTATGAGACCATATGCACACATACTTTGAAATCATGCTAAGAAAAGGCCATTTCATAAAATATGCACTTTTCCTTTAAAACCTTCATGCACATTCAAGAAGACCATACTAATCAACATTTCATATTCATTAAGTCATAGGCATTTTCATTACAAGAACTACAACATCAAGTCTAGTTAAGTCAACTATACATATCATATAAGTAGATATAAACTCAATTTAACTCAACCATCAAATCATATTTAACAATAAGCATGAATAAGAGTACCTATCAACATAACCAAAGCAAGTCAACTAATCATGAACCCTATAAGTCAACAAGTGCAATGACCAAGCAAAACCCCATAACCTTACTTAATCAAGTAACTCAATAAGAATCATAACTAAGACCCTACTTCACATAACATGACATTTAGGTGTACATATCATCTTACCTTAACAATATAATCCAACATATAATCATAAGCGGACTAATCAACATATAGTATCAACAATGTGCAAGTTCATCATATACATGTCATATAACATTTTAAACGTAATCATACATAAGAACATCCTCCTAAGACTCCTCTCAAGACTAACTAGTGCAATTCTTAGGTAGAGTCCCATACCCCTACCTAGACTAAGCTAGACCCCTTAGGTCATCATAGTTAGAGTTCAATCCTTTTAGTTCATTTTAACTTTTGGGAACGTCTTTCCTTAACCGACATAGACCACATGAGCTAATGTGAAATCCGGTGTCATAAAACCCTACACCGAAGGAAGGCGGACTACTTGCCAAGGTAGTACCAAAACATGAAACATAGCAACTACGTGGATCCACTAGCTAGTATTCCTACGGGGCAACATAGTTCAAGAACTAAGAGATATAGTTAGGACCCTATTTATGGTACAAGCATTGTAGTCTCCAATCTGAAGAGTACATTAGTGATCCTACCTTCCCTATGTGGGAAGGGACACTCCTCAATCTAGTTCACTCGGTGCTAAGCTAGAGTCCCTTTTTAAAATGTTTTTAAGCATTTAATTATCAATTATAGCTTAGTTTAGGTCATAGGATCTAACCCTTGTATAACATCATCATCATCATAGCTCAATAAGAATTGCATGAGTATAAGTCCTTTCATTACAATTCATGTAGGTGAGATTAGCACATTAGCATTTCATATCATGATAAGGCACATTGGTAATCATCACCATTCTTATAACATTTACACCTTAATCAACCTCACAATCATAATCAAGACCTTTCAATTCAACATCATACCACCCTATCAATCCTAGTATAAGGCATACTCCATCACAACATAATGACTTAATCATAATCAACCACAATTTGGAGTAAAGGATAGAGATTATAAGACTTACCAAGCCTCCATGGTAATTCATAATCAAGGTCTTACCATAAACCCTCATTCAACCCAATTATGTGTATACATCATCATAAATCAATAATCAACATGATAGCAAGACTAGAAGAAACACCATATCACAATTCAATAATAGATCATAGCTTAAGACAGGATACTTAGGTCAATTCACTTCCTAGCCTAGATCATCTTCTCAAGAATAGCATGAAAGGCTACAATTCACACTAATTTGTTAATCATTAATACAACAACGTCATATAATAGTAACTCAATCAATAACCAAGTTAATTTAACTAAATATAACCTAATTTATATCAAAATCAAACCTAGGGTTAAGGGTTGAAGGTCATCTTCTACAACCAAGACCAAACCATCAAGATACATCATAATTAAATTAAAATACATGTTAATCTAACCATAATATCCAAAATAAAACATAAAAAAATCAATTTATAACATCAATTTCGTATTGGATGAAAACCCACTTGAAACTCAACTTTGGAAATCAATTTTGAAGAACCCTTTGAGGAAAGAGGTCTCAATGGTGAATTAGATTCCATACCTTGTTAATTGATGAAGAATTGATGGACAAATCGTCCCTTTAAATCCCCCAAATCCCTCATCTAGCTAGTCTTCAATGGTGTCTTCCAATAAAGAGAGAAATAAGAGAGAGGGAAGAAAGTTTGTTTTGAGAGTTGTAATTAAGCTAATGGGGTTAAGGTCTTTATATGGGGGTTAATTAAATTAATTTGGATTATCTAATCCACTAACTAATGACCTAACCCCATAATTAATTATCTAGGACTTAATTTAAAATGTGCAGGAAATTGCAGTACCCTCGACGACACCACGATCGACGGATCGTGGGTCAGTTGACGGACCAGGCCTCCTCCGTGCTGCACATCTGTCGTCCTTGTCAGAGACTATGCAGATGGGCCTCCAACAAATTGTATAATTATTTGTCGACGCTTGGCAACGATGCTCCGTCGATCAACACTCGCCCCGTCTACTTCCCTTTCGTGGGTGCACACTGTCCAGGCAGTGTTGACACCAACGTGCAAGGGTCCTCCTCAAGGGCCCTTGGTTGGTATTTGGGGAGTCGTATCCAGACGTTTCAACCATGAATTAACTTAAACACATGTTATACACCCTTCCACCAATTTTCACCATTTTCCGACCCCTAAAAGCTAGTCAAATAGGCTTAGGCACGCTAGTACCTCCTAGAACTAGTGTCTGCACGTCATGGACGTTTTGGTTCCTTGACTTCAAAAATGACTTATAAACATTAAAATAGGCCTTAAAACAGTGTCTAGGCCTTATGACGCTTATGTTAGGCTTTAAGACACGTCTTGAATTTTTGAAGTGTTATATTTTTACACCAAATTTGGTCAGTGAATAGTGTTACACCAAATTTGGTATAACACTATTCATCACACTAAATCACTTTTTGAATATTTTAATAATATTTTAGTATACAAACTTTTAGTCAAACATTATGTAAATGATATATTTTAATTAAATCTCTTATATATTTAATTACTTTTTATGTAATATTTTTATAATATTAATTTTAGATATAAAATTTAACTTTTTTATAAATTAATTTTTCTATATATTAGTTTTTAAAAAAAAATTAAATTTATGTTAATTCAACTATAAATTATAATTGGATATAAAAGACAATGATTTAAATTATATATGATGAATGTTTACGATGAATTTATTTTTATGATATAAGAAAATATAAATAAAATAAGAAATAATAATATAGTAATAGAGAGAGAGAAAAATATTTCTTTTTGGTGTAAATTTTGATGCAGTGGGTTGGAGATTTGGAGTTGATAACATTAAAAATAGTGTTGACACTAAATTTGATGTTATGGGTTGGAGATGCCCTTAGATTAGTTTAGCATTTTAAAACTTGTTTATATACCTTTAAATACGCTAATTAATATTCATGTTGAGTTTTTAACATATGCGCTTGGTTTTAAAATGGGTATTAAAAAAAACTTTGTGAAAATTAATATGTCGGAAAAGGCATAAATTGCCCCCTAAACTTGTACCCAAAAGTTACTTACACACTTTAACTAATAAGGCGACTTATTACATACCTAAAGTACATAAAAATAAATTTAATTCCCCCCTTTGTCACCCACCCCAAGGCGCGTTATGCTCCACATAGTTAAGCGCGTCAACACGCTAATAAAAGTCATTTTTATTTATTTTTCAATTAAATAAACCTGACACAACGTTTATATTCCCTTCTTATAACCGACCCACCCAACCCTAATGATGAAGAACCCTAATTTTTTATCCAAAAATCTAAAGCCTAAATTGAATGCAAACATAGCTCAAAATTCCTTCTTTTTAATCAAAGGTAACTCTTTTTCACTATTATTCATTCATCTCTTTTCATTTTCATTCATTCCTCTCTTTATCATTTTGATTTATTTCTATCGATTTTATTTTTTTAAATTTTTAGTCGTTTCATTCTCCGTAATTTTTATTAAGGTGCCACAATGGAGAGGAAGATCATGAATTTGAAGGGGTGCGATGCAAACATGGATTTGTCTTGCCTTCGCTAACCTCTTGGACCCAAAAAAATCCTGATAGATGATATTGGGGTTATCCTTACTATGGGGTAAGTTAATATTTTTTAAAAGCTAAATGATTCGTTTTGTTGTTTCAAGAGCCATAGACTGATTCGTTTTAGTTTTTATGGATGCTAGATCATGCGTTTTTGGCTTTGGAAGGATGATTTTATTGATCCAACATCTAAATTTGTGATTACCAAGTTGTTGGGAATAATTGTTGAGCTTGAACATAGTGTTGAATCTTCTCAAAAAGTTGAAACTTCAGATAAGGAAGTCAACAATCCTACTAAGTCAACCAAATCTATGGAAAGCAAAATAGATATGAACAAGATAGAGTAAAAAATGGACAATTTCGATGATGATTTGAAGAAGATGAAAGCAATTGAAAAATTGGAAAAACAAATTGGCCAAGTCCAAGAAAAGGGAGAAACAACTTTGGATTGCTCTGTTTTGTGTTTGTAATTTTAGGTGTAAATTTAGTATTTCAAAGAGTATTTTTTCTGAAAGGAGAAGGAGATTCAAGGAGATTTCCGTAATTTCTTCTTGTACCAAAAATTCACAAAATTATATTGAACTTGTAAGGCTTTTGTGTAACGAAAATATGTTAGTTGAATTTGTTTGTAATGAAGTTGCATTTGATTGCTTTTGTGTAATGAAGAATTTGCAAGGCTTCCCTCATCTTAATTTGATTTTGTATCTTAGGATCTCCTATCTTCTATACATTTAGTGTCTACATATACACAGAAACCATCAACTAAAAGAGAACCAATATTTGTACATAAACAGACATTCATAACTACATAATCATTAATCAAAATAGCTGTCAAAGCAATTACATAATCGAACACCACAAATAAAATGCAGTCACAACTGCCAATTCATTGTCTTAAATATAAGTTAACTATCAATAAACAAAACATAATAACTACATTGCATTACCAACAAAAATCTACCAAAACAAGTTAGATTGCATTAGAACTCTCTTGACTCAAGTGTGCAGCCTTAGACCTAGTCTTTATTTTTTTTCTTCCCCTTATTTGTTCAAGTTGGCTTGAGGTCATAACTTGTTTACCCTTCCATTTCACACCACATGTTGGTATAAGCCTAATATCTCTAGTGACAACTGCTGAAGACTTCACATTTCTAAATCTTTCACTAGGCATTCCACACTATTCAAATAAATATAGATAATCTTAATTTGTGATCAAAGAAATAATAATAAATGATATTTAAGTATATAAATAAAAAAAACTTACATTAATAATAGTAGTACCACTTTGTGTGTGCAGTACACCCATTCCAACCATTCTTGTTCTGCCGGTAAAACAATCCTAAAAATACAACAAAATATTCAGTAAAACAACTTATTTAAAACATATAAATGAAGTAAATAAAGGAAACTATATCACCTTTTCTGTTGAGCTCCTTGGTCTACTCCTTCCTCTTTTAGTTAGAACATTAGTTGTTACTCTTGGTGCAACATAATGTGTTGCTCTTGGTCCAGCACGACCAACATTATGTGTTGATGTTGGTGCAACAGCAGAGCCATCAGGGCTAGAAGGAGGTCTTCAACTTGGTTCAACATTTCGTTTTGAACTAAGTCCAGCAACACGTCTTGAACCAGAAACAGGTGCACCAAGAGAAGACTTTCTTTTATTGTGACCCTTGTTATGACAAGTGTTGCATGACATTTCAATCCCTCTTTTGATTAATTTTCCACTTTTAATGGTTTCTGTCACGACATAAATTCACAAGTCATGATGGCACCTATGTTCCCAACCAATAGGTAAGCCAACCCAACATATTATCTAAACTCAACCAACAAATGAGTAAAAAGACAAAAAAACTTAGCAAGAATCTCCAACATTGAGTTCCTTATAAGTACGAAATGCGGAAGCTAGAAAAATATACCACCCTAAGAATTGGTGTCTTAAGTACAATAGCTTCTAAAATTCGATGCAAGTCTGAAACTAAATGACAAATCTAACATAAGAGATATCCTGTCTGAATACTAATAACAGAATAAATAAAAGATAGAGGGAGGTGTGGGCCACGGAACAGCCAAGCAGCTCACCACAACTCTAAGAACTCCAAGCTTGAACTCAATTTGCTCCATGAGATGTGCTCCTACTCGGAATTGAATCTGCACCACAAAGAGTGCAACAAGTGTAGTATGAGTACGACTCCACGTGTACCCAGTATGTCTCGTTGACTGACAATGAAGAACTAGTGACGGGAGTTTATATATAAAAAAAAAATTCTTAAATTATATAAGTATATATATATATATATTACACTCACTATTTAAGTTTCATCAATAAAGGTAATCAAACATCAAGTACATTCCAAACACCAAACAAAACACATAATCATAAAAAATGAATGATGTGATGAAATGCAATGCAATATGATACCATGTAATGATATGTCTCAGAATACCCAGTACTCACTCAACCGTATATACATCATACTCCTCGAAAATACATCGAGAGCTCATGACCCATGGGGGACTCGCGAGGTCCATATACCGACACGAATGATCTCCACGTGTCTGTGCGGACGATCTCGATGCACTATCATAATATCAAACAATTTCCGCACGAATGGTCTCCACGTGCCCAAATTACAATCTTAACATCTCACCATCCCCAACACGGACGATCTCCACGTGCCCAACTTATACCCAATCTCATGTCAATGCATGTACACAATATTATTTCAATATAAGGGGATGATGATGTATCTCACTCAATCAATATCAACATAATACATAACCACCTCAATTATCACAACTATACGGGTGTACTAAAGAAAACACAATCACACAATAATTTCAAGTCAATAATATATCAGCTAATGCCCATATTCTTTGGAAGTTCTCAAATTACGATCCGCATTCTATAGTAGTAACTTTCCGTTTTATAACACCGAGACTCGTACCAATGCCCATCACACCATTGATACGAGACCCCCATCTTTCGCCCTTACCCCTTTTTATATTTTTATTTCAAATCTTTAATTAGGAAACTTTCTTCAAAAAGTCTAAAAGTCTTTAACATACCTTAAATGTCGAACCTCGTGTCACTAATCTTCAAGATTTTTCCTTTTCTTTTTGCAAAGCTTCGGAACGTTCCCGATCTACCAATTATGCAATATTCGTAAGTAAGCGAGTTCACAGATACTCAATTTATTATATGTCTAACCTAAACTCCAAAACTCACTCATATCTCCAATCAAGCTCCTACTCTTGATATATTTTATATGTTAAGATTCATATTGCTAAATTTCAAGCCAAGAATTTAACTTTAATCCCTCCAACAAGGTTTTCTATATAATATACACCTAATAATTAATTACCCTCTCAATATATTAAAAACTAGTGTATTAATTTTGTAAATGAATAAAATAAGAACTAATTTCCACCCGTTGATAAAACACTGGAACGTGGCCATTCTTTTCCTTAAACTATTCTGCAAATTGCCAATTTTTCTTAAATATTACCACCATTGCCAATCATTGGCATATGATTTGCCTAATGATTGGCATCCAACTATAGTCCCTCATTCTCCTAATAACTCTAGGAAACAAAACGTCCCAGTCATGTAAATATCCCAAATTTAAATCATTTTCTGACCTTAAGAAAATCTCTACTACACTTGGTATAACCTCACTTATAAATATACACATTACTACATTACTGTAACTTTATGTTTTATTATTAACAATTGAATTTGACCAGTGACGACCCTCAGAAACACAATTTTTTTCATTAATGCCCCCCCTCAATATGACCCCCAAATGTTTTCCCGATTTCCATAATTTACGACAACTACACTATCAATTTTCACAGGGATCAACGATCCAAATCCCAAAAATAATTCCATAATTCTCACTCATCTATGCCGGCACTGTACTCATGAAACCAGCAATTCAACATTCCTCACCTAATAATATAATAGCAATACTCATATACGAAGCAATTTCATGTGTACCCACATGAATGAAAAATTTGTTAAGATTTTCTTATCTCTAGGAGTCGACTTTCGCTATGACGCTGCCACAGAACTTTGCACGCTGATTTCTTGTTTTCTTCCTTTTCAAAACAAGAGTATATAAACCGTGAAACCCCACTAACCTATTATCTACATTACTTATTTAATAAAAGTTTCCTCGACTAGGTACTCGTAGTTACCGAATAGTTAAAATAAACCTTTTAAACTTTTTGCAAAGAGCCAAAATAGTCCTAGTTTTCAAAACGACCTAGCGAGTCATTACAGTTTCACCTTGCTCTGCCAGGTCTTCCTAGCATCTTCCTAACATTAGGTCGTATCAAAAAGATGTATCGTGATTCTGCCCACTTTTTTAGATTCATAACGGTTTGAATGAAGTAGGTGTATGTCTTCATGTACGTTTCTGTGTTATACCAATGAGAAATGTAATTGATTGGGTCCAATTTTGTATGGTGAATAATAACTATTACATGAGGACATGTTATGCCTTTTAACATTCATTCTCTACAACTACATGTTTGCCTTTGAATATCTACAACATGTTTGTATTGTCCATGAAGTACCATATACCCTGCATCTGAATACCATTCAATGATGTATTTCCTAGACTTAGCTATGTTTTTCTATAGAACCTTAACTGGCATTGGAGAAATGTCACAGATCCAAATATTACAAAACTATCTCATCTGCCTTATTCTTTTCATCATTTTCACCCTAATTTCTTCAAGCATTGTGATTACAGTCTTATGCCTTGTTGCTAATCTCCATGAGTTGAAACATTCAGCCACGTTATTGTCTACAACATCACATTTTGAGGTAAAATTGAAATAAAGCTTGCTCCATCTTTCAGGATTATAATATAACAAGTGATCAACTATGTTATTATCCAACTTTTTTTTATATAAAAACTAATGTTATCTTTTAACTCAGCCTCAAATGTAGACCTTGCACACATTCAGAAATATTTCTCTCTCAATACCTCTCCAAGAAAGTGTCTAGCACACATTCTATGCTCAACATTCGGCAAATGATCAAGTACGGAAATTTCAAGACCCTATATAAGAAATTCAAGTCATGAAAATAAGCCAGTGTTTGGCCATAAATTTTAAAATATTTTTGACAAATATTATTTAGGTAAAAATTTGGGGTGAAATTTGACCATGTGTTTGACTATAGTATTTAGGAAATATATTTCACTTTTTTATAAAAATATGATTTATATCTATAAGTTTTAGTAACTACTAAAACTAACCATAAGTTTGTATTACAAGTCAATTGAATCTTTGGTGCGACAAATAACAAGTAGTGCCCATGTCACTAGAACAATGTGATAGTTTGGACTGAGTTCAACAAACATCATTCCATACATCATGAAGTAAAGAAATCACATAACTTTATTACCTTGATTCGATTTTTCATCATTTTCATCGACAATCATATCATCACTTTCATATTCACTAAATATTTTATCACTACTTTGGTGTTCACGTAAAAAAATATGTAATACAACGTAAACAAAGAGGGTGTTTTTATAAAAGATAAACGTTTGGTATAAAATTTTGATTTTCAAAAGATTCCAAATAATAGGATTTGACCCAAATACTAGAAAAAAACTAGTATTTAGGACTTTGGGGTATTTGTCAAATAATGACAAATTATATGGACAAACACTATTTGCCATTCCCCCCCCCCGCCAAATATTATTTGGGAAATTTATGGACAAACATACCCTAAGAAACTAGGTCATTCATAAATAAATTCAAGACATGAAATAAATAAAAAAACCAATAAATTTTCTAACCTTTTGCATATTTGATATGACCGTGATGTCTGTACCATCTCCTAAGTGAAGATCTTCCTTCATAAGTTTGACAAACCAAGCCCAAGTAAACTTATTTTCAACTTCAACTGATTCCCAAGCTAGTAACAATAATTGATTATTCCCATCCTTACAAACAACAACCAATAATTGAGCTCTAGATACTCCATTTAGAAAACAATCATTCAAACCAATGCACTTCCTACAACCAGCCAAGAAAGACTTCTTCATTGCATCAAAAACATATGTAGAAGCCTTTTTTTAATTTTTCTATCATTTTTAAATGTTTCCTCATAAAGATTGACTACACATGTACTACCTGGATTAGTTCTTAGCAATTCATCTTTGTGGTTCAAAATTCGCCCAAACTCAAGAACATGGTCACCTATTAGCTTCCTGTAATACTTTGTTTTTTTGCTCTCGTACACACTGTTCTTCCAGCATATAAATCCAATTCTTTTTTAATAAGCTCTTGAATCTTAAAGATTCTAATGTACGTTTGTTTCTTTATTCTTTCACTATAGTGACTAGATAAGAACTTGCTATTACAAAGCTTGTTCCGATTAATAGGATCACATTTGTGAACTGATTTGTATGTCTTTACAACAAATTTGTTTGTCCTAGAATCAACGCTAGCAAATAAAACCCAAGGACAACCAACTATACACATAACCCTTACCTTTGTTGGTTCATTTATATGCATTTCAATTGCAAAATGTTCAACAACGACAATTTGCTAATAACAGATCTAAATTCATTAATACTTTCAAATACAAGACCCAATTCTCACACTATTTTCTGTTAAGATGCATCAAATATAACTTTATTCACCTTCTTTCTCCTTCTTGGCGTCACTTGCTTTCTCGTTGTTAAACCTCCTCTCTTGCATCATCACTGAAATCATCTGGATCTGTTTCAAAACTAGCAACTTCATCTAAGGGATAATAAGGTTCATCACTAGCTAGCTTGCCTTTTAAACTGTTTCTATTACCAACTATAGATTCATCATTCCCAGCATCTGGACTTTTTTTTCTCTGTTCCTAACTTGACATGATCAGGAGGCAATGTATCTCTTTCTCCTCTTTTCCTTTTATTTTTTCACTCTTTTCCTAGCTAAAACTTCTTAGCTCATTATCTACATCACTCCTATTAAATTCCCCCAAGTAATGATTCTCTATCTGAATCTTGGTCATTAGAAGAATGGACAGGGTCAGGAATTGGATCAGAGAAAAGATGGACAGGGTCAAAGGTTGGATCATTAGAAGGATGGATAGGGGTTAGAGTTTGATGAACATAAGAAGGAGTATTTGGAGCAGCGGAAGAGTGGACAGGAGAAGATGTATGTAAATTGGCATGTGAAAGGGCATTGTTGTTTCTAGTTCAGCATCAAAGATGCATTAGGCCCAGTGCTTTGTGATGCTCCCTCACCCACTACACTTTCCCCATATTCCAATGAAGGTGGGACAAAACTGGATCAGCAACAAAGTGACACACAAAACACTCCAAAATATCTCCATGGCTTAAACACTCAAAGTAGTCTCATAGTTAGATTTTATTTCTAACATAGCAGTACTTCTAGGAAGTTGCACATACAACACACGTACGTTGTCCTGGTTCATACCCAACTCTTTCAAACAATCTCTCAATTCAAAATAAGATAATCTATCTACATCAACATCTAAAAAGTCATAAACTCCTCCACCATGATACGGTTTCCCCTTGTATCCTTTTTTTTAAAATATTCATAACATCACTGTGGTAAAATCTCAAAGTAATCAATTCAAAAGACATTTTAACCTGAAATAATGTTAAAGGAAAAATTCATAAAGACATTTTAATAGTTGACCCTCAACAACAACGAGAAAACACGTACAACAACAAACTTCATACAACAATAAAGAGGAATCATGTTAATGAAAAATGACATACAATAAACTTGAAAAGAAATTAAAGACGGACAAACCCTAAGCTAAAAAGTAGAAACTATAAAGTAACCCTAGAGATGTATGACTTACCTTTGAGAGATGGAGACGATAGCAATGTATGAACGATGAACGCCTCGATTGTAATCACCAAACCCTAGTAACCTCCGATTTGATTTCACCAAATGATGAACGCCTAGATAAAAAACACACCAACATTGTTTAAATATGACACTGAAAACTTGATTAGATGATTAAAACTACAAGGATGCTTCAAAAACACTATAGAATCGAAGAAATATTTAGAAAAAATTAGGATTTATAGATGAGATTTATGATTAGGTTTTGGTGTTCTTAGAGAAAGGAAACGGGTTTGGGTCAAATGAATGAGGTAAAGGTATTTTATTACATGGCTTCAATAGGAGGTGAGTGGTTCTCACACGATGCATAATGTCCTGTATTGGGTGACAGAAGGGGGAACTAAATATACATTTATTTACTTAAGGTGTGTAATAGGTCGCGCCATTAATTAAAGCGTGTAAATGAATTTTGGGTACAAGTTTAGGGGGAAATTTATGAATTTCCCTTAATATGTTGGAACTTGTTTACATACCCATGCCATACACTAAATAACATTTATTTTGATTACTCAATGTTAAAATCATTTCTATAATAGTGATATACACTAATTAGTTTCAAAATGATGGACTAAGCTAAAACATTAATACCATATTTTATACTGTTCTATACAATAAGAAAATTATTTACATATATATTTGTTGAACAATGATTTTTATTTCACAATTCGATTAGATTTATAATCCAGAGCTGACTACTAAGGATATTGTACGTAAAAGAAGATAATCAAGTGAATCAAAATCACTGCATACAAACACTAAAATAAACATTTTTCTTATTGAAAATCACTTTCAAACTAGAAGCAAAAATGTGTATTTTGATGAAGTTCCAAAGCAATAAAATAAATAAACATTTTGTTAGAGAAAATCAATAACCGAAGAAGTAATGCCAACAAATTTGTTGAGAAAAAAAATCAATGATTGATAACTAACAATAAAAAAATGTGACTTGATCCAACTTTATAAACCAAAAAGTTGACTTGATCAACAATAGACAATAAAATTCGCATCGAGAAAACAATAATCAAGAACAAAGATTATAGCAATAATCGTATTTATTATTTCAAAGTGCGAGTGTTAAGATCTCTATGATTTTTATGAATTCACATTTTCAAATATAAATCCAAGGGCTCTTGAGCTTGATCTTGTATATGTGTTGAACTTGATCTTGAATTTAAACTTGAACTTTATCTTGATTTTGACTTTTCCTTGAATTCAAGGGCTTCGAGCTCTTCTTGAATTCGGTTGTCTTATTTTTGATCGTTCTTAAACTTGAATGCTTGAATTCTTAAACTTGTAGTTATAGATAATTTTATGGCGTTTGTACCACGAATTTTCTCTAGCTTCTTGTTTAGAATTTTATGTCTCTTTTCTGAATTATGAGGACCCCTATTTATAGTTTTAGAATAGGGAAGCTGCTATTGGAACAAGATTCCCTTTAGCCAATCAGATTTAAGTGACATGACATATGGACTTTATGGAGCGAGCTTGTCATCTTTGACACATGTCATGATTCGACTAGTTTCTTATTTAACTTGGCATGCCACATCATTCGCCCACGTGGCGCCAAGATGACCTCTAGAATGAGATGAAAATGGATTTAACAAATTGGGTTCATCCATGTAGCCCAAATCAATTAATTTAGGTAAAAATCAAAGGAATCCCATAGTGTAACATAATAATTACAGCCTGTCCCGACTATTTTAAAATTTACGGAAAATCCCTTAAAAAGGCTAGCGTTTAATACATAGCTACCAACTGATACACAGTAATTGATACACAGTGATTAAATAACCGTTGAGATTAAAACAGTTGATACATTCGTGTACGTCATTATTTGACTACTTTAAACATTATTTTTGTATATAGTATATGATTTAACTGCTATATGTATTCATATGCTGAAAAATGTACACAACTATGTGTTGACATGCTTTTCGGACGAATGTGGTTGGACTATGAAGGCTTCCTGCAGGAAAAAATTTGATGGTTTCATAGTTAGAAGCTTATTGTGAACATACGTGTCCGATGAGGAAGAGGGTATTAACCAAAGTCCAAGCAATAGTCGAATTTGTAAGTGGAGTTACTGCTCCCAAATTGGTCAACCATAAATGAATTTATATCTTGCCAGCAAGCACGACGTGCTAAAGAACGTGCACTAGCAATGATTAGGGGATAACCATCTGCAGGACATAGACGGTTGCTGTGATACATACACATGTTAAATACCGTGTATCCAAATTCTTATATAAAAATGCAGAAGACTGAGGAAGATGAATTTATGTATCTGTTCGTAGCCTAAATACCATTCATTAGGGGGTTCGATTATTGCAGACCAATAGTTGTTGTCGATGGTGCACATCTGAGTGGAGCTTACAAAGAGACATTTTTATCCGCAAACACACTTGATGGAGCATGTATGTATTTTTTGTAGTTGTGATGTGTTTGTAGAGGTTACGTATCAAATGATATAATGTGTGTCTGTAATGAGGTTGCATATTCCCATTGGTATATGGTGTTGTTGACATAGAAAACGACTGTTTGTGGATAGTTTTTTTCGAACAATTCAAAAATGCATTTGGCGAGTGAAAAGATATGTATGTTGTATTAGATAGAAATGGGAGTATTATGAAGAGTGTAAGGAATGTGTTCCCAATGTACCTCATTATGCATGCATATGACATCTTTGGAAGAATGTCTGTGGCAACTTCAAGAGGAGCAGAATAACACTAAGTAATCTATTCTACTCTATGACCAAGGCATACAGAAAGGAAGATTTTGAAAAGTTGATGGCTAAGATTGATAGAGTTGATCACAGGGTTAAGGAGTACCTTGAGGATGCAGGGTATGAGAAGTGATCAAGAGTTCATGCAACAGTAAATAGAGGTAGAATGATGACTACCAACATTGCGGAACGTATCAATGATTGTCTTGTTGAAGCATGACAATTGACTATATTTGAATTTTTGGAAGAAGTTAGAATTCTATTTAGTTCTTGGCTTTGCAAGAACAGAGAAATAGCCTCATATACAAAGGAAACATTAGGGAGAAAACTTGAAGAGGTGTTGATTATAAACGTGGCTAAAAATTCAAAGATGGAGGTATGTATCATTATATATTATTTCATATTATATGTATCTAGTTCATTTTATCATTCTGCAGTTTAAACTTGATTTAGGAAGTAATTATATATTTGAATTTTTTAAATGTACGCAAGTTGTTCCATCCTCTGAATTTATTTTCTTGGTTCATGAAGCTGGAAGAAGATACATTGTTTGTCTTGAGCGGAAAGTATGTTCTTGCGAAAGACTTCAACTAGATGAATTACATTGTGCACATGCAATCGCTGTTTTAAAAGAAAAGAATGTTAAAGATATGCATCAATATTGCTTTGATTACTACAAGGCTGATGCATTGGCAAAAACATATGAGATTCCAATGGTACCAATGCCAGATAAGGCAGATTGGTCAGCTCCTAAGAATGTGGTAGCTGAAACTGTATATCCACCTAGATACAGACGATTATCTGAACGACCAACGAAAAGAAGAAAAAATAATGCAGATGAAAAGATTACTGTGAATACAAATTATTGTAGAAAATATGGACAAGAAGGTAACAGCAGAAGAACTTGTACTTTCTTCCCCAAAAGTGAAGTGAAATAGTCGTTATGATTCCAAGACATTAATATTTTTGTTGAATAATTTTTCACGTAAACAATTATCATTTTAAGTATTGATTACATTTCTATTTAATCACTGTTGGTGGTGTAAAAGGAACTTATTAATAACTTGTCTTAAATAAATTTTAAGTTTCACTTTAAATTATAAATACTTTGTTATGATTTGTGTTGAAAAATACATTCGTTTCAGTATTTATTTTGTTAAATAAATTTTGTAATTCTTATGTTACACTATGAGATAACTTTATTTTTTACAAAAATAGATTATTGGGTAACCTAACACAAATGTATTATGTGCGTTAGCTAATGTATCATGTACATTTAATTGAAAAACACTTGTTAAGATTACTGTGTAATTTACAATGACTATAAATCATGTATCATGTTATATATATTAAGTGTTATGTGTGATGATTTATTTGATACATATTTTAAATAACTGTTTTACAAAATTATTGGATTTAGCAAAATTATAATATTCATTGTAATTAAGGTATCATGTAAATTTTAGTTTTAAAAAAACTATTTATTACTAACTGTATCTGATTAATAAAATTTTTACTGCACTTTTTCTTTATGTTACACCATAATATGTTTGAAATTTAAATTTTGATAAGCAAAAATACTTGTTCCATAATGTATCAAGACAAAATAAAGCTTTAGGGAATTTGACAAAACAAGAAAGATAACATTAGACATTGTTTATGCAAAGATACTACTCTATGTGAACCAGATCTTCTTCTGGTGGTGGTGTGACTACGCCCTTAGATTTTGGTGGATCATTATTCTCACTAGTGTATCCACACTTAGCCTTCTAGTTGCCATAACTCTACAACAAGGCTCCATATCTTTGTCGTACGTATTCAGGATGAATGTCAACAAATGATACTTCGATTTGGTCACTGAGATACTCCGCAAATGCAACAACATATAACACATAGTCTCTACAAAAATGCAGAATATAAATTAAAAACTTAAATAATACATGATTAAAAACAAAAAAATTAGAATACTTACAGGCTACCAAACATATCCAATATAGAAGAATTATACAGTTAAATTTCAACCACTGACAGTAAAAAACATGGGAAAACAAGTAAAGGAACAATTTTTTTGAAAAAAACATTGAAACTTCAAATATACGCATTATCAGCAAAGGAACAACTTAAGCAGAGCAAACTTTACCGGAAAAAGTCATCAACTCATCATAAACAAACAAATAGGTGTAAGTGACATGAATAACTAACACAAACATAAATTTTCATAATCAATTTAGATACATACAAATAATTCAACAAAATTTCAACATTAACATGGGAAACAAACAACATACCAACCAACAAAGCCATATAAAGCAATAAACTTTGCAGTAAACAAAACACATATCACAATTTTGCATAACTAATTTATGAAAAAAGCAAGAACAAAAAATACAGGGATTACCAGACTAGAAAATCAGAATACTTACAGGCTATCACTAATCTGTGGTACAATGTCTTACGTAAATGCAATCATGAAAGAAACTTGAGGCTTCAAAAGTGAACCAGTAATGTTATCCTTGTACGCATTACAATCACCAAAGTTTGTTCGCTTAGTTTCTTCGAAGAATCCACCGTCCAGTAAGTAAGAAGGAAGAATATTAGACAACATTTTAATATTGTGCGGAACTGTTTTTCCTTGAGCATATTGATGAGTCAAACACTCTTATCACCCTGTTTTTCAATTCAACAACCGCTAGCACCCAATGAAATTCTTGATCGTAGTTAATCGGGATGTAGACCTCATCTACAAGATGCCATGGTAAAGCAGTTGAGATTTCAAAACCTTTGATGATGTTAATCATTGACCTCTCATATACAGATACAACTGAAGCGCAATCAACATGTTCTTGGTTACTAAGGCTATCATCATCATTATCCATGTAATACCTATCATAGAAATTTTTCACATGTGACATGAAGAAGCAGTGGGCTTTGTATATCTATATTGATCCATGCTGTCGAGTTTTGATTTTTTACGAAGGTAGTAAAAAATCACATCAATGTGCTATAAAAAACATGATAAACAAAATCAGAAATTATATACTTCTAAACAAGATATAATGATATAATTGGTACATTAAATGATGATCTTAACTTTTACGGATTTAATATTTTTATACTTCAATTGAATATATCTGTTGAAAAAAGGTTTTGTTGTATAATATAAGTTCTGTAGGTGATACATTAAATTTCATCAGGATATTATGTATCATGTTATACAAATATAAATATATCTGATACACATTTGATAGTTAGTTTAAGAACTTTACCTCATCAGTCCAACATTTATTTGGCTGTGACATGGCATAGAACCAATTCTTATTCATTTGAAAAAGAACAACAAAGTCCATCATCTTAAATCCTAAAGATACAATTTTGATCTGTATTTATCGTCTGATGAATTCCTACATAAATGATACATAACAGTGACTAGATGTGCATGATACATAACAGTGACTTAATGACAAATTATGGACAATGTATCATAAACATATTATGAATTGGTTATGATTAAAATAAATTAACCAAACATTTGCAAAATATATGCATAAGACTTACTTATTGTCATGATTTTTGAGGAGCCCCCTTGATAACCACTTCATATAATCATCAATAAGTTTCAATGGAACTTGATCTGTAATCCCACATCCTTCAAATGGGAAATCAAAACGAGCAACATCCTTCAATTTCTCTTTTCCCTTTTTACTTGAACCTAAAGAAGTACAATATGAAGATTGAATATATCTCGAAGGCATTTTGTTTCTAGGTGCAGAAGTGATTGAATCATTTTTAATTTCAATCTCGGTTATTGAAATATCAGTGGGTAATTGACTATCAGTCAACAAGTACTAGCTGCTGGTTAAAATCTGTGAATTGTAAACAATAATGATCTAGCAGTAATAAGATCTTTTTTTAGATCTTTGATAAGTGCAGATATTGCTGCTTGAGTTGATGGTGAAATTATTGTTGATGTGGAAGAATCCTATATAATATGATATAATGATTTTTTAGTAAATTTGTATGTGACGAAAGTTTGTATCATAAAGCATAATTGAAAAATCTAATGATGTTTTCATTGTTGTTTTATCGGGCAAAATGTGAGGGATGTTGTGTTGAACCGTGTCAGCACCATCTTGATCCATGATAGGTTCATTTAAATCTTGATGCCATTGATGTGCTTCACCATCCTGAATATAGGCAGGTTTTGTGTATCAGATGTATAATCATTAAACAATGTATCATATATATAGAAAATGATAATGTATCAACAAACATTATAATGTACAAATTTATAGGAACTGATACATTGTTAGGATCATTGGCTTCGGTATCAACACGCGTACTTTGATATGTAGAAACTGATACCTTGTTAGGATCGTTGAGTTCTGAAACATCCTTCATTTGTTGTTTGTTACTGATAGTATGATCTATTTATATTTAAATTTTGGATGGTAAAAAGTGTTAATATATTTTTTGCTGATACATTATTTAACATGATGATGAATATAAAATATAAATATATATCTTTTGAATGAGATATAATATTAAATTAAGCAACTTAACTTTAGATTACGTGATGCATAATAGTAACTAGATGTGCATGATACATAATAGTGTCTAGATGTGCATGATACATAATAGTGACTTAATGACAAATTATAGATAATGTCTCACAAACATACCTTTGGATTAACATTGACTAGTTGTCCACCCTCATTAATAGAAACACCAACATCATCATCATCTACATCCACCGCAACGTCAGTGACTTGATGTTCACCCTCGTTAACAGAAATACCAACACCATCCTCAGCTACATCCCCCACATCGTCAGTGACTTGATGTTCACCCTCGTTACACAGAAACACCAATATCATCCTCAGCTACACCATCCATATCAGCAAGATCAATCCGTATTGGTGGAGATGGTTGTTTCTCAAACTGAATTGTGCTTGATTTAGTGTCAATATTGATGTTTTTCTAGCGTCGAGATTGCATCAACTGGGAGTGATTTTCCTTTTTCTATATAACCAGTTCCTCAAATTTTTTGTCAACCTGTGAATTATAAATACATTTAGGATAAATATAAATTACATTTGAGTAAAAATATCAAAACAATTAACTTATGTAATTTTTCAAATGATCTTTCAACTCTTCAATATCTGGAATTACATAGTTGACTTTCTGAGAATCTGCAGAACCATGTACGTCAGCAGCCGGGGTCGAAGGCACGTCTGGAATAGAAACATGTACATAAGCAGCCAGGGTCGGATATACATTTGATTGATCAGGCTGACTGTGTTCTGAAACCTTTGTTTTATGTTTATCCACATTTTTTCTTCTTTTTGGGGGTGGTGGAGGAGATGTATCAGACACTCTTGAAGATCTCTTTAATAACTGTTCGGGAGATTTGGTGGAGAAGTCATCAAAATTATCTTCGTCATTCGATTTTACTACATTGAGATTTATATCTAATAAGGGGGGTGAAGAAAGATGAGCATGTGATACTTCAACTAAGTTAAAAAATTCAAGTTCCTCCGTTGTTGGGACAAAGTTTGAACATGCATTCTGGAATAAAACAGAAAATAATTAACACACGACATGATGTATCACAACACATAAAATAATGAAATTTAAAAATACAAACTTGCAACCTTTAATTTTTACAAATATAAAAAAGGATTCAGTGTTACCTCTTGAAAAATGCTAGACATAAGCATTTCAAACTTTGTCTTATCAGACACAACTCTCCAATTACACATTCTTGGGATGACATTCCGTTCTTTGACAATTTCGAAAATTTAATTGGGATGCACATTCGTATATTCATACATTAAATGCATAAGGCAGTCTATATAATTGATATAACTTTTTGCTAATATCGAAATCTTGTCTAAGTTAAATGATGAGCTTTGAGAACGAAATCTGTCCCCAAGGATAATCTCGATATCTACCATCTTCAACTATTAGAAAATAGACAATAGATATAGATGTATTATCAGTTTGAGCCAAGACGAATTTATGAATAAAGTACAATATAGACATTTGAAGTGTATCCCGATTGTTCTCTCATTTGCCCATCTTAAATCGTTGAACTAGATGATTCTTGCTAACACTATTCACTGCATCGGGATAAAACTTTTGAAATAGCACAGTAGGAGTTGATTCTGGATATTAAAAATCTTTGATATTGCCTTTGACTTCAAGTCAAGTAATTACTGCAAATTCATTTATATCGAATTTCAGGATACACTCATTTGTATGTCTAATATGCAACACATTATAGTTGCCGTGTTCCAACTCTAACAACAGTTAACACTTAGTGATTTGGCCTTGAAAATTACATTTAGGAATATCTAAAAAGAGTCCAACTATTGTAGCCCTAAACAGTTGAAATATATGCTCCCTTATAAACTCTTCAAAATCCTTCAGAAAATTGTTGTTAAAAAAGACAACAAACCTTGTTGGATTTGTTGGTATCTCTTTTATCTTGTACTTGATTGGCTAAAATTAAAAAAAATAATACAATTTGTAATGATATTAAATATACACCAAATCACACTACACAAGCATTCTGATACATAATACACACAAAAATAACTTAAAGGTTACCAAGTTTCAACTGCTAACACAAATATTCTGATTCATAACACAAACATTCTGATACACAAACAACATAAAAGGATACCAAATTTCAATTGCCTATACAATAACTAATGATACATAACACAAAAATTTTGATATATTAATTTCAATTGACTAATATATGTAACCATATTTCATCTGTATGATACATGAATGTTAGTTACACGATGGGATTTCTTTAACTTATTACAAGACATGATACATTATACAATACATGATACAATATACAGAATGTATCACTGACTAACACATCAACTATTTTTTTGTTGAATTTGATGAAAGTATTTTTCATGATATATTTTTTTAGATAAACATATAAAACAAAAGGGTTTTCAACGCAGACACTAAATATAAAATCGATATGTATCAAACTAATATAAGATTGCATATAGTTTTTAATCCAAAACTACTAAACAACTCTAAAAACATTTAATTCATGTATCATTAAATTTAAAATCGATATGTATCAAACGTACAAAAACTCTAAAACACTTTTAAGGACAATAAAAAGACATACACTAAGCAATTGGGGTCTGAAAATAACGGTTGCTGATCTTTTTCCCTTTTTTAAGGTTCTTTTTTCAATATTCAGTTTAGTGGATTCCGAAACATCTTGCTTAGTCTCCTTCCTCGATTTCGAAGAATCATGCAAATGTTTTTTTCTGTTTTCTGCCAATCTTTGTCATCAGAATAATATATTTTTCAATTTATATCATGATCCATCTTTGTGAGACAACAAAATGATGAATACAACTAAAAATCAAAGTGAAAAAATTGTAAACTTTCGAAGAGAGTAAGAAGAAGATGATATATCAAAGAAGAGGACGATTTCAGAAGGAAAGATTTTGAAAACTGAAATTCAAAAGTGAACACTGATGTTTGAAATTTGTTTGATGGAGAGAGAAAATTTGAAAATAAATTTGGATATTCATTATAATTGAAAAGATAATTGAGTGTAGTTATGGAGAAAAATAAGGTGTGACATGGGGAGTTGTGAAACCTGTAGTGAGGAAAGAGAGGGCTATGTATCAGTTGGATTACAATTATAAACGAGAAAAGGGATTTAAGTAATTTTTAAAAAAGTAGGAAAAAGTAGATAATATGAAACTTAAAGTTGTGTATTTAAGTTATTTTTCCTTAATTTAGGTTTTAATTTAGTCCATATTTATTGAACTTAAATATTTAACTCAATTATATTAATTCATTATATTTATTTGGATTAATATATTTATAAATTTAATATAATCCGAATCACTTTACAAATTTATAGTCAATAAATTTTAAATGATTACACCAACATACGTATCTTCAAAATTTAATATAAATTTGTCCAATAAAATTTTAATGATTTCAAAAACGTACTAGTCTATGCATGCTCTATCTCTTAGCTTCACAATAATTAAAGTATAACTTACATAAATACCATAGTGTAAAAACTAAATTACCTTCTATCCCTATTATTTTTATAATTACATAAATCCCATATTTTTTAGACATTTCAGATATATAATTAAGGACTCAGATACATTATTATTGATACATTATGTATCAATCTGTTGCACTTATTAAGGGAAAAAAGTTGTAAAATCAATTTAAAATCTCATTATATCCATTTGTTCCACTAATTAAAGAGAATAACTGAAAATTAAATTAATATTCTACAAATTACGTTATTTCATTCAAAATTGTTATCAAGAATTCAAAATCATATAGTGTAACAATCCAAAAAAATCAAAAAATTAAATTTCTTCTTCTTGTTCATCGTTCTCTCTGTTTCATAAAAAAATTTATCGAAATTTTGAAAAGCGGGATGAGTTATGAAGGATTGTATGGAATTGTTGTTGGACAAACGATTTCTTTTGTAAATCTTCAAGTTCATCGAATATCTTTTCGATTTTGATTCAAGATTATCGAAAATTTTGAGATTCTAAATTTTTCTCCAGTTATTGAAGATCCTTTCCATTTTGATTCAAAATTGACGAAAATTTTGAATTTCAAAATTATTCTCCTAGTTCATTGAAGATTCTTTCAATTTTGATTAAAAATTATCAAAATTTTCGAGAAGATACATCATGAAGATCCTTTCAATTTAAATTGATAAGTATTGTATTTCTACTTGGTATACTAAATAAGAAAGTGTTGCCCATAAAATTTTAGGTTTGAGATCAATACATTATTATTTGGCAATTGTTATGTTACAAATACATTTAGTATAAATCCAAATTTACGTATCATAACTAAAATATTAGTGCATGATATATTATTATTTATGTATGTTCTTTTGTTTGAAATCATGAAGATCCTTTCGATTGAATTGGTAGATATTATATTTTTACTAGATACATTAAATAAGTAAGTGTTGCCCATAAGATTTTAAGTTTGAGATCGATAGATTATTATTTGGTAATTGTTATGTATAAGATACATTTAGTATAAATTTGGATTTACGTATCATAACTAAAAAAATAGTGTTTGATACATTATTATTTATGTCTGTTATTTTATTTGAGAAATACAACACTTTAAGTTTTTAAAAAAATACATTATAGTAATTGTTTGAGATCGATACATTATTGTTTGGTAATTATTATGTATCAGATACATTTAGTATAAATTTGAATTTACGTATCATAACTAAAATAAGCGCTGATACATTAATCGTTAAGTAAGATACATTACATTTTATACATGATACATTAATCTGATGCGTGAGATACATTGATCTGATGCGCTGATACATTAATTTAATGTGCAAAAATGAGGGATTTTTTTGAAAATTTGTAAAACAATAGATTTAAAGCTCGAGCATGTGTCCTTCCTCGATTTCTTCGCTCACAAATGTATCACGAATATAATTTGATATTGTGTAGGGAAATATATTCTTCTAAATTTGAATAACCGTAGAAGATACATAGCAACACTTGATACATGATAAAATGATACATTTGGTAGAGACTACTTCTTTTCATTTCATAATGTAGTTTCACCAGTAAAAGAGGATCTCCTAAAACTGATTTTTTTGCAGGAAACAATATGAATACATCATATCTTTTACCTTTCCCTTATGCATATTGTGAAGGTGAAAATGGAGGAGAATCCGGTAATTCTTCTAAAAAAATTGTAAAGCGAAAACTGGAGTTGTTTTGAAAAAAATTGTGGATAGATACTGAAAATAGAGAGATATTAAATCTGAAAATTAAAAAATGAAGGAAGTAAAGATTGAGGGAGTGAAAATAGGAAGAGATAGAGTGAGTAAAAACAGGAAGAGGTTGAGGGAGTGAAATAAGGAGTAAAAATAGAAAGAAAAACGTGTATAACTTTATGTATCTGGAACAATGGATTTGAAAGGAAAAAGAGGGATTTTAAAAATATTTTTAAATGATAGGGAATAACAGAAATTATGAAAAATAAAAATGTGAATATAAATAATTTATTCATAATCAAATCATTTCGAACATATAGTACTTTGGCCACCAAAGCCCAATCCTTAGGATTCATCAATACACATGCTTAATTATCTTCTTCTTTTAAATTCATTATACATTTTATTATTAACGTAACTTACTTCATTCACAATATCATAAAATAACTCATGCACCCTAAAATTATTTTTCTAAATTCAATTGTACCATTTTTTTTTGGAAAAACGGTCTCCCTAAACATTTTTAATCCGAAGATAAGAGATCATTTATTTGTTCAAGGACAATATCATTAATATGAATTTGTTCAAGGACATTATCACTAATATGAAGGGTTTAGCACATGACATATATTTTGGGTGAATTTTTGCAAATAGCCACTATAATACACTTAATTATGCTCTAGAGCTATAATTTGCATATTTACGAGGTGTGTTAGAGTTTAAATTGTCTCGTTTAGATCACGGATAAGTTTGTATAATTGAGCTATTTTTGGATAAACTCGAAATAATAAATTTATACAAACACAAACATTAGAACTTTAAACAATTATACAAATTATATTATACAAAAGTTATATAAATTACGAATTATACAAACTCGAAATCTCAACCCACGTAATTATTACTGAATGATAATCACAAGTGGTAATTAACTAAAATGATTGCGCTATGATAACTGATTACTAGTATATGTTTGCTTAACCATGTAATTTTTCTTATAATTAATTAACTTTAACACATAAACATATATTATACACTTGATAAACATTGCATACTATATATTGGGCTATGGCAATTTAGACTTGGAAAACTAATCAAGTACCCTATCAAAAGCAAAATAATTACAAACATATACCCCTTTACATTTATATCTTATACACCCCTCCCCCCCCAAAAAAAAAAATAAAAAAATTCACTTAATTATTATTGAATCAGTGTCATATAATGTATTCATATCGATAATTTTCTTAATTGATACTAATTTATATGTACACACACTCTTATAGTATCATTGACTAATGAGTAATTTCTGAACAAGAAACCTTAATGATACTACAATAATATACATATACTTTTATAGTATCGTTGACTAATGAGTGATTTCTAAACAAGATGCCTTAATAATACCACAAATATATACATGTACTGCTATAGTATTTTTGACTAATAAGTAATTTTTGAACAAGAAACTTTAATGATACTACAATAATATGCATATATTTTTATAGTATCATTGACTAATGAGTAATATATGTACGAAAAACCTTAATGATACCAAAATATACACACACACACACACACACACACTAATGTAGTATCAATCAGGCGAAATCATCAACCTTCACGATACTAATACAATATATGATATTGATTTAGTATCACTTATGTGAGAATTACAAGTCTTAATGAATGGAAGGGTATTGTCATGACGCGAGCCTACACCCTTGACGTGAATGACACTCGAGAACCATTGTTGGTCCCCAAGCGAACCCCTCATCCTACATGACTATAAGAGGAAGACTAACTCAAACATACAAAGCTTAAAAACTGAAATAAAAATTCATCAAATTTAAATACAAAACTTCAAATCAAATATATTCAACTCGCCCCAAATAGGCAACTTAAGTCTTTAAAACATTCAACAAAATAAATTAAGATTTATGAAACTCTATTGTCTATCGATAAAGCCTCTAATTGAGAAAGATGGAAGTCAGAACAAGACCCAGGACATCCTAACAAAACTGAAAAATAAATGAAATCCTCCGGAAAAAAGGAGGCTGACCATAGCTAACTAGAACTCCATGTGGTAGCAACGAAGCTCCTATTGATGGACCTGAATACTTGTATCTTCATCATGAAAGGATGCAAGCCAAATAACTCAATAAGTTGAATGTACAATCATGTAAGGGAAAATCGAAAGCATAACATAAGCTTGAACTTGATAAAAAGGAAATATACTTACCTCTTATCAATTTACTCAACTAAAATCAACAATAAGGTACTCGACACAATGAAGCACTGATCAAATTAAGATACTCAACTCGAAAGACTCAACTCATGATACTCTGGATAAAACAATAGTAAAAGATGCAATACATATGGAAAGTTGTAAAACTGTAAATGTCAACTCAATGTATTGAAAAATAAAATAATACTCAATGTGTATATAAAAATACAATATAACTCTGTGGGAGTTTCTCTAACCGACAATCATCACTATGAGACTAAGTGATGATACAATATGTTGCCTCAAAAATGTCCTATAAGTTATCGTTATATAAAATGCTTACCTAAGTGGATCCACTAGTCTATGATAAAAAACAGTAAGGATTCATCTTAAAAGTATGATCCTTTCTACCATAATAGCTATACGGTTTATGGAGACTTGAATTATCTGAAATCGTCCCCGTATCGGTGTTCAATACTACTCCCGAAATATACTAGCTCATATGTTTATAAACATAACTTTTTATGTGGTTTGAGATTTTTACTCAAAATCTTTCTCTTAAAATAGATGTTACTCAAATTGCTCAAAACTCATTTTGAAAATCATAGTTTCCTCCTCTTTTAAATGTGAAAAACGTTTATTCTTGGGAATACTTAGTTCCCATATCATTTTAAAGAAAATGACTCGACTCTGCTCTTCCTCACCTCAAATGCTCCAGTCTTAAATCAAATTTAGAAAAATTTGTAAGGAATTCTCAAAATAAAGTTCATGCCGAATTGTGAACGTGAACAACTCAGTTAAAGGTTTTTAATAACCATATATATTGAACTCAATACTCGAAACTCAAAACTCCAATGGTAATACTCGTTTCAAGAATGCTCGACTCAGATGGTTCATGCAGAATTATGGGCATGAACTACTCAACTCAAGGACTCAAAGATACTTCTCATCTCCAAACTGCTCGACTTATAAAGTTCATGTGAATTATGGACATGAACTACTCAACTCAAGGACTTCATGTGCAACATGTAATAGTCTCATGATTAGAATGGAAACTCAAAAGGGATTAGAAGTCAATACTCAGTAATTAGAACTTAAGATACTACTCCTCTCAAGGATGCACAACTTATGAAGTTCATGCGGAATTTATGGGTATGTACGACTTGACTAGAGGGTCTACATAATAATATGGAACTCATATATACGATTTTTTTTCATTCTTATACTTACTTCCTCAAAACTTAGCTCAAGTTGATGGTTCATCTTAAAGGATTTACAATTGAACTCAAAGACTTTCGTGAACTCTACTCTTAACTCTCTCTTGAATGTGAATTATGAATTCAAGAGTTATGGTTCATGATATGAAGGATCTCGTGATGATAAAGTAGACTCATGAACTCCTTCTTCTCATTCTAATACCCACTTGCTCGAGTTTTGAAACAATTTATTAAAAATTGTAGAAGACTTCTCAAAAAGAGTTAACGAGACTTTCTCAAAAATGTTTGAAAAAACTCTCAAAACTTGACTATCAACTCTACCTTGAATTTCATTTATAAATCTAAGGTTGTGATTTGTGATAGGAAAGATCTCGGGATGCTTAGAAGTGTTTTTAGATAGTTAAATGTGAGAAACTATCAGGAAATCACTGTCTAGAAGGAAATTCGCGATGTGGAGATTCATTTTAATATTCGGTCGTGAAATCACTTTTGAGACAAAGAGGTCTATGACTTATCCGTGATGCGAAGAAAAAATTTATGAAATGGGGAGGCAGGTCCGCGATGTGGACTGAGTTGCCAGATTCACCCAACTTTTTCCTTCTTTTTTTTCTACCCCAATTCGCCTAAATTGGATTCTTTTTCTGAATCCCTCTTTAGATTTAGATACCCATCACATGAACACAAGAACCTACTCATATTCGACTCTAAAATCGACATGATTTCATCAAGAACTAAACAATCTCATTTAAACTCAAGAACTAAAGCCAATTTAAGAACATAATTCAAGAACATCATACTCTCAATTTTCAAGAACGAATTTAACATTGAAAATAATATGATTGGTGTGTGTCTGAACAAATCCAACACTTTGCAAGCTCACATACTTGAAAGAACCATCTTTTTGAAGAACTTGAAGGAAAATCTTGGAAGATGAACCCTAGCCTTAGCGTTTTCTTGAATTTCTTGAACATAGAATTTTGGAGTGGATGAGAGAGTTTGATTTAAGAAAACTGATTTTTCTACACGTTTAGGGCAATATAGATGACTTCCTACGAGTTTTAAGGACGAAAATACCGTCAATGAAATAATTAAAATGATCTGGGTGTTTGGAGTAATTTTTCAGCAGGCATGAGGTCCATATTGGCTCCGTAACGTGGAGCCATCGCGGAGCTGCTGCCAAATTTATGCGTCATTAGTAAGTCAGTCATAATTTTTTACTTAGGTATCGAAATTTAGGAAACTTGGTGGCGTTGTAAAGAGGACTCGAAGGACTTTAATTGGATATTTTATAAATCTCCTAACTCATCCTGTACTAAAAGTTATGATTGTTTGAAGTTGACCCAAAACTTAAGAAAAACATAAGAATGACTTGAATGAACTCTCTCTAGTACTTCTTGGAACTCAAGGTGATAAATCTAGTGACCTTAACACTTAGGAAAAAATCAATTTCTTCGTAAGAGCTTACTCAATACGAAGGATGATCGAGTCTTAGCTTAAAAATTTTCCGGGGTGTTAAAAGTATAAGCTGTAATTTTTTTTAGTGAATTGGCATTTCTTAACTTACTTTGTATTGATATATAAACACGTAATTATTTTGAAGTTTATGGTCCATTTTACGTAGTTTTTCCTTTATACTTCTCTTTTGTTGATTTTATGGTGTAGCATTATGTCACGAGCCTAGCCGAGCCTACACCCTGGACATGACCGACACTCAAGAACCATTGTTGATCATCAAGCGAACCCTCGTCCTGGATTACTCAAGCGGAAGACTAATTTGAGCATATATAAGCATCAATTAAAAGAAACGTTTGAAAACAGTTTCTTCAATCTCAAAACTTTGCTGAATATACTTAGTATGAAACATAAGTTTTTGAATAAAATATCTAAAACTGAAAGACTCTAAAAAATTGTGTATCTATAAAGCCTCTACTATTAAGAAGGTTAACTAAAGCTAACAGGAGTATAGACTGATCTCAACAAAGCGTCTGTTTATAATCAGGACCACTTATATCTGCATCATAAAAGGATCAAAGTTGAATTACATCAGTACATTGAATGTACGAGTATGTAATATGGCCAAGTGAACAAATAAGAATCTGAATGACTGGAAGCAACTCAGCTGAGTCAATATATGAATATGAATTGAAAACCATTTAAGCTTTACAATAAAATATACTATGAGAGCGACATGAAAATAATATACTTTACTTGTGGGAGTTTCTCTAACTGAAACCATTACAATGAGCCTAGAAACGATACAACTCCTGTCGCATGTTGCAAGGGCCTATCCTACACCTTCTCAAGGGTTTAAGTATGGCAGATCTTGAAAACTTGCTTCAGATATGAAACTTTGAGTATTGAGAGATGCTCTTGTTATTCCCAATAAGACGACTCCGTAACAGACCGCTTCTTCCAAAGCGCGCCCCATTCGTCGTTAATTTGTTGCTATTTTGCTCATTGTTGTTACGATCCAAAAATGGAAGTGATGACACTCGTCTTATCTCACCATCAAAAGTCATCCTAAGAATCAATCATTACAATAAGATGCGGAAATTTAAGACCTCCAAAATGAGTTAGGGTGTATAGATCCTAAAATGTTTGTATTAAGGTTATAAGTTTCTAAAATGACTTATAATATGGTATAGAAGTAGTGTGTAAAGTTTGAGGTGATTTGGAAGTCTAATATCAAGGGACAACCAAGACGTTCGACGGATAGTCACCTATGTGTCACATGTGTCTTTACATGTTTTTATTTGTATGTCATGAGCTTATTAAGTCTTAAAAATGATTTATAATGATGTTTATATTTATTATATGGAGTTTCTTGAAGTTTGGATGTCAAACGTCCAAGAACGTTTAAGACGTTCAAAAGTTACCCCTCTTAAGACGTTCAAGAATGTCTTGATGGGGCCTAGCATGTTTGGACGTGTTTTATGTGTGAATTTTGAATGAAACTTTCATGGAAGGTCCTTGACTTGTAAATTTACATATTTACGTTGGAAATTTCTGGGTGCGACTTCTCAAGGATCCAGCAAAAGGGCCCACAAGAAGGACCAAAGGGATGTCGAGACACTACCTTGGCAGTGTCAATCGACGAGCCAAAACGACGCCCCGTCGATGGGGAGGCGTCGATGGGAACTTAGACTGGGGATGTCTTGGATACATGACAGCCTCAGACCCAATCGACGGAGGGCACATGACGGCCCGTCGATGGACCAACTCTCCATCGTTGGGTCCGTCGAAGCAGGCTAGTGCATCACTGCCTGTGCACTGCTCATTAAAGGGGTGAATGGAAAAATTCACCCCACGTCCTTTCTGACCCTAATAGGTTTATTTAGTGATTTTTGGGTGTATTTAGGGTATCAAACACGTGAACAACCCATTCCCAATCCCTCATACACGAAATAGACTTTCCCTCCAAAAATCTTTACCCTAGAAACCTCCATTGTTGGTGAAGCTCAAGAACAACTTGGAGTATAGATTCCTGTGGTTTCTTTATTAATTTTTAAAGGTTTTAATGAATATAAAGGTATGGTGATCCTTCATCTCTAAGTAACCTTTCACTTGGAAAGTTTCTTCTCAATGTTTTTCAAAGAAGTTTCATGATCAAATCTCTTCTTCTTCAATCTAGCCATGATTCCTTCTAAAAATGTTTTTAATGGCTAAATCATGATGAATTGATGTTAATGTGATGGTTTTAACGTGAAATTTAATCCAATTGCTTGATGAACCCATGTCCCTTCCGAAAATCGATTTAGCCTTTGCATAGGCATTGTGATCATGACTTGTTAATAGTTGAATTGCTATTCTCTTACATTGAATTGTTTATATATAATGTTATTTACATGAATTAATGATTAAGGATCCATGTGAATCATTGTATGAAGAATTGAACATGCCTAGTTTAGAATTCTAGGAGTTCACTGTAACATTGCATTTTTTTAATGGTTGAATGTTAAATTCAATAAGGTGAAGATGATTGTAGCTGCTGTTTTGGGTTAATATCATGATTGAATTGTAAGTATAAATTGTTTATTATCAAGGTGAATAAGGATTGATAAAAGTTCATCTAAGTTCTTCTAGTCTATCGATTGATAATACTATGTATGTGATGTGATCTCGACTTTAGGTTAGACGAAGCATGATTCCTTTTGAGTAATAATCTCTTTAGCTACTGCATAACATGTACATTATTGTTCAAATATTATTGATGATCAAGTCCTTAGGGAATTAGTAGTTTGCCTATTTCCTTTACTCTCTCGTGAATGGATAGTTTAGTGCCCATGTTGGTATGTTGATCTTGTAGCGCTTTAAGCATAATTTCGTTATGTTAAGTGTATTATTATATACTTCCCTATATGAAATTATTGATGAAATATGATCTATAATCCATGCAATTTAAATTGGTTGATGGTCTATGTCCTACATTCTAGCATGTTGATGATGTGTTGTACTAGTTTGTAGCATGGCCTTGTGGTAGCTTATGCATGACTTCATATATTATTATTATATTTTAGCTACTGACCTATGTTGGTTTTATTGGTATATTATGAATGTTAATCATGGTAATCAAAGTAAAGAATATTAGCAAGTGAGTTATGACTATCTACTTTCTAATGTTCATGTAATGCCTTGTATTATGTTATAGTATGATCTTGTAGCGACTTGTACATGGTTTCTTTTATGACTATGGTACTTTAGATACTGACTTATATTCGAATTATTGATGAAAGAATAGAAATGGTCGATGATGACCAAAGGCTAAGGGATTGGTAAGAATTGCATACTTTTCTACTTCTCTACTTCTCTATAGTAATGTTGATGAATCTTTGTATGACATTGTGTGGTATGGTCCACTTATGGTGGCGGTGTTTACTTTATTGTCATTATATATGTATTGACCATGTCCTTGAAGGCAAATTGATGAATATATGAATGAGTGGTTATGATGATCACCTTATGTGTAACTTGTGTCTAGTCTTCTACGTTAGTTGTGTATCTAGGTTATGTTACTATTTTTATGAGCATCTAAATGGTTATGAACGATCATGTGTAGGTGCAACCATTAATGAAGTATTAAGGATTGATGACCCCTACCTATGTATACCTATTTGAATGTGTGAATAGCTAAGATTAGGAGTCTTGAATATACATGAAGATTATCTTGCCTCCTATATTAAATAGGTTGTGTGGTCTATGATTGAAAGTGTAATGTGGTCTTAAGAGGGTGGCTGCCTCAAGATGTTATCGATAGCCATTATGTGATCATGTTGACCAATGTACACACACACTCACACATTATGCATGCTTACAATTAGTATAGGTTATGGTGTCTAAATGAAAGGTAGTTCTCATATTCACTAATGTCTACTACTATGCTTATATCTATGAAAATATGATATGTGTTTCCTTAACTAGGAGGACTTAGGTGTAATAGAATGGGCAAGGGTATGGGACTTTGTCTATGCATTGCACATGTGTGCCTTGATAGGATAGTTTCTAGTTTAGGTTTCTATGTAAATGAATATGAATGTATGAACATGTGTGACTTTAATGTGCTATGTGAAAGGTTTGCTCACATATAAGTATACAGACACGTGAATGATAATCTAGTCTATAGAGGAGCCTTCAAAGGAGTGCTCAAGTGTATCCTAAACTAGATAGTGCTAATGATATATGCTATGTCCATGAGAAAGGATTTCTCACATGATTTAGGTTGATGAACTCTCATCTATGACCTATGAGCTAAGCATATAGGGAGTCAATCTCCTAACGCCTAATTTTATAAAGTAATGTTAATGAAGGTTTTTAATAAAGGGAACTTAGCTTAGCACCGAGTGAACTTGACAATGGGAGGTGATGGATTCCCATAGAGGAAGTTTCACCCTATAGTTCTATATGTGGTGTTGACTTCCCAAAGAGGGATACTCATCCAATGGATTCCCATGAGAGGAGGCCCTAATTGACAAGTGGTATCTAGAGGGAGAATACCTATCTCTTAGTTCCATAAACTATGCTTGCCACATAGGATCTAGCAGTGTGATATCAACTAAATTGCTAGCATGTGTTAATCTTCTATCTTGGCTATGTAAGAACACCTTCCATCGGTGTAAGGCTCTACAACACCAAATTTCATGTTTAGCACCCATGGTCTTAGTGTCAGTTAAGGCTATAGTTTCCCAAAAGTAAAATGGACAATGGAAGTAAATGACTAAGACCCTAACTAGGATGACTAAAGGAAGGTTACTTAGAATAGGTGGAAGTATTGAACCCATCTAGACATTGCACAAGTAGCTCCTTAGAAAAATCTAGGAAGGTGTTCCAATGTGTATGATTATGATTATGTCTTTATGCATTACATGGTAGTATTGGTCCATTTGTCATGAAGATGTGCATGGTATGAGTCTATGTGATGTGGTTCTATTATTATAGGCACTATGTGAGTCTTAATGACTATATGATGAAGATTGTTGACATAAATGGAGTGGTCTTCACTTAATATGTTGATGTATGAATTGAATGATAATGTTTGTGGTCTCATGAAGGGTTTACTAAGTATGTGTGGGGTTATGGGTCTTCACATGTACATTGCACTAGTAGACTAAGATTGGGGTCATGAAGAAGGTCTTATAATGCCTTATATGAAGTGAAGAAAAAATATATGCAAATTAATGTAGCTTACTGTAAAGGCAATGGAGCCTTGACTTATATGTGTCTTTGATAGGTTATACTTGTATGATGGTATGTATTGGCTGTATAGGTTGTATGTATGCTTTCTTGTGGCCTAAGGTGATGCACTTCACCAAATATCACTAAAGGGTTACTTAGGAGGTTGATGAGTTAAAAGAAAATGATTCACTGTAAGGTAAAATAGTTCACTGTAATGTGACTTCAAAATGCCTTAAATTCTATATGTGATCTCATATAATGTTTGGCCTTTGAATATGTCTATATGAAGTATGTGAATGATATAAATGTAATTGTCTAAAGGTTTTAGAAATATTTATTTAAAAAGGCATGACGTATAATTTTAAGAAAATATTTCTTTTAAATGCATGTTTTTGCATGGTTGTCATACTTAGTGCATTATTGTACTAATTCTCATTCTTCTCTAGTTTTTACACAAAGTGTAGGTATGAATGCTTCAAGGATGTATTTAGATGATGAGGAGCTTGATATGTGAATTCCACCCTCAAGGAAAGGAATTCTTAAGTTCAAGGATCTCCTACTTATGCTTACTGTAAAGTTTTATGTATTGTATATTTATGATTATGTAGTAAGGGCCGTGTCCCTAATGTACTCTAACGTTGTTGAGTCTATGATGACAAAGAGACTTAGAGTCTAACCATGTAATATGATATTTTACGTATATATGAAGTTAAGTTTCTACCATATGATGTGCTATGAAAAGTTTTAAATTTTTCGCTAAATTTACTATGACAATGCAGTGAATGAGAACTATGGACTTGTATAAGACCTCCGAGAGGTCAAGTACGCCATGTTATTTCTAGTGGGTGCTCCCCGGATGTGACACAAACCACACGGCACTTAGTAAGTAAACCTATAAACACAAGCTAAGGGGATAAATACGGGTACTCCTTACGCCCCAACCGAACCTCCACTACTACAACTTGCATAAAACCAACCCAACCTAACAGTTCACCATTTACAAGTACATATCTCAACGACAACATTCTAACAATCATATATTCTTAACAAAAATCTCAATATTCATCAATTACAACCTTCACAAAAAAGCACTCACAATATCAACAATACACAAGATCAAGTTCATCAAATAAAGGTAACCAAATATCAATTACTTTCCAACCACCAATAAATACATAATCATAATTAATGAAGGATGTCATGGGATGCAATGCAATATGACACCATGAAATGATATGTCTCAAAATACCAATTACTCTCTCAATCGTATATACATGATACTCATCGGAAATACATCAAGAGTTCATGACCCATGGGGGACTCACGAGGTCCATATACTGATACTGACGATCTCCACGTGTCTGTGCGGACGATCTCAATGGACTATCATAAATCAAAAAAATTCCGCACGTACAATCTCAACGTGTCCAAATTATAATCCTAACTTCTTCATCGCACGGACGATCTCCAAGTGCCCAAATAATCATAATCTGATCTCAACACGGACGATCTCTACGTGTTAGACCTTTACTCATACCCAATCTCATGGCAATGCATGTTCACAATATGATATCAAATAAAGGGGATGATGCAACATCTCAATAAATCAAATGTCGCTATGACATATAATCACCTCAATTATCACAATCATATGGTTTCAGTAAAGAACAGAATCACATAATAAATCAAGTCAATAATATATCATCTAATGCCCATATGATTTGGCATTCCCGGATTACAATCCACATTCTATAGTAATAAACTTTACCTTTATAACACCGGTACTCGTACCATTCTCAATACATCACACACAAACAATTAATCACATTGCATTTTACTACCCCTATTCATCATTAGAATTAATCAAGGTGAAAAAGTCAACCCTTTACCAAGTCATATTACTCCCAAACACATACCACAAGGAAATACACAAATTTCATACACTTAACAAGGGTTTAGAAATTCATTTGCCTCAATCAATTAATAGATCACTCCGGAACTTGAGCCTTCCCATTTCATTGAACTTCCAACTCAAAACAATCTATTTAAATATATGATCATTATAAGATTTCAAAACTAACAACTCCCATACTATGTGTTTAACTTAGACCCAATAATTCACTTAGATTTAGAATCAATTTTCTTATTTTGCTAACATGTCAACTCTCATTATTTCCAATTTTCAAGTTTAGGGTTTGGTCTCGATATCTCCAAATAACATAATCTTATGGTACAACATAATACACTATATTTAATATTTAACTATCTATCTCAATATAAAAATCTTGAATTATAATATAATAAATAAATAATTGACTAATAGAAAATATCAGTGGCGTACCTGTAAACAATTTGCAAACTATTATAAAATCAAGCTCATAAGAATATAATCATAAAGAGAAGAAGACAAGAGAAGTAGATAGAAGAATAGGAATTTTCATCATATTTAAGTGTATACAATGGTGAATGATATCTCTATTTATAGTGTTGAGATATCATAGTCAAAGGTCACCTTGGAATTATACATAGTTATCATCAAGGTTCATATCACCTTGGAATCTTATCACATTGGAAACACTAATACATGAATCCAATTAATTGTTGGATAACTCTAATGGATCATCCACATAACACAATAGATTTATAACACTCCCCCTTGGATGTCCATAGATAATGTGCCTCGTTAAAACCTTACTAGGAAAAACCCTGTGGGAAAAAATTCTAGTGAAGGAAAAAGAGTACACATATCTTTTGATATGCACTATGTGTTGCTTCATTAAAAACCTTGCTAGGAAAATCCAGTGGGAAAAGACCTCGGTCAAGGGAAAAAGAGTGCGACGCGTATTATACCCCCTGATTAAAACATCACTTAATTTCTTGTGATGATGTCTCCAATCTTCGTACATTGTGGT
>NC_028644.1:52078610-52079393 GCF_001406875.1 Solanum pennellii
CCTACCCGTGTGTATGAACTTTAGAAAGTTGATAATAGAATTAGGTGAGTTTTTGGGTGTGGGCTAGACATAAAATAATATGAGTATTTATAGGCTTGTAAACTTATAAATTATGCATATATGCTTGATAGATTGGAAAGGTTCGGAGGCATTGAGGAAAGGAAAAGTATTGGGAAAGTAGCTTGCTTGACTTCGGTTCTTTGATGGAGGTAGGTTATGGTTTATGCTATTTGATAGTAAACTCTTAATAGTGGTTGATATGCATTGAATGATATTGTGAAGTTTTCTATGTACTTGATTGCGTGATTGTGTGTCTTGGTCGTGTGTTTTGTCATTGGTCTGAAATCCCGAGACCGCAGAATGTATAATCTTAAACCATCCCTAACGAAGTAATGTCTTGAATAAAGAAGGCTAGATGAAATATTATTAACGAATGGAAAAATGGTGATACTAAATGATAAACTAATAATATTATAGGATCGGAGTGTCACGTTCCGACACAATATTCTTGGATCGGAGTGTCACGTTCCGACACGATAATATTAAAGGAAAAACATGTTGAATGAACGGAAGATACTCAATCTCAAAGAACTCAACTCCCAAAATGGTTTGGTTTGGAGGCATGAGTCCTCATGTGTGATCTTGATATCATTGACTTATTACGAGCTTACTTTAATGTTGTTGATACTTGTTCATGTTGTTTGTTGTTTATCACCTGTTAAGCGCTATAGTTGAGTTCATACTATTATTTGTTGTATATTAGTTCCTATTTTGGGTTGGCCG
>NC_028644.1:52079484-52084642 GCF_001406875.1 Solanum pennellii
TGATTGCGTGATTGTGTGTCTTGGTCGTGTGTTTTGTCATTGGTCTGAAATCCCGAGACCGCAGAATGTATAATCTTAAACCATCCCTAACGAAGTAATGTCTTGAATAAAGAAGGCTAGATGAAATATTATTAACGAATGGAAAAATGGTGATACTAAATGATAAACTAATAATATTATAGGATCGGAGTGTCACGTTCCGACACAATATTCTTGGATCGGAGTGTCACGTTCCGACACGATAATATTAAAGGAAAAACATGTTGAATGAACGGAAGATACTCAATCTCAAAGAACTCAACTCCCAAAATGGTTTGGTTTGGAGGCATGAGTCCTCATGTGTGATCTTGATATCATTGACTTATTACGAGCTTACTTTAATGTTGTTGATACTTGTTCATGTTGTTTGTTGTTTATCACCTGTTAAGCGCTATAGTTGAGTTCATACTATTATTTGTTGTATATTAGTTCCTATTTTGGGTTGGCCGATGATATCTACTCAGTACATGTTGCCCCCGTACTGAGTCCTACTTGTGTTTTTCTTTATTTTCCTTTTATGAAATGCAGCGAGTGTACCTATGACTTCAGATTTTCCTCAGCTCTAGCCAGCCTCCCGCATGTCAAGTTCCAGGGTGAGCTATTCATTCATTCTCGTGTTGGATTCTTTCGGTAATGACATGATGTCCTATACTTTCGGACACATACCATTTCATTCATTTATTTTGGTGTTTTCGATACTCTTAGACTTAGTAATTAGAGATTAGATGTCCTTGTTGTGATGACTTTCAGGTTTTGGGAAACGATAGTTAATAAATTTTGGAGCTTCCGCAGTATTTTGTTATTCACAGTTGAATTATTGGTACATGTTGGGATTTGAATTTCTTGGTTCGTCCACCTAGGTAGTTAAGTGTGGATGCCATTCACGACTCATTTTGGGTCGTGACAGAGGTCTTTTACAAGCCCTTAGCATTCATTGCATAAGAGCATAGAAAATATGGAAGAATTAAAACTTTCTTTAAGACATATCTCGAAAAGTATTTCATAAAAGTACAAGACTTTCTAACATTATAGTCGCAAATCATCTATGAATGCTATGAGTAAAATTCTTTGGACGTAGCCCAAATAAAATCTAAAAACATAATGAAAGACATAAAAGGAACATAAAGGTTCGTCCTCGAAGCTATGAGGACTAACCACTTTTTCACTTCTTCAAATTCCTTGAAACTCTACCCTCCAATAGAAACTTGAAGCTCTAACCTACATTTGGTTAGAATGTAGGAAATATGCATTAGTACAAAAGTACTAAGAATGAAAGCTAACACAACATCATAAGAGCATCTCAAATGGTTAGTCAACATAAAACATAAGCATAACAAATTATAACATAATCATAATATAACAATTAACATAAGGCATATATAAGTTCATACATAAAACATTATTCCTTCAAACTCAAGTGAATTAATTTATAAGCCACCTCCATGTATACTTGTGCAATGCCAAGATAGCATCCCATAAAACTATGTAAGCTAAGTACTCTCTTTTGTTATTCATGGTCAAAGTCCTCCTTCATAATTAAGACCCAGTTTTTCATTACATAAGAGTACTATACGACTAAGTCACCTCTAAGAACCGTTGTGCAATGTATGTGAGGCATCCCATAATGCCACACACTAATCTTTTGTTGAATTCACCCGGTTCTTTTTCATCAATCTAGGTGTCATTATAGACCTACTTCATATTAAAAAAACGCTATCAACTTAAGTCATTCATATCATAGAAGGCCACTATACCCACTACTCGAGCTAGGAACACTTCATAAGAGGAAAATTCATAAATAGCTTCAAGTCATACTGGTGGCCTGAATGAATGGCATCCCATTATACCATTCACACTAAGTACTCATTTAGGCTAGCTTACTCAATGCTAACTATCTTTCATACTATTTTATCAAAGAATAGCATACTATCATGCTAGACCTACCTACTATGGAAAACATCATATCACGCAATCCAAGCTATCATAGGAAGGCTACATCTATACCAACCTAGCCACCATGAAACCATTAATCAATATGCAAGCTATCCATAAGGGAGTATGAATCCTCAACCCTAAGCTATCCTTAGGAGAGTTTAATGTCTCAATCCTAAGTTAAAATGAAATGGTCTTGGCCTGACCAAGTCAAGCTATCATGAAGGCATTCTAGTCATGCTATTTCAAGCTACCCCTATGAGAGTATTGATCTTCCATCCTAGTCTACCTTACCCATACTAATGCAAGATACCATGAAAATCATTCTACCAATACAAGATCAAGCTTACTATGTGAGATCTTAATTCCTGTATCTCAAGCTATCATGATATTTACCATCTCAAGCTACCGAGAGATTTACCATCCCAAGCTACCATGAGACCTACAATACCAAGCTACATAATGCAACTATCCATGAAGGAATCATAATAATAAACCTTAAGATATTCTATCTTAGAAACTATGATTCATTTTAGGCCCCCTTAAGTAAACCTACAATCCTTCTATGTAAAAGAACTTGACAATTCTAGCTTATTCATGTATAGGTGTATAAGAGAAACATAATACCCAATCAAGATCACCTCATATTTGACTTTACCAACAAATACCTAACAATAATGGATAGAAACCTAATTTTGAATACTAGCTTCCATCGATCATGATCCATGTCTAATTACAAGCTATTCCATCACTTCGATCATTACAAGGTAATTCTACTCATACTTGATCGTATAGGTTCAATTCTAACTTATCAAGTTAATATACTTCCTATTCAATTAAACCTAATTCAATTCATATTTATATAATCCTAACTATAATCAATTTATATTCAAGACAATTACATTAAGAAGATCAATTCAGGACCTTCAACCTTTGCTCTAATGGCCTAAACCCACAATGATCATCTTCATCATCTTAGATTAGGGTACTTGAAGGAGTTCACATGAAAAAAATCATATATTCATTATATAAACATAATTCAAACATAATTGAATAATATCCACTGGATTGGAGTCTCAATCAAGCCTTACCACAATGTAATCACAACCCTAGCTAGATTGAAGTATTTTGGATTCACGATTGTGGGATATCTATGGGGGATCCATGGGTGGAAGAACCCAGGGATGAAGAATATTCACATACCTTCGATAAATGCCTTAGACTAATCTTGAAACCTTTGTGAAACTCGTCCTAGTCTTTGTCTCCTTCTTCCCTTCTTCTTTATTTGTATCTTAAGAGAACTTTTAAGGAGGGGAGGATTTTGATTTTGAAGAGTGAAGTTTAAATTCATAATTAATCCTTTTAATATGTTAAAATAACTTAAAACTCTAAAAATCATGACTTAATTGTAAGGTAGAGTGAATTTACCAATTCACCGCTCACTTGGCCGAACCCTAGCAGAATTGCAGGTGGTGTCCCACGATCACCACCTCTGGACCGTAGGTGGTGTGACGGGGCGTCCTGCATCTACGTGGTTCATGATTCAGGATCCTACAATTGGGGTCTAAGCTCCCACATGTAAGTGTGAATCCACGCCCCTCACCTACGGTGTTTCAATCCACCAACGCAGCGTCAATCAAGGTTGTTGGTCATGCTGTTTTTGACAGCTTTTTGGCCAACATTTGTGTCTTCTTCAAGGACGCTTAGGGTGATCCTTAAAGAGTTGTACCAAAAAATTTTACCCATAACCTCGATGTTATAGGTGTGATAAACCTTTTTACATGAGTTGGACCTAAAAACACACATCAAACTCCATGACAACACACTACAACATCCTAGGACAAAAAGACTAGTTTCCATACGTGAAAGACATATCTTGGCGTTTAGGCGCTAAAACATCCAAACTAAGTTAATTGCATTATTTTGGGTATAGAAACTTCATTTTAACTCCTTTAAAGTTATTAGACCTAATGTAAGGCTCTATCTTGGGTCATACAATTCTCGGGGTCTTTCAATATTCCCGCCCTGGGAACTTTCATCCCCTAATGACACCTTAAACCTTTATAGGGAATAAGTTTGACTCAAGACTAGAAGCCTGTCGGGTATGCATTATTTTTAAATATAGACACCCAACCAAGGAATCTTTAATTCAAAGCTATACATACTCAATGCAACTCAAAATGCTTGAAAGAAACATATTACTCATTTCCAATGAGAAACTAACATCTGCTAGCTACAACATGCTCAATATAGACTCATGAGGTCTAAAATTCATATTAACTCAAGATGCTACAACAAGATCCATCACAATGCAAATACATTAATTCTAACAAGTCCTACATACATTCACAAACATAATCATCACAAGGAAAACATTTGTAATTTTTTCTAAAATCATAAAAGAAACACATACCGGAAAGGGACATGAAGAGATCATCTTGATATTCCTTGGATTAGAGAGCATAGAACCTATTCTTATTTTGAGGCTCCACATCCTCACCACTAGAGGAAACTTGCTTACTTTCTTTTATATTAGCCTTTGACTTATGGAAATCTTTCTTCATTTGGCCACTCTCACCATATCCGTAACAACCATCTCTACCAGCCAAATACCTATATTTATTCCTCTTACCACACCTAGAACAAGTAGGCCATAGGGACTCACTACATTTCCTTTGCGATCAAGGGTTAGAAATTTTCTCATCATTATACTTAGGTGCATTAGAATAGCTTTGAGCAGAAACCTTTTGTCGATTCTTAGAATGACCATGTCTATCAGGCGCATTATGAAAATACTTATCCCCTTCCGACCTAGAACTCTTCTTTACTCTAACTCTTTCCTTCTTGAGTTTTGACTCCTCTATTATTTGCAAAACCGTGAGACAAGAGATATCCATATCATCAACATGAATTTCCATACAACATTCTTCTTCTACCAAACAGGATACTCCCGTGATAAAACTATTTATCGAATCCCTAGGATTGACTACCTGTAACGACCCGAGAGTATAACCTAGAAGTTATGGCATCCTCAGGTCGCCAGACAGCGTCGTCGACCAATCGGAGGTCTAAGACAAACCTCTTAGCATTCATTCATTGCATAAAACATAAAAATAACATAAAATTTAAACTTTTCATAGGGCATCATAAGCTATATATATATATATATATATATATATATATATAT
>NC_028644.1:52084981-52222013 GCF_001406875.1 Solanum pennellii
TATATATATATATAAAATCATAATTACATAGTGTAGACACTAAGTCGCTTTACCATCTTAAGACACAACTCAATATAATAGAATAGGGACATGACCCTTAATAACAAAAAATATAATTCTAATCTATTACATAAACATAAAGAAAAATCTTGATATAGGCAACCATTGAATCATAAGGGTCCATCTACTTGAACATGGGAAACATCTATCCAAGCTCGTCCCTCTTAGAAACATCCTATAGCCATCACTACTTACACTTTGTGTAAAAATAGGAAGAAAATTGGTATTAGTAAAAGAATGCACTAGGTATGAAAACAATGCAAAAAGATGCATTGAAAGAGGACGTTTAGTTAGAAATCATGCATCATGTCTTTATAGTAAAACTTTATGAACATTGATACAACTAGCACAATATAGTTCACATACTTCGTATAGACGTGGATATTACTCATAACGACCTTTAAGGCCATTTCATCACATTTAAGGATCATTTATTAAGGTACACTTATGACCTAATACAATTCCCAATCTCACAAGTGCAATGGACAAGTAGTATCCCATACTACTACTCATGCCAAGTGATCCTAAGAAGTCACCTTAGACTTAGGCACATCACATTCAGTAACATACCACACATGCATTTAACCTTAGACATAAGACCAACATACTTCATTAATGGTCACATAAGAACTCTTTCATTCATTGTATCTTAGTCATAACTCATTAGTTCATTTTTATAGAAAAACCACCCTCACAAACCTTTCAAAAACTTGCTTGTGAAATGTACACATGGAGTCTCATACCCACACATATACTAAGAAAACCCATTTAGAATCCATAAGTATAATTAACATGCTTAATCATAATTCATATCTTGAACAATATAAACTCAACTCTGACATGCATTCATGATAATCAAAACTAAACATAACCAATATTCATAAAGCCACCTCATCATAACTTCTCTTTGAGTCTACTTGTGCAATGTATAAGTAGGGTCCATAGTCTTACCTACACTAAGTAGTCTTTCATGGAACCATGACAATTATTTATAATCTTATCTTAGTTCATTTCTTAACTTTAGGGATGCTTAGACATAATCTACATAGACCATGTGATCCACAAGGAAAATAGTGTCGTATGACCCCACACCCAAAAAGGCGTTCTACTAGCCAAGGTAGAACCCACAAAATATCTATATTTGTGCATCCACTAGTTATGTCCTACAGGGGAACGCACTTAAGGGATATTGAGATTGTTTGTAGAAACCCTACCTATCGCATTAGTGGAGAGGCTTCCATCTCATGAGTATCACTTGGATGACCCAACCTATTGCATTAGTGGAGGGGTATTTCCCACATTGCACATATCCACTATTGATATGAAAGTCCCTTTTTAATATCTTAAAACCTTTATTTATCATAAGTTCATAAAGTAGGCCTTTTGGGAATTGCTCCCTCATACATTATTTAGCTCAAAGGTTTCTAAGATGAGAATATACATTTATCAAAGAACCTATATTATGTGAGATTGTATTTTGATGTAATTCTACCATTCATACATTCATATGTGTGTGCATTCATCTGTGAGATCTACCTTAACATAAAAACTCTAGTCACACATGTTCATAACTTAATTAATCACATACTTTGCATGCATAGTCATAGGTAATGATGTATATGAGAACTATCCTTTCCTTAATCATCACAAATCTATCTATTCATATACATGCATGAAGTGTGTATACATTGGTCAACATGATCACACAATAGCCATAACTTGGTATTGAGGAAGCCACCCTCAATGATCACAAAACATGTACAACATTTCTCAAATCATAAGTCATACACATATAGAGCATTAAGGACTATAGAATACACACACTCACATTACATTAAAGGAGACAAGAGCATATTCAACATTATAATTGTCATGCCCTGAGCTACCCCCGAGACGCGGGTACGGATCTTCGAACCACAAGTGATCCCAAACTAACCCTGCTGGCATGATCATGAGTATTCTAAAGATAATAAACTAATGCAGAAAAGCTAAATCAAAATTAATCTATAAAGATGGGGAATACCCATATTCTATAACTGAGATATTTGAAAATAATGAGTTTAATACAAAGGAAATATTAACTCAATACTAATCTGAATCTAACTATCTCAGAAATAAGCCTCTAAATAGGACTAGAAATACTTGGACAAGCCCCAGCTAAATCTAGCAAAAATTTAAAATAAATGACCAATGAATGAAATAACACTCATGACTGTTGTCCTCGGACAATGAGGACTCACCACTAAATCTGTTGAACTGGAGATGGAGAAATCGATCTATGCGTGATCTTGATGCTAAGAACCTGAACCTACATCACAAGAAGATGTAGCGCACGTATGCGTCAGTACTTGAAAGGTACTGAGGATGTAGGATAGAGTAAAACTTAAATAAATCATAACTGAACAAGCACAAAAGCAAATGCAATAATTTGAACATTATAAACAGAATTTCTGAGCTAACTGAATGCAATGACAAATTTATAACATGCTGAAACTGAATACTGAATATACTGATAAATGGTCAATGTAGAGATTCTGAGTGATCTGTGGAAGCTACTAATAAGCTATAATGATGACCTAAATGTGGAGTCCGATGTATACACCCATTAAGAGGACCCAATATACCCTGCCAAAAGTATAAAGGCATGCTGGCGTGATCACTAAACTGATTTCCCACAGAGGGGACTTACGACCTACTTGGCAAGTAGTTTTGGGGCTATTGGGTACGCTAAACCCTAGTCCAACTCGGTATTATGCTACTCCCAATGAATTCTGCAAATAAACTGATTATGTCAGAGTTTTTGTAAATACTGGATAGCTCGAAATTGAACATCGAAACTGAGAATGCAACAATTAATCTTGTTATTTTGCATTTACAACATAGGCATGCATATCTGGAATGTCTGAAATATCTGACCTAGCATGTGTAATTCAAGAACTAAAGAAATACATAGCTAGGTTTCTGAAATTCATGCAATAAATTGAATAATAACATGATAATCTGATTTGGAACATATAACTAATATGTTCATGAAGTTCTCTTGAACTTCTGGAAATCCTAGATCTAATCATGATATGGGATTCAAGAATCTGACTGAAAACTAGGGACTCAATGGATGAAACAAACCCACTAGTGAAATCCCACATACCTGGTGATGAAATTCACGGAAAAATACTTAAGTTTTGAGGCTGGAAATGCTGGAATTTGTTGCGTTCTTGAACTAGGGTTCTTGAGCTTTTTCTCCTCTCTTGCTTCTATTTTCTATGTTTTGATTTAATGATTTGACTTAGATAAGTGTTAGTTATGTTTCTAGGCTTAAACTGACTAAAATCAGATGATTTAGGGTCAAAATGACGTATCTTAAGGTTTAAACGAAGTGGGAAAGGTGGGAAAGTTGCTATCAGACAAAACGACGGCCAGGACTGACGGTTCGTCGTCTGACCAACGCCCCGTCATTTGGTCCGTCGACTCGTCCTGTTTCACAAGACTTTACTAAAATGGGCATAACATTTTACTCAAAGTTCTATTATTAGCAAGGCCGGTCGCTATGGAAAGATAATTCAATTATCTATCTATGGGTAGGTCATGGGACACCTAATTCATTTTGTTCTAAGAGTTATGACCATTTGGAGTTGACCTAATTGCATTTCCCCTTAATTGTCTGCAAATTTTCCACCTACGAAACATTGGTCCACCTACGGACCGTGCTGGTCATCCGTAGGTCTCGTCAGAGAGTGTGTGAATGGGGGTCTCGATCGACGGTCACGGACTACGGACCGTAGGAACGTCCGTCAATCAAGACTTAGCCAATTTTCTGGGCTGAAATGTTTTCGGGAGTTTTATGATCCCATCGACGGTTGTGTAGGACTGACCGTCGTCTGACCTACGGTCCGGCGATGCCACCGTTGGTTTAACCTACAATTTTTTTTCTGAGAAGCTTATTTTTTGTCTGTTCTGGCTACAAGGTGTTACATTATCTCCCCCTTGGGAACATTCGTCCTAGAATAAAGACTAAACAATCTGAACTTGAGAGAGAGAGCTGCAAACCCTACTACTGAACACTGGGAACTGAGTTTTTGACTAAATTTGAGTTCTTATAACATGTAATATGCTGAAAATGCAAGTAAAAACTGAGGGAACATGATTCTAAGACTGAATTCACGCATGAATTAGTGGAAACTGAAGAGGAACTATTACCTCAAGATGGAGTGGAATCGGAAGGAAAGCCGTGAGGATACTTTGCTTTCATGGTTGCTTCTACCTCCCAAGTTTCTCCCTCTACGGACTGACTCCTCCACAAAACCTTGACTAAAGCGCCTTCTTTGTTTCTCAACCTTCTGTCCTAATAGTGAAGAATATCGACTTGTACATCCTCATAAGAAAGACTATCGTCCATCGCCACACTTTCAAATGGCACTATAGATTCTGGATCACCCACACACTTCTTCAAGAGTGATATGTGGAAGACCGGATGCACTGCTGCTAATTCAGCTGGCAACTCTAACTCATATGCCACCTTGCCAACCTTTTTTATGATCTTGTAAGGGCCTACATATCTAGTACTGAGCTTCCCTTTCTTTCCAAATCTCATCACCCCTTTGATAGGTTAGATTTTAAGAAAAACCTAATCATCAACTTGGAACTCTAGTTCCCTTGTCCTTACATCTGCATAAGATTTCTGACGACCTTTGGTTGTATTAAGTCTATCTCTAATGAGTTGAACTTTCTCCATGGCATAAAGGACTGAATAAGGCTCTATCAAAGCTGCTTCACCCAATTTAAACCAACAAACAGGATATCTACATCTATACACATAAAAAGCCTCATAAGGGGCCATCTGAATGATGAAATAGTAGCTATTATTGTACGCAAACTCAATAAGAGGAAGGTGATCATCCCAACTACCTTTGAAATAGATAACACAAGCTCTCAACATATCCTGTAAGGTATGAATGGTATGCTCTGCCTTCCCATCCGTTTATGGATGAAATGTTGTACTAAGGTTAACTTGAGTACCAAGACCTCTCTGAAATGACTTCTAGAAATGAGAGGTAAACTGAGGACCTCTATTTGAGATGATAGACAAAGAAATCCCATGCAACCTCACAATTTCATTAATGTAAATCTTGTCATAGTCCTCTGTCGAATCTGTAGTCTTGACCGCCAAAAAGCGAGAAGACTTAGTCATCCTATCAACTATCACCCAAATAGAATCATGCTGTCTGTGAGTATGAGGTAATCTTTTGATGAAGTCGATATTGATAACATACAACTTCCAAATAGGAATATCGATCTCTTGAGTCATACCTCCTGGTTTCTGATTTTCTATCTTGACTTGCAAGCAATTGGGGTAGTTACTCACAAAATATGCTATATACCTCTTCATTCCATTCCACCAATAGAATTCTGGCATATTGCGCTACATCTTAGTGGCACCTGGATGAAAAGAATACCTAGATCTATAGGCTTCTGCAGGAATATGCTGTCTAAACTCGCCCATATCAGGAATACACAATCTACCTTCATAACGAAGTACACCATCTCCTCCCTTGGGAGAAAACCTCCACTCTATTATTACGGACTGCACCCTTAAGTTCAAGCATGAATGGGTCACTGTCTTGCTTTTCCTTAACCTCCAATACCAAAGACGATTCTTCCCCATTCTGAACTGTTGCAGCGTTGTCTGATATGCTCATAAGGCGAACTCCCAAACGAGCAAGACTGTGAAGATCCTTCACTAGCTCCTTCCGTTCTTCCTCAACATGGGCTAGACTACCCCATAGATAATCTACTAAGAGCATCGGATACTACATTCGCCTTACCAAGATGATAATGCACACCGATATCATAATCCTTAAGGAACTCAAGCCAACATCTCTGGGGAAGATTCAACTCTTTCTTGGTGAACACATACTGAAGGCTCTTATGATTGGTGAACACATCTACATGGAGACAATACAAGTAGTATGTCCATATCTTGAGTGCAAACACCACTGCTGCAAGCTCGAGGTCATGAATTGGATAGTTCTTCTCATGCACCTTAAGCTGCCTAGAGGCATAAGCTATCACCTTATCTCGCTGAATCAACACACAACCTAGGCCAACTCTAGATGCATCACAATAGATCACATAACAATCTGAACCCTCTGGTAGAGACAAGACAAAAGTTGTAGTCAATCTAGTTTTCAATTCTGCAAAGCTTTTCTCAAAATCATCTGACCATTGGAACTTGACCATCTTCTGCGTCAACCTAGTTAATGGTGAGGCTATGGATGAAAAAACTTCCACGAACCTCCTTTAATATCTGCAACAGAGGTTGGTCTGGGACATTGTTTCACTACTTCTATCTTATGTGAATCCACTCGGATCCCTTCGCTAGATATAATGAGACGAAGAAAAGCAACGGATTGCAACCAGAACTCACATTTACTAAACATAGCGAATTACTGGTGACACATGAGAGTCTACAAAACAACTCTCAAATGACTTGCATGTTCTCCTTCACTCATAGAGTAACTGAGGATATCATCAATAAAGACGATAACAAACAAGTCCAAATACTGTTTGAAAACTCTGTTCATCAAATCCATGAAAGTTGTAGGAGCATTAGTTATTCAAAATAACTTAAATAGAAATTCGTAATGACCATACCGAGTTCTGAAGGCTATTTTCGGAATGTTACTATCTCTGACTCTAAGCTGATGATAACCAGATCTCAGGTCTATCTTTGAGAAATGGCTAGCACCCTGAAGTTGGTCAAACAAGTCATCAATCCTGGGGATAGGATACTTATTGTTGATTGTGACCTTTTCAATTGTCTATAGTCAATGCACATTCTGAGAGAACCATCTTCCTTCCTTACGAACAATACTGGTGCACCCCATGGTGAAATACTAGGTTTGATGAATCCCTTACCTAGAAGGTCTTTCAACTGCTGTTTCAATTCGTTAAGCTCTTCTAGAGGCATTCTGTAAAAACGAATAGAAATAGGATGGATATCTAGAAGGAGATCAAGACCAAAGTCTATTTCCCTTTCGGGAGGGAATCCAAGAAGATCTTCTTGAAATTCACAGACTACTGGAACTGACTCAAGAGTTGGGGTTCAAGACTAGAATCCTTAACCCAAACTAGATGATAGATACAAACCTTAGATATCATCTTTCTGGCCTTAAGGTAGAAATAAATCGACCCATAAGTGCTGAGCTACTACCCTTCCATTCTGAGATTGGTTCATCTGGAAACTGAAAATGAACAATCCTAGTTCTACAATCGACTGAGGCATAACGTGAATTTAACAAATCCATGCCTAGAATGACATCAAAGTCTACCATTTCTAACTCTACTAGATCTTCTGAGGTGACTTTCTGAGATACTATGACAGGGTAATTTTATTATACAAGTCTAGCTATAACTGGGTGACCGACTGAAGTAGAGACTGAGAAAGGTTATGAGAGAGTTTCTGGAGTTACACTGTATTGGACTTCTATACTGAGTTGTAAAAGACAAAGTCATCTCTGTTGTCCTTCCACTTAGTGAATTCAACTATATGTGAATCACATTCTTAAGCTGGTAGGATGCCAATTTCACCTATCACTACCAGTAACTTGCATCACACTAAATATTTTCTTGACCTAATCAATGAACTTCATGGGTCCTTACAAACTTGTGAACCTAAAAAATCAGGAGGATTATTCCTAACAAAATCACAAACTCTTGCTGCCACTAAACGATCATTTCTATTAGTAGGAAATCGAACCTGCTGATTGTTCTGGTCGGTCATACTCGAAGCCAAAAGCAGAATTGGCATTCTGAAAATCTGCATTAGAACTTCCTTATCTGACAATAGATGAACTATGCTAGAATTGCATGCATTATCATTCTATGCCTAAGCTCTACGAGAAGGCAACGTCGAGTAGCCTTCCTCTCATTAGATGTGGTGCACTTCACACCCATGAAAAGTTCTCTACTTTATGCGGCCTTTCAAACATCCTAGGACTCTTGAACCTAGTGATCTGATACCATATTTTGTCACCCCCCGAGCTACCCATGAGACGCGGACACGAAACCTAGAACCACAAGTGATCCTAGGCTAACCCTGCTGGCATGATCATGAGCATACTAAAGATAATAAACTGTTGCGAAAGCTAAATCATAATGAAATCTGAAAAGTTGGGGAATACCCATATTCTAAAACTGAGATATTTGAAAACAATGAGTTTAATACAAAGGGAATATTAACTCAATACTTAGATGAATCTAACTTTGTCTTGAATAAGCCTTCAAACTGTACTACAAATATTGGGACAAGCCCCAACTAAATCTAGCAAAAACTGAAACTAAATGACTAAAAACTGAAATTACACTCATGACTGTTGTCCTCGGAGAATGAGGACTCACCACTGAATCTGCTGAACAGGAGATCGAGAATCGATCTATGCGTGATCTGGATGCTGAGAACCTTAACCTACATCACTAGAAGATGTAGCGCACATGTGCGTCATTACTTGAAAGGTACTGAGCATGTAGGATAGAGTAAAACTGAAATAAATAATAATTGAACAATCACAAAAGCATGTATAATAATCAGAACATTATATACTGAATTTTTGAGCTAACTGAATGCAATGACAAATTTATAACATGCTAACACTGAATACTGAATATAATGATAAATGGTCAATGCAGAGAGTCTGACTGGTATGTGAGATCCACAAATAACCTATTACAAAATCACATGAGCTAAATGTGAAGTCCGATATATACGCCACATCGAGAGGACCCAATATACCCTGCAAAAATTAGAAAGGCATGCTGGCGTGATCACTAAACTGATTAACAACAGAGGGGACCTACAACCTACTTGGCTAGTAGTTCTGGGACTATTGGGTACGCTAAACCCTAGTCCAACTTGGTATTATGCTACTCCCAATGAATCCTATAAATTAGCTGATTATGTCTGAGTTTCTGTAAATACTGGATAGCTCTAAATTTAACATGCAAATTGAGAATTCAAGAATTGATATGATAATTATGCATTTATAACTGATGCATGTATGTCTGGAATGTCTAAAATATTTGACCTAGCATGTGTAATTCAAGAACTAAAGAAATACATAGCTAGGATTCTGAAATTTATGCAATAAACTGAATAATAATATGATAATCTGATTTGGAACATATAACTAGTAAGTTCGTGAAGTTCTCTTGAACATATAGAAACTCTAGATCTAATCATGATATCGAAATCAAGAATCTGACTGAAAAAAGGGACCCAATGGGTGAAAGGATCCCACTAGTGAAATCCCACATACTTGGTGATGAAATCCACAGAAAAATACTTATGTTTCGATGCTGGAACTTGTTGCATTCTTGAACTAGGTTTCTTGATCTTTTTCTCCTCTCTTGCTCTAATTTTCTATGTTTTGATTTAATGATTTGACTTAGATATGTTTTAGTTATGTTTATAGGCTTAAACTGTCTAAAATATGATGATTTAGGGTCAAAACGACGTGTCTTAAGGTTTAAAAGAAGTGGGAAAGGTTAATTAGACCCCTGGAAAAGTTGCTGTCGGACCAAACAACGACCAGGACTGACGGTCCGTCGTCTGACTGACGCCCCGTCGTTGGGTCCGTCAACTGGGCCTGTTTGACAGGCCCTTACTGAAATGGGCATAACTTTTTACTCGGAGGTCTCATTTTAGCAAGGTCGGTAGATATAAAAAGATAATTCAATTATATATCTTTGGATAGGTCATGGGACACCTAATTAATTTTGTGCTAAGAGTTATGACCATTTGATGTTGACCCATCTACATTTCCCCTTAACTGTCTGCATATTTTCAACCTAGGGTAAGAGCTATGGACCGTTGGTCCACCTATAGACAGTGATGGTCATCCGTAGCTTTTGTCACAGAGTTGGTGAATGGGGGTCTCGATCAACGGTCACAGACTACGGACCTCGTCTGAACTACGGAACATAGTTCGTCCGTCGATCAAGACTTAGCCAATTTTCTAAGCTGAAATTTTTTTGGGAGTTTCTGATCCCACCGACGGTTGTGCAGGACGGACCCTCGTCTGACCTACGGTCCGTCGATGCCACCGTTGGTTGCACTTGCAGATTTTTTATCTCTAAAGTTGGTTTTTGGTTTGTTTTTGCTACGGGGTGTTACAATAATAGAGGACTCCTAGGACTACTTTGATTACATATTCATATATGGTTCATATAGGTAAGGGTCATGCTACAAGAATGGTCATCATCATTAGCCATATAGACCACACCTAACCCTATATCATCATACATACAACATCGTCCATACATCTAGAGCATACAACAAGTATGGAAGAATATATATATATAACTCACATAATATCAATTCACTTAGACATTATACTAGAATCAAGGCTACATCCTATAAACTTTCAAATCATAAAATAATCATATCAATTCATCTTACATCTAGTGCCTTCAAGGCCATGATCATAACACATAAACAGGTATGAGAAGGTAAACACCGCCACTGTAAGTGGACCATACTAAGCATCACAATTCAGTATAAATTTCTAAGGTAATAACAAGAAAATAAGTCAACTTATGAAATCTCCAAGCTATTGATCATCTTGATCAATTCAACATAATTCATAATCAATTGATATAGATAAGACTAGGACTAATCAATATACTATAATCTAATAACAATTGAATCATAATCGAATTAAGATCACAAGACCCATAACATATCATAATTTGAGAGGATGAAGAGATCATGTGTAATTCATGAAATTGGATTGAAAATCATGTTAAAACATAGAGTAATCATATAATCATCATTAGAACGCTTTTGAAATCACTTCAACAATGAAACCATGGCTAGATTAAAAGATGAGACTTTTGACTTATAATCATGTTTGAAAAATCTTTGAAAGGACTCTTAGATGAATGTTTATATAAGTATGAAATGTTACCATATGCTATAAATTTTAAAGCCCGTGAAAATCTGAGAAGAAAGCTCCAAGAATGCACCTCCATAGATTGTTCTTGAACTTGGACTCCAATGGAGGTTTGAGTAAATTTTGAAGAGAAGAGAGTTTTGGAGATTTTGATTTCTTAAAGGGTATTGGGGTTCTGACTTTGGAAAGGGGTTAAGTAGGACATAAAAACAGTTTATAAACGACTCCCAAAGTTATCAAAACACCCCATACTTATTTGGACTTTTTGACATGTCAAACTTGACTTTAAAACGACGCAACCAAATTTAGGAAGTGGCTACAGGTCACAGAGGTTGCTCCTAATTTTGCCTCACCACATTTTTGAGATAGTGAGCCTTGTGTAGCTCGCACGACGCACTGGTATTCCAATTGCCAGGCGCGCGACACGTGGTGTCCTTCACTTCTTGGTTTTGCATGCTGCAATTTCGCAGCTTCCTTGTCCAACATTTGGGTCCTCTTCGAGGGACTTAGGGTGGTCCTTGGGAAGTCGTACCCTGATTTTTTGACTGTTAACATGTATATTAAGATACTAGGGTCAACTCCACTATTTTTCAACTCCAAACAACACATAAAAGTAAGGCAACCATATAAGACCACACTAGTACTTCTAAAGAATAACTTTCAAACGTCTTGGACGTTTGACCTCAACACCTTTTCAAATCAACTATACATGTTGTTAAACACTCTATTTACATGTTACTAACCTTTTTAGACACATATGAGGCTTTAGCTACCTTAGTTCATTTTGAGGGTCTTGACACTACCAAGCTTGGAGTATACTTAGACAAAAGGGTGAGTTTCAAAGAGCACGCCTTAACACTCATATTACCTTTCTTGAGGTTGATGACTTCTCTCAATTTTTCTTCCCTCAATTCCCGGGGAAAAACTTATCTAGAAATTCCTAGGAAATGATGTCCCACTCTATTGCGCCCACTCTGAACATCTTACTATCCTTCCATTGTTCATTCAAAATTTGGGCAACATCTTTCAGTTGTTAGGCGGCTAGATCCACCTTCTTAATAGAGGACACACCCATGATTGAAAGAGCCTTATAAACCTCCTCTATGAACCCATTTGGATCTTTTTCCACCATGGAGCCACATATTTTGGGAGGCTCATTCTCAAGAATTCTCTTACCCTAGAATCACCCATTTCTTTTATAGGGTAGGCCAGAACCACCACCTCTCTATTAGCTTAAGCCGTCAAGGCTTGTTCCAATAGATGCATAGAATCCCTAAGCTTGTCAAAAATAACATTCTCTATTTGAGGGTCATTTCAAACATGAGGAGGTACTTTGTGTTGATCGTGAGGAGGATCTTCGTTTGGAACTTGGGGAGGAATCTCTTGCTCCCTTTCACCTTCCTCAACTATTCTAGCATTAGCTCTAGTATTTGCCATAACCTGAAAAATCATATGCAAACATTAGAATAAAGACCTACTAGAGACAAACCTCTATGGCACGACTAAGAGAATGAAGAAAAGAGATTGTTCCTAAACATCCAATAGCCTCCAATTCATGAAATGTGTCGCGACTCACACCCACACTATACTTTGATGTGGTTTGAGACATCCTAAGACCATTTGACAACCTTATGTTTGAATACCTAGTTCATCATGACCCGAGAGCATTCCCAAGTCGTAACTTGATGTATTCGACCTCAACGAGTTCTATACAATCCCTTAGCATTCATACATAGCATAAAAAGAAAATTTGGAAGAATTTAAACTTTCTTTAAGAAATTATATCAAAAAGTATTTAATAAAAGTCGAAGTCTTTATAATATTATTGTCTCAAACCATCTATGAATGACATGAATAAAAATATACACAGCCCACATAAAGTCTAAAAACGTTATGAAAGACAAAAGGAACACAAAGGTCTGTCCTCGAAGCTATGAGGCTCACCACTTCTTCAAAGTCCTTGAAATTCTACCGTCCAATAGCTACTCAGAGCTCCAACCCTACATTTGGTTATAATGTAGGCAATATGCTTTTGTACAAAAGTACTAAGTAGGAAGGTTAACATAACATCATAAGAGTATCTCAAATGGTTAGTCAACATAATACATAAGCATAAGAGATAACAACATAATCATAACATAACAAGTTAACCTTAGAATATATAAGTCCATACTTCAAACATTTGTCCTAAATACATAAGTGAACTACTTCACGAGCCACCTCCAAGTATACTTGTGTAATAAAAAAATACTATCCCATAACACTACCTTAGCTAAGTACCTTTCTTTGGTCATTCTTGGTCATATTCCACCAAGCACCCTTGTGAAATGTATGTGAGGCATCCCATAATACCACACACATTACGCATGTCTTGAAGTCACCCTATTCATTTTTGACAACTTTAGGAGTCATTATAAACCTACTTTGTATTAACAAGCAAATATCAAATTAAGTCATTCATATCATGGAAGGAAACCATAGAAACTACCCAAGATAGGAACACTTCATAAGAGGATATTACATAAGTAGCTTTAAGTCATACTTAAGCCATGTGTGAATGGTATCCCATTCAATTCATCTTCATGAACGCTAGGTGTCATTGTAGACCTACTTCATGTTTACAAAGAGTAGTCAACTTAAGTAATTCATACCATGGAAGGAAACTATAGCCAATACCCAAGCTAGCCACACTTCATAAGAGGACATTCTACAAATAGCTTTAAGTCATATTGGTGTCATGTATGAATGACATCCCATTCTACCATTCACATTAAGCATTCATTTAGGCTAACTTCCTCAATGCTAACTATCTTTCATACTAGTTTATCAATGAATAACATACTATCATGCTAGATCTAACTACCATGGGAAACATCATACCATGCAATCTAAGCTATCATAGGAAGGTTAAAGGTATACCAACCTAGCCACCATGTAATCACTCATCAAGATGCAAGCTATACGGTGGTTATAAGAGAGTCATACCCAAGAATTTAAATCCTAACCTCGATATTCTAGGTGTAATAAATATTTTTAAATGAGTTGGATTGAAACCCACACATCAAACTCCATGACAACACACTAGAACATCCTAGCACCAAAAGACTAGTTTTCAAACGTCTCTGGACGTTTAGGCAATAACACTTCCAAATTAAGTTAATTGCATTAATTTAGGTCTAGAAATTTTATTTTAAGTTTTTTTTAAGTTATTATATCTCATGTAGAGCTCTAGTATTGGTTATACGATTTCCGGGATGTTTCATTCCCATACCAAAATTTTAGCTAACTTTTGGGAAAAAGATCAAGTACTTCCTAGAGACACATGTTAACTAATCTATGTAACTATTCCCCCCCCCCCCCAAACACGTTTTTATGTAATTTAATACACCTATTGGCTTACATGACACACTCCATGACTCCACACAGTTGAGGTGTGTTGGAGATGTTTGGATGCCACGTAAGTAGAAAAAGTGTACAAAATTACAAATATGGGCTCAGGGGTATTATGACCAATGTTTAGTCAACGCATGTCGATGAGATTTCGGTCATAGTCTAGTTACTACTTGTACCTTATCTCGCTAATATTGGGCAAACCTTGTCCTCTTCTTCCTCCTTCAAGTTTCAACAATAATAACTTTGTGTCTTGTTAGTTAATTTTTTTCTTTTCATTAAAATTTAACGTACCACAAAGTTGAATCATGTTGAGTGAATTATATATCAAAAGACATCAAACATCGAGAGGATTTCATATCTAAAATTTTAGATTATTTAGAGGTAAATTTGAGTTTATCAAGATTGAACAGTCAATATATACTTCATATATGGTCAATGTATAATTCATATATAGTTAAGTCATGTTTAGATTTTTAAGCGTATCATAATGTATAGTCAATATATAATAATATGTACGTACGATATATAATATAGTCTGTATATTTTAGCGAACTATAGAATATAATCAATAGATATGTTGATTATTTTTGTAGTATATAGCTGTATATATTGTAAACTAATTACTAATTTATTATATATAATTGAAACTTATATTCCTAAACTATAAGGCCAAAATAAAAATTAGTCTTAAATTAAGTGTCATTTTATTTATTTTCTAAAAAAGGCTCACATAAACATAAAAAATTAACTCATATCCTATCCAAACTCTTCAGTTTCTTAATGCAAAAAAATATATGAAAAAGCAAAAGCTTCCATTGGAGGATTAAGCTCGCAATCGTTTTGCTGAGCTACTTTTCTTCATCATCTTCCAATTTCGATTGCAGATTCCTACCTATTACTGAATTTGATGGATTCTAACATTGCTCTGTTTTTTGAAAAAGATGAAAAACTAAACTTATTTGAGATGTGGATGAAGTTCTGATGTTTTTTTCCATTTAATTTGTACGCATGAGGACCTTTTTTTAATTGTAATTCTGTTTAGAGTTGATATACGGGGATGCAAAACATAATTTTTTGTTTGTTTATTTTTATATTCTCAATTTTGTATTGATGAAATTAGGGTTACGGTTTTTTGTGTGTGTGTTTGTGAGGAGGAATGCATTCTTTTGCTAATAGATTTTATATATAAGGGAGTTTGTCCATGAAACATGAGAGATTTAAAAAAAAAAGATACTTTTTTTCTCCAATTCATTCACAAAAACTCAAAACAATTAACTCCAATTTCTATGCACAACCAAACACAAATCTGCTTTCCATCATCATTATTCAACTTTTTTGAAATAGTGAATAATGATTATTTAGAATTGGAGTTGTGTTTGGTTGTGAATAGAAATTGGAGTTAATTGTTTTTGAGTTTTTGTGAATGATTTGGAGTGAAGAAACTTAAAACAACTTGAATTTTATGGCCAATCATGTTTGTGTTTTGGAGTCTTTCTTCCCTACACTGATATCAGTGGCTGAGGAAGAAAAGAAGTAAACCTATTCATGAATTTTGAAATGAATTTATGCAAAGAAATTAGATATAAGTTTCTTTTCTTGTAAAAACTAAGGTATGAAATTTGTAGAGAATCATGTAACTATTGTAAAGAGTGATGCATATCAGTTTTTTGGAAGTTATTTCTGTCACATCCGGATTTACCCCTTAGACGTAACCGAAATCTTCTTCTTCTTTGAGGACTATGACTAGCCTCTTACCTTACATCATTACATTCATAGATAAAATTTGCGGAAAATTTGAAACTTTTTACTACTTCTACATTAAGGTTTACATAGACCTCTACATACACATAATAAATATATGTCGAGTATACATAGACCCTTCTTATAGGAAGATTACTTAGTCTTCTACTTTTAATGGACATAAGTATATAAAATGTAACCTAGTCTCAAAAACATGTCTCATCTTACAACCATGTAATAAGAGTGTATCAAATTGGGCATAGCCCTACATTAAGTAAAGAAGCCACATATAGGGCTATACGATTCGTAATCAAATGGAAATAGAATGAAAATAAGAGTCTTAAAAGTATAACAACTCCATAAGTTCGATATTGGCATCGCCCTTGGAAATTGAGGACCTACCCACTTGAACGAATGAGAAACTACAAGCCTTCTTCAAAGTCGTCACCAAGAGTCCTCAACAACCGGAACCTAAAATGTTGGTGGAAAAGGAAAATGAGATTAGTACACAATTTGTACTAAGTATGAGACCAAATGCACACATACTTTAAAATCATGCTAAGAAAAAGGACATTTAATAAGTATGCATTTTTCATTTAAAAACATTTATGCACACTCAACAAGACCATACCAATCAATTAAGCACATTCATTAAGTCCAAAGCAACTTTATCATCAAGTTTTAATAGTAACGAGTATAGGTAAGAGTTCATTACAACATAATCAAACCAAGACAGTAACTCATGAACCCTTATTAAGTCAACAAGTGCAATGACCAAGCAAAGCCCCATAACGTTACTCAATCAAGTAACCCATCAAGAATCATGACTAACATCCTACGTTACGTAGGATAGAATTTAGGACTACATATCATCATACATTAATAAGATAGAACAACACATATTCATAAGTGAAACTAGTCAACATATAGTATCAACAATGTGCAAATTCGTCATATACATACCACATATAATCATAAGATTATTCATACATAGTAACATCCTCCTAAGACTCGCCTCAAGGCTAACTAGGGCAATGATTAGGTAGAGTCCCATACTCCTACCTATACTAATCTATACCCCTTAGGTTATCATAGTTAGAGTTCATTCCTTTAGTTCATTTTACCTTTTGGGAACATCTTGCTTAACGGACATAGACCACATGAGCTAATGTCGAATGCGGTTTCATGGAACCCTACACCGAAGGAAGGCGGACTACTTGCCAAGGTACTACTAAAACATGAACATAGGAACTACGTAGATCCACTAACTAGTATTTCTATGGGGGCAGCATAGTTCATGAAATAGGAGATATAGTTGTTACCCTCTTTATGCTATATACATTAGTGATCATACGTTCGCTATGTTGAAAGAGACACTCCTCACTCTAGTTCACTCGGTGCTAAGCTAGAATCCCTTTTTGAAATATCTTTAATTAATCGTCATAGATTAATATAGTTCATAGGGTCTAATCCCTTGTGTAGTCATTGTCATTTGCTCATTAGGAATTGCACGAGAATATCCTTTCATGGAAACCCTCATATGTGAATTTAGCATAACATCATCATCATGTCATAATAATTCACAGAGGTACTTCATAACCAACCTTATAAAATTTCATGTTAAAATAAATCCCACAATCACATAGTCAAGACATTTCAATTCAACATCTTACCAACACCTGCTTAGGCTAATCACAAGGCATGCTTCAATAGAACTACATCATCAATCACAAGCCATCGTAATTGAAGTAAAGGTTAGGATCATAAGGACTTACTCAACCTCCTTCAATAGTCATCATCATGGTCTTACCATCAGCCAACCAATTACATCCAACAATGGGTGTAGTAGCATCAATAAATAGTAAATAACATAAGAACTAGGTTAGTTGCATCATCACAATCCTAATTAATATCATTTCATAACCTAGGGTTAGGGGAATTATGGTTCATCATGAATTTAACAAGAATTAGATCCAATCCCAACGCTACATTACCCTAGTCAATCCATATATGAATTAGAATAGATAAAAAAAGTCTAATAATCAAATCATCCTTCAATTCCCATCAATTCATAACCAAGATAAAAGATTTGGGAGATTGGGGGAATGGGACATGATAATCATTAAATTGCATCAATTAACATCAATTAATCAACAATCTATACTCAATTAGTAATAGGAAATCATAATTTATCATCAATTTGATGTTTAGACGAAACCACATTAGAATTGGAAAACCCCATGGAATTGGGTATTTTTAAAATCAACTTTGAAAGGACCTCTTGGGGAAAGGAATCCCAACAGTGAAGAACCCATACCTTAATGAATATTTACCCACAAAATTGAAGTAAATTCCTATGGAAATTGACCTTCTTCTTCAAGCTTTCTTCCTTCTTCAATGAATGATTTGGGGAGACAGAAAGTAGAGAGAGGTGAGAGCTCTTGAGTTTTGATTTGGGAATTTGGGTTGGAGTGACGATTAATGACTTCAAATGAATCTTAGGCTATATATAATCAACCCCTAAATTATCCAAAACACCCCTCACTTAAATTGGTCTATTATGAATTTTAAATGTAAAAAATATGTTTTTGCCGAATCTGGGAAGTGGCTCCATGTCGCGGGGCCAACATACACTTTTTTCCCAAAAATTAATTTCTGGACCAGTGAAGTCTGTGTGGGCTGTGCGTCGTGCAGCATCCCACTGAGTTTTGACACCTTGCAGGCTGCTTAGGCAGCCTGCCCACCAATGTTGGGGTCCTCTTCCTCGACCCTTCGTGTGGTCCTTGGGGCATCGTTATGGTACGTTTAGACTTTATATACTACAATCTACCTAGAAATTTTTTTCACAAGTCTAACACTTCATTTTACCCTCCAAAAACATAAACATAGCGACGTCAACTAGTTCAACTAGGCTAGATTTTAGATGTCATGGACGTCCTTTGAAGTCTTGGCTCTAAAACTTCTCGGATGACTTCTAAACATTATTTTAGTTCATAAACAGTATCTAAACCTTTAGACACTCAAAGAGGGATCATATATTTATAATTCAGTAAATTTCAAGGAGTATTCAATAACATTCATACCTCGTTGGCGAATGTTGATGAACTCCACCCTTTAGCTTCCCTATTCTCCCTAGGAAAGAACCGACCAATAAAATCCTTCTTGAACACCTCCAAAGTCACCGGAAAACCCCTTAACGACCTATTTTACCTTAATTTTACATACTATATTTGAGCCACATCCTTAGGTTTGTAAGTGACAAACTACACCTTCTCATTAGTAGACAACCCCATTGCATAGAGGATCTTATAGATTTAATCGATAAAATCTTGGGGGTATTCTTCAACTTTAGACCTATAGAAAGTAGGAGGATTCATCCGAGTGAAATCCCTTAGACAAGAGGCCGTGGTAGCTACTTTTTGATGTGCTCGGGGTATAACCTCCACATTAGCTTGAGCCTTCATAGCTTGTGATTGAGTAGTTGCAGCTTGTGCTTGGGTAGTAATGGCTTGGGCCATTTGGAAGAGAGCAACCCTTGTGTTCTCATCCGTCAAAGGAGGAGGATTGACTGGGGCTTGGTCATAATTCACTTCTTCCACAAGAGGAGGAACTTGATCACCACGAGGAGGAACTCCTGCATTCGCAATGTCTTCTTCGAGTCTTCGTTCCACATTCGTTCGAGTATTCATTGCCTATAATAAAAATAAGGGGATTAGATGCTAAAGGCACACCATAAGTATACTCTAGTGGCACGATATTGGATTTCAATGAAAGTTACAGTTTCTTAAGCATCACATAGATTCTTATTCATAAGTGTGGCACGCTTGATAATTATGAATATAGAGCTACATAGACATGGTTAAGAGATACATCAACTCAATGATATTCAAACTCATGTCCTGATACCATGTTCTTCACATCCTGGTTTACCCCTTAGACGTAACCAGAGTCATCATCCTCTTTGAGGACTATGACTAGCCTATTGTCTTACATTATTACATTCATAGGTCAAAACACGGAATACATATATTCTAATTCATAAGTGTGGCACGCTTCACAATTATGAATAGTGACCTACATAGACATGGTTAAGAGAGACATCGACTCAAAGATATTCAACCCCATGTCCTGATATCATGGTTTTCACATCCGGGTTTACCCCCCTAGACGTAACTGGAGTCATTGTCCTCTTTGAGTACTATGACTAGCCTATTAGCTTACATCATTACATTCATAGGTCAAACGCAGAAAATTTAAAACTTTTTACTACCTGTACATTGTGGTTTACATAGACCTCAATATACGTATAATAGATATATGTCGAGTATACATAGAACCTTCGTATAGAAAGATTACTTAGTCTTCTACTTTTAGTGCACGTATATATATAAAAGATAACCTAGTTTCAAAAATATGTCTCATATTCTAACCATCTAACAAGAGTGTATCAAATTGGGCATAGCCCTACATCAAGTAAAGAAGCCACATATAGGCTTATACAATTCATACTCAAATGGAAATAAATAAATATAAGAGTCTTAAAAGTAAAACAACTCCATAAGCTCGACATTTCGCATCACCCTTGGGAAGTGAGGACCTACCCACTTTGATAAATTAGAAACTCCAAGCCTTCTTCAAAGTCGTCACAGAGAGCCCTCAACGACCCAAACCTAAAATTTTGGGGGAAAAGGAAGAAATGGGATTAGTACACAACTTGTACTAAGTATGAGACCAATAGCACACATACTTTGAAATCATGCTATGAAAAGGGACATTTCATAAAGTATGAAATTCATCAAAAATATTTATGCACATTCAACACCACCATATAAATCAAATAAGAACATTCACTAAGTCCAAAGCAACTGTATCATCATGTCATAATAGCAACAAGTATAGGTAAGAGTTAATTACAACAAAATCAAAGAAAGACAATCACTCATGAACCCTTATTAAGTCAACAAGTGTAATGTCCAGGCAAAGCCCCATAAATTTATTTAATCAAGTAACCCAACAAGAATCATGACTAACATCCTACTTTACATAGCATAGCATTTAGGAGTAAATATCATCATACATTAACAAGATAGACCAACACATACTCATATGTAAAACTACTCTACATATAGAATCATTAATCTGAGAATTCATCATATACATACACATATCATCATAAGCATATTCATATATAGGAACATCCTCCTTAGACTCCCATAAAGGCTAAATAGTGGAATGCTTAGGTAGAGTCTCATACCCCTACCTAGACTAACATAGACCCCTTAGGTTATCATAGTTAGAGTTCATTTCCTTTAGTTCATTTAACTTTTGGGAACATCTTTCCTTAACCGACATAGACCACATGAGCTAATGTAGAATCCGATGTCATAGAACCCCACACCGACAAAAGGAGGACAACATTTAAGGTATATGTAGATCCACTAGCTAGTATTCCTATAGGGTCAACCTAGTTCAAGAACTAGGAGATATAGTTGGGACCCTTTTTGTGCCACATGCATTATAATATTCAATCTCAAGAGTACATTAGTGATCCTACCTTCCCTATGTGGGAAGGGACACTCCTCACTCTTCTTCACTCGCTGCTAAGCTAGAGTCCCTTTTTGAAATGTCTATAATTAATCGTCATAGATTAATGTAGGGCATAGGGTATTAGCCCTTGTATATTCATTTTCATTAGCTCATTAGGAATTTCATGAGAATATCCTTTCATGGCAACCCTCATGTGTGAGATTAGCATAACATCATCATCATGTCATAATAAGACACATAGGTACTTCATAACCAACCTTATATAATTTCATCTTAAGCATAAATCCCACAATCACATAGTCAAGAAATTTCAATTCAACATCATACCAACACCTACTTAGGCTAATCACAAGGCATGCTTCAATTGAACTACATCATCAATCAGAAACCATCATAATTGAAGTAAAGGTTAGGATCATAAGGACATAGTCAATCCTTCAATAACCATCATGGTCTTACCATCAACAAACTAATTACATCCAACAGTAGTTGAGTAGCATCAATCAATAGAAATTAACACAAGAACTAGGTTAATTGCATCATCACAATCCCAATTAATATCAATTCATGACCTAGGGTTAGGGGAATTATGGTTCATGATGTATTCAACAAGAAATATATCCAATTCACGCACTACATTACCCTAGTCAATCCTTACATGAATTAGAATAGATTAAACAAGTCTAATAATCAAATCATCCCTTACGTCCCATCAATTCATAAAAAAGATCAAAGATATGGGATATTGGGGGAATGGAACATGATTATCATGAAATTTCATCAATTAACATCAATTAATCAACAATATATACTCAATTATTCATAAGAAATCATCATTCCTCATCAATTTGATGTTTAGAAGAAATTCAATTAGAATCGGAAAACCCCATGGAATCGGGTATTTTTAAATCAACTTCGAAAGCAACTCTTGTGGAAAGGAATCCCAAGAGTAAAGAACCCATACCTTATTGAAGATTTACCGACGAAATTCAAGTGAATTCCTAGAGAAATTGACCTTCTTATTCAAGCTTTCTTCCTTCTTCAATGGAATATTTGAGGAGCGAGAAAGTAGAGAGAGGTGAGAGATTTTCAGTTTTCATTTGAGAATTTGGGTTTGGGTGCGTGATTAATAACTTAAAATACCCTTAGGCTAGGTATAATCACCCCCTAAATTACCCAAAACACCCCTCATTAAATTGGTGTTTTTATGATGTTTAAATGTCAGAAATACAAATTTACAGAATCTTGGAAGTGTCTCTGCGTCGCGGAGAGGACACACACTTTTTCCCAAAATTTATTTTCTGGACCAGTGAGGTCCGTGTGGGCTGCGCGTCGTGCAGCGGCCAACATAATTTTTACAACTCGCAGGCTACTTAGGTAGCCTGCCCGCCCATGTGGTACTTGGGGCATCGTTATGGGACGTTTAGACTCTCTACATTACACTTACATAACCAAAGTGTTGTTACAAGTTTTAGACTTCATTTGACCCTCCGAAACCATCCCAAAACATAGTGACGTCAACAAGTTCAACTAGGCTAGTTTCCGGACGTCATGGGCATCCTTTGACGTCTTGGCTCTATAACTTCACGGATGACTTCTAAACATTATTTTAGGTCATAAAATAGTATCTAAAACTTTAGACACTCTTGATAAGCTCTAGATTAGGACTTGACTTTTCGTTGTGTTACAATTTCTGCCCTTTTCTTTTTCTTTTGGGTGCTCTTTCTTGAGGAGACGAGTATTAGACATTCAAAATTTGATCCATATGTTGGCTTTGACTAGTTGTACTTCATCATCAATCACCTTCAAATAGCCACTTACCATATCATACTATCCAACATCAATAGTATGGGTTTTGTTCTACAACATCACATTTCGTTCAAGTTCCCCTTCTCCGTCTTTAACATTTTTAGAACTTTGTGAGCCTTATAAACTGTTTTTTCTTGACCGACTACATTTTCATGTGCTTCTGACTGAATCTTAGAGTTGAGATAATTTCTCTGTCTCACTTTTAACATTCATCAAGTCCTCTCCCTTTGAATCACTCTGATCATCCATTTGTTTCTCAAGGCTGCTTATCCCCATCAAGCCTTTTGTCTTAACACCATTTTCGTACTTGACCAATGAGTCATTGTACACTAGGATCACTAGCAAGGAAATTCTTTTAGGACTCCACCATCTCTAGATCACCCATATCCATTCTGGCAACCAGTCATAGGAAACATATCATATGTATCAAATTTACGCATTCTAATACTCATCTCCTCAAGAAGGAGCACCCTAAAGAAAAAGGGAAGGGAAGAAATAACTTCAAAAAATCTGATATGCATCACTCTTTCCAGTAGTTATATGATTCTCTACAAATTTCATACCTTTATTTCAAATTCAATTTTTCAGAAGAAAAGAAACATTATATCTTATTTCATTCTATAACTACATTTGAAAATTCATGAATAACTTAACTTCTTTTTTTCAGTGGCAAAGGATGAAAGACTCCAAAAAACAAACATGATTGACCATAAAATTCAACTTTTTAAAAATCTTTTCACTCCAAATCACTCACATAAACTCAAAAACAACTCAAATTTCCAATCATCATTATTCACTTTGAATAATGATGATTTAAAATCGGGTTTGTGATTGATTATGAATATAAATTGGAGTGAATAGTTTTTGAGTTTTTTACGAGTGATTTGGAGTTAAAACAGGTTTCAAATTCTCCGAAATTTCCATGGCAAATCTACCTATATATAAAATCTATTAGAGAAAGCATGCATTCCTCCAAACATATACAAACAAAAAACCCTAACCTTTGTTTCAATAAAACACAATTGAGGACACAAAACAAACAGAAAAAATCTTGCTTTTCATCACCAAATGTTAACTATGAGTAGAATGACAACTAAATAAGGTCCTCTCGCCAATCTATTCATCGGAAAAAAACATAAAAACTTCATTCACATATCAAATGTGTTTAATTTTTTAATTTTTTTAAAAAACCAGAGTAACGTTAAAAAGATAAACAAGTAATGTCGATGAGTAAAAAAAGCTTAAGGAATCCATCAAACTCAGCAACAAGTAGGAATCTGCAATCGAAATCCGAGGTAAACAAAGAAGGAAACGATGGTGATCTTAACCCTCCAATGACTACTTTTGCATCTTAAAATATTTTTTAGCACTAAGTAATTTAAGAGTGAGAAGGATATGAGTTAATCCCTATGTCTTTATGTGAGATTTTTTGAGAAAATTACTTAAATCACACTTTATTTAAGAGTAATGTTGTTATTTTTGTCTTATATTTTAGAAATAGTTTAAATTATATATAATATAAATTAGTAATTAGTTTACAAATAAATATAGTTGTATACTTAAGAAAACTATTCGATCTATACATTGATTATATGTTATTGTTTTCTAAATGTCATAAAAAGCTTAAGAAAAGGACTCAAAAATACTCCTAATCTATCAGGCATTGCTCAAATTTTCCATTAAACTATATTGTGGCTCAAAATTACCCTTCCCATCAAAATATTGAGTCATACTTACCTTTCTTATTAACAAAAATATGTTAAGTGGCACCTGGAGTCCACATGGATGCCACATAAGCGCCAAAGATTTCCCACTTCCTTGTTGACTAATAAAATCCCTAATATCTGATTTTCCCCTCATTTCTTTTAAAATTTGATTTCAACCATTTCCCTTTATTTTGTGGGTAGTGTAAGAAACGATTCACAGATTTTATCACTTTGCGACTAGGTTTCAAAGTGATTACATGGCTAGGTTTCAAACTAGGTGTTCACGACCGTAGGTTAGTGAATCTATTTCTTATTTATTATGTTATGAGTTAAAAGTTGTGGATGGATCCACAATCTATGATGAATTTATGGATTAAAAGGCTAAATCTATGCTATTTTCGATAGATTAAGGTTATTTTTGAGCCATTTCCTTAAGGTATATACTGACAATATAATATAGAATACCTATATATAAGTTATACATTGACTACATATTACGATCCACTAAAAAAACGAAATATAGTTTAACTACATATGAAGTATACGTTGACTATTAAATCTTGATCAACTCAAATTCATCTCTAAATAGTCTCAAACAATAGAAATGGAATCATCTCGATGTTTTGAGTGTTTTTATTTATTATTCGCTAAAGAAGATTTACGTTTGCAATACATCAAATTTTAACGGAAAGGATAAATAAGTAGAAAGATGCATGAAATGAAAAAAGTGGAGGGGGGAAGAAATAAGGAAACAATGTTATTAAGGGTGAAACTAGAAGGAAGAAGAAGAAGAAGAGTAAAAGGTCTGGCCAATTTTAGTAATTATAAAATTTTAGCGAGATAAGGTACCAAGTAACTGCTAGACTATAACCAAAATATCATAGATACGTCTTAACTAAACTAAGATCCCATTACGACCCCCTCCCCTCGGAGCTGAGGGCAATTTGAAGTTATTCGTACACTCGATGCACTCCACAAAAGAAAAATAATGAAAAACACAAATAGGGCTCAGTACAGGGAAACATGTATTCAGTAGATATCAATTATCCACTCAAAATACAAGCTAATATGCATAAAGTAATAGTATAAAATCAACTATTACATTTATCATGTAATAACCAACAAACAACATTAACAAGTGAAAATTGAAGTAAGTAGGTCATCAATGACGATATCAAGCACACACACGAGGACTCCTGCCTCCACACCATACTTGCTTGGGAAATTGGTTTTTTACGATATCAAGCACACCTCAATCCAATAATACCATGTCGGATAAAGACACCCTGACCTAACAATACGGTGTCGAAATGTGATTCCCGATCCAATAATACTATATCGGAACATGAGACCCCGATCAAAAAATATATTGTTAATTTGTCATTTATTATCACTACTTTTCACTTCCTTAACAATATTTCATCTAGCCTTCTTTATTCAAGGCATTATTTAGATAAAAAAAGGCTCAAGATTATAAATTTCACGTTCTCAGGATTCCATACCATTCACAAAGAACACATAGATTACCCAAACCACACAATAAACTCAGACAGTCACATAATCAATTACATACAGAAATTCATTATCACTAAATGCATATCAATAACTATTAAGAGTCTATCTATCCAATAAAATAAACCATAAACTACCTTTATAGAAGAACCAAAGTCCATTAAACTACTTCTCAAATAAATTTCCTTTCCTTAATGCCTCTAAACCATTCCAATATATCAAGTATATGTTCATAAATTTTAAGTTAAAGAGTCTATAAACACTCATTTTGTTCTCTATATAGCCCTAAAAAGTATGTGGTGAATTTTTATTTTGGATGTTAGAACAATTAGTTTAAGTAACTTTCTTAATAAAATCATTTCTCATCTTATTAAGAGTCTATCTATCCAATAAAATAAACCATAACATACCTCCATAAAAGAACCAAAGTCCATTGAACTGCATCTCCAATACTTTTCATTTCCTCAATGCCTCTGAAACTTTCCAATATATCAAGTATATGTTCATAAATTTTAAGTTAACGAGTCTATAAACACTCATATTATTCTATTTATAGACAAAAAAAATATGTGGTGAATTCTTTTTGGATCTTAGACCAATTAGTTTGAGTAACTTTCTTAATAAAATCATTTCTCAGATTATTCAAGAAAGATTGGAAGGCTTTCTCCCAAGATTGATTGCCAGAATCAATTTTTTTTTTAAGGGTAGAAATATCTTTGAAGTTGTTATTTTAGCTCAAGAAATTATTTATGTTACTAGATTGAGGGGTAAATAAGATAATGTGTTTATTAAGCTTGATATGGACAAAACTTATGATAGAGTTGACTAGAATTTCTTGATTAAAGTTCTTAGAAGGTTGGGTTTTGATTCTAATGTTACTAACATGATTTGCAGGATTTATGCTAATAATTGGTACTTGGTACTAATTACTGGGAAATTACATGGCTGTTTTCAGTCTATCAGGGGATTGATGAAAAGGGACCCTCTATCTCCTGCTCTTTGCATTGTGACTGGGAGGTTTTTATCTCTATCTCTTAATAACTTGTTTGAAATATAAGATTTTAAGTCTTACGGAGTAAATAAGTAATGTGAACAATTGAATCATCTCGCATATGCAATGATATAATTATCTTTGCAGCAGCAGACATAAGATCCTTACAGCTGATTATGGAAACTGCAACACTATATGAACATCAATATGGTCAACTTATTGATATGAAAAAGAATTCTTATTATGCGTTCAGCAAAGCCGCACGGACTTATATTCAGGTTGTGGAAGAATTTACAAGTTTCTCTTAAGGAAAGTTTCATTTGATATATTTGGGTTGTACCATTAGTCAAGGTATGAAGAAGAAGGTAAACGCTGCAAAATTGACCAAATAAATTTAGAATAAGCTACTATTATGGAAAGAGAAGATTCTGTCTTTGGGGGGGGGATGATTAATGATAAATCATATGTTGCAAAGTATGCCTATTTTCCTTTTATGTACTATTAGCCCTCTGAAATTTGTTATTTATAATATTCATAGGATTTTTGCCAAATACTTATGGAATTTTAAAGAGGAGGGCTGAGCCACTCACTTGATTGCATTTGCTAATATCTTTGTTCCAAAGAGTGAGGGAGGTTTGGGGTTTAGATATTATATGATGTGTCCAAATCTCTTTTCGCAAAACTTTCCAATTATTTATGAACTAATTTAATGTGCAACAAATATTCCAAGAGACATGTACTTTAAGTAGTTAAATGTAATGGTGGTTCACAGGTATGGAAGGATATGCTTCAAGTTAGAGATTTGTTTTATCAAGAAATTTAGTGAGAACCAAGAGAAAGTCATTATAGTGTTTGGTTTGATAATTGGACGCAATGGGGAGCCCTGAAGTATGTCGTACCTATATCTCATGATTCATGTTAAATCAATCATTCAATTGTACAATACACGATGATGGAATAATGAGGCGATAGCTACTATCTTCAATTTGGAGGTTTGTAGGCACAATAAAAATGTTCTGGGAGATAAGCATTTTGCCGAGGAGAGAGTTAAGCCTTTGTACATGCCTAGTGGTAGTGGGATATTTTAAATTGGGTCTTCTATGAGCTGCACATGGTGAGGAAAGAACCTGTAGACTTAATCCTTAACATTTGGGAAAAATACATACAGTTTAAGGTGTCTTTCTTTTTGTGGAGAATGTGGTTCAGAAGAATTCCTATAAGAGAGCTTTTGATTAGAATGGGCATAGATGATTCTATGTAGTGTTGTTGTAGTAATGATAATATACAAGAATCTTTTATGCATTTGCTTATTCTCTATTCTGATTTGTATCAAGTGTGGAGGTTTTTTTTTTTTATAGAAACTGCAGGTTTGCATTTTCTAGTGGTTCAGCTATGCAAGTTCTGGAGGTTTGGTTGAATGTTGACTGACCTACTAAATAGAAACCAGTTTTTAATGCAGTTCCTGCATTTATTATATGGAGCATATGGAAAAGAAGGAACTTTATCAAGCATCGAGGAAATTGAGTAAGCTAGATTTGGTGTTTGAGAATCAAAGAAACATATATTTATTAGTTAAATCTAGACATCCTTGGTTGGAAGAGATGCGTAACATTTGGCCCTTAATTGTGCAATTCTTTGAGGGCTACTCACCACTGATATATTACAAAGTTGTTAGATGGATTCGTCCACCCAGTGGAATTAATAAATGCAACACTGATGGTCAAGGATATATTCTTTTGCCTTATTTGTAAGAAATGAAGAAGGTGATTTCCTTTTTACTGAGACTAGGGTATTAAAACATGTTCCGAGTGTTAAATAAAAACTATCAAAATGGGACTAGATTATTGTTTGCATAATAATCAAGTTCCATTGATTATGAGATGGACTCTCTATTAGCTCAATAAGTATCAAATAGAAATTGGGAGGTCCCATGGTTGATAGCTTGAAATTTTAGATCCGTAAAAAGTCGGATAATTAATAAGGAGGTGGAGAAATGGCATACATTTAGGGNCACATTTAGGGAAGGGAACTCCCCAGCTGACTTTTTTACTAATTCATATTGTTAATTTTGCAGGTATTAATAGGCAGCAATTTCACAATTTACAGGAGATTCTGCAGTAGACAAAAGCAATTGTGAATTAGAAAAAGAAAAAAATTCTAATTTGTCGGATATAGAAGTTTAAACAAAGGACTAAAGGATACAATAGGTAGACATAGATTAAATTAAATGTATCAACAACAAGTAATTGGGTAACTGAATGAGATGATATGCAAGAACTAGAACAGAGAAATGTGTAGTAGACTTCAAAATAAAACATATTTTTTTGTTATCTTGAGAAGTGGTATCAAATCCTTTAGGATTTTAACTTTCTTGGACGATATATAAGAGATGAGAACCAAAGCAAACTAAATACGAATCGAAGGGGTGGAAGACTTATCTAGATTAAGCTTGATCACTAGGAATGAAGTTTGGGAAAGATACCGAGACCATAAATTTGAGGCCATTTCAAAGGACAATGAACTGAAATTCTCTAGAACATCTCGTATGTCTACTGAGATTTAGATCTATGCCACTCAAATTGAAGAAGTGTTCATTGGTTCGAAACATAGTGTCAGTTAGAAATTTGGCAATAAAATGATTTCACACAAAATATGTGTTTGTAGATTGTAGTTTGTGCAGATGTTTTGAGAGATGAATGGAGATCTGCAAGCTGGATTTTCATCAGAGAAGATGCGGAAATTTGGGAAAGAGATCGGAGCAAATGAAATAGAGCTCATCCTTTTAAGCTTTCCATTTTTGTTTTATTTTATTTCGTTTTTTCGTGTTGAATGCAGACAACTTTTGATCTGTTCTATTATACTTTTATTTTATTTGATCTAGGAATGAGTAAATTTTAAAGTAGTTTAAGTTGATTATATAATGACTAATAGGCGAACGCCACATCATTAATGTATTTATTAATTGAATTTAAACTGTGGGCTTTTAAAAAAAGGGCAATATAGGACCTAAAGGTAGATGATAAGAGTATTTTAGAGCCCATAGATGGAAGGAGGGTAATTTCGTACCATTTACAATAGTTTAAGGGTATTTTAAGCGCCTTTCTGTAGAAAAATGATAAGAAATGACCATTCCGTTATTTTCATGTAACGACATAGAGCACCCCAAGTCGTATGGTGAGTTCGACCTCGAAGAGGTCTTATACATTCCGTTGGCATTAATTACATAATAGCATAAAAAATATGGAAAAATTTAAACTTTCTTTAAGGCATATCTTGAAAAGTATTTCATAAAAGCAAAAGTCTTTCAAACATTATAATCGAAAATCATCTATGAATAACATGAGTAAAATTCTTGGGACGTAGCCAACTTAAAATCTAAAAACATAATTAAAGACATAAAAGGAACATAAAGGTTCGTCCTCGAAGCTATGAGGACAAACTTGTTCTTCACTTTTTCAAAGTCTTTGAAACTCTACCCTCCAATATCAACTCAAAGCTCCAACACTACATTTGATTAGAATGTAGGCAATATGCGTTAGTACAAAAGTACTCAGAGTGAAAGATAACATAAACATCATTAGAGCATCTCAAATGGTTAGTCAACATAAAACGTAAGCATAAGAGTTAATAACATAATCATAACATAACAAGTTAACATAAGGCATATATAAGTTTATAATTCAAACATTAGTCCTTCATATTCAATTGAACTACTGTATAAGAAACATCTAAGTATACTTGTGCAATGCCAAGATAGAATCCCATAATACTACTTAAGATAAGTGCCTCTCCTTTGTTCATTCTTGGTCATAGTCCACCTTCATAATTAAGACTTAGGTTTTCATGGTAAAAGAGCACTATACCCCTAATTGAAGAACCCTTGTGCAATGTATGTAAGGCATCCTATAACACCACACACACTAATCATGTCTTCAATTTACCCTATTCATTTATCAAATCTAGGTGTCATTGTAGACCTACTTCATATTAAAAAAGAGATATCAACTTAAGTCATTCATATAATGGAAGACAACTATACCAACTACTCGAGCTAGGCAAACTTCTGAAGAGGATATTTCATAACTAGCTTCAAGTCATACTAGTGTCATGTATGAATGACATCCATTCTACCATTCACACTAAGTACTCATTTAGGTTAACTTACTCAATGCTAACACTATTTCATGCTATTTTATCAAAGAATAACATACTATAATTCTAGACCTAACTACAATGAAAAACATCATATCATGAAATCCAAGCAATCATAGGAAGGTTACAAGCATACCAACCTAGCCACCATGTAACCAATCACCAAGATGCAATTTATCCATAGGGGAGTATGAATCCTCAACCCTAAGCTATCCTTAGGAGAGCTTAATGTCTCAATCCTAAGCTACCATGAAATGAAGTTGGCCTAACCAAGTCAAGCTATCATGAAGGCATTATAGTCATGTTATTTCAAGATACCCTTATGAGAGTATCGATTCTCCATCCTAGTCTACCTTGCCTATACTAGTGCAAGCTACCATGAAAATCATTCTACCAATGCAAGATCAAGCTTACATGGGAGAGCTTAATTCCTCCATCTCAAGCTATCATGATATTTACCATCCCAAGCTACCATGAGATCTACCATCCCAAGCTACCATGAGACCTACCATTCCAAGCTACATAATGCAAGTATCCGTGAAGGAATCATAAGAATCAACCTGAAGATATTCTATCTTAACAAACATGATTCATTTTAGGCCCCCTTAAGTCAACCTAGAATCCTTCTATGTGAAAGAACTTGACTATCCTAGTTTATTAATGTTTAGTTGTATAAGAGAAAGTGAATACCGAATCAAGATCACCTCATATTTTACTTTTCCTCCAAAGCCTTAACAATAATGGACACAACCCTTATTTTTGATACTAACTTCTATCTATCAAGATCCATGTGTAATTACAAGATATTCAATCAATTTGATCATTAGAAGGTAATTCTACTCATAGTTGACCATATAAGTTCAATTCTAACATATCAAGTTAATATCTTTCCTATTCAATTAAACCTAGTTCAATTCATATTTGAATGATCCTAACTATGATCAATTTGTATTCAAGACAATTACATTAAGAAGATCAATTCAGAAACTTTAACCTTCCCTCTAATGTCCTAAACCCACAATGATTACCTTTATCATCTTAAATTAGGGTTCATCATGGAATTCACATGAAAATATCATATAATCATCATATAAACATAATTCAAACATAGTTGAATTATATCCACTAGATTGGAGTTTCAATCAAGTCTTACCAATAATGTAACCACAACCCAACCTAGATTGGGGTATTTTGAATTCACCATTTCAGAATATCTATGGGGGATGCATAAGTGGAAGAACCCACAGATGAAGGAGCATCACATACCTTTAATCAATTCCTTACACTAATCTTGAAACCTTGGTTAAACTCGACCAAGTTTGTTCCTCTTTATTCCCTTCTTCTTTAATGGTGATCTTAAGAGAACTTTCGGGAGGAGAGGGTTTTGATTTTGAAGATTGAAGTCTAAATTAATAATTAATTATTTTCTTATGTTAAAATACCTAAAAACACTAAAAATAACCGTTAAGGACTTAATTGGAATGTAGGGTGAAATTAACAATTCAACCCTCACTTGGCCGAACTCCTAGCAGAATTGCATGTCGTGTCCACGACCACCACCTACGAACCGTAAGTGGTGTGATGGGGCGTCCTTCATCTACGTGCTTCATGAATCAGGCTCCTCTAATTGGGGTTTAATCTGCCACAAGTAAATGGGAAGCCACGCCACCACCTATTGGGTGTCAGCCCTCCAACTGAGCGTCAATCAAGGTCGTTAATCATGCTGTTTTTGACAGCTTTTCGGTCAACATTTGTGGTACCAAAATGTGTTTCCGCTAACCTCGATTTTCTAGCTGTGATAAACATTTCTACATGAGTTTGACAAAAAAACACATCAAACTCCATGATACACTAGAACATCCTAGCATCAAAAGACTAGTTTCCATACGTCACAGACATATCTTGATGTTTAGGCACTAACACTTCCGAACAAATTTAATTGCATTCGATTAGGTATAGAAACATTATTTTAACCCCTTTTTAAGTTATTAGACCTCATGTAAAGATCTATATTAGGTCATACAAATTCTGGGGTGTTTCAATACTCCCCGCGTTGGGAACATTCAACCCCGAATGACACCTTAAACATTCAAAGGGATTCACGATGACATAAGACTAGCAGCCCATCCTGTATGCATTATTTCTAAATGCACACACCCAACCAAGGAAATTTTAATTCAGAGCTAGACATACTCAATGCAACTCAAAATGCATGAAAGAAACATATTACTCATTTCCAAAAAACAACAAGATCCAACACAATGCAAAAGCATCAATTCTAACAAGGCCTACACAGATTCACAAACATAATCATCACAAGGAAAACATCAGGTCCATCATACCAAGTCATAAAATGATAAATCTCAAATTTTTTCTAAAAACATAAAAGAAGCACATATCGGCAAGGGACATGGGGAGATCACTCTATCAGTCTTGATCGTCCTTGGATTGGAAAGCATACAACCTACTCTTATTTTGAGGCTCCACATCCTCACCACTAGAGGAAACTTGCTTACCTTCTCTTATATTAGCCTTTTACTTAGGGAAATGTTTCTTCATGTGGCCACTCTCAGCACATCCGAAACAACCATCTCTACCGGCCAAATACCTACATCCATGCCTCTTACCACATCTAGAACAAGTTGGACATAGGGACTCACTACATTTTTCTTGAGATCTAAGGTTATACACCCTTTCATCATTATACTTAGGTGCATTAGAATATCCTTGTCCGGAAATGTAACTACCCTAAAAATGGATATACTAAGTGATACCTTAATCTGTCAAGAATGCTTATGATTAGACCAGGGTTCATACTGATTGATGCGAGTAGAACCAAATTTTGGAACCCTTGATAAATACAAACCAACTAACATGGGGAGTTATTTGAGATATGAAAGGTTGAGTCCAACCATGTAGGGCTCTCGAATACGAAGATTTACTCGAAGGAGTCTTTATCGGACTTAAAAGAGGAAATCTTAGGTTTAGGGGGTCTAGGGGTAAAATGGTCTTTTTCAAGAATAAGGGTAATATCGTAATTACCCTAAATATATAGTTAATTATTTAATTAATAAGGTGGAGGGTCAATTTAAGGAGAGAGATCCAAAATTGAGCTCTTGGAGTGAGGTCTTGCCTCACCCGGGTTCGAACCTAGATGGAAGCAATGAAGATTTTTAACTCCTACTCTCTAAAGTCTATCTCTGAACTCTCACGCTCAAATCTCTCTTGTTATTTCACATAAAATTCTCTGCCAAAATAAGCTGCCAAAATAGAAAATAAACACATTACAAAACAATCAAAAGTTCTCTACACTCAAAGAACTTACAAAAAAAAATATACAAGCAAGAAAGCTAACTTAAGAAACAAAAACTTTGCATCATCTTCTCGACGGGTTTGTGTTGAAGGTTTAGGGGAGGTTTAGGGAATCACTTGTAAGGTGTGAAAAGATACAACAAGGTATGGGTTTTCTCTCTTGCAATCTGTTCTCCAAGAGAAATTTCTTTCTACAAAATTCAAACTTGTGAAACTAGGGTTTTCCCGTTGAATGTTGAACTCCTTGTCCCTAGTCTCCTTCCAATTACAGTCTAAATGAGGTTAGAAATCATGGTTTTGGTATGGTTTCTGGTAGCTAAGTGTTAAATGTGAAATTCTTTGTGATTTTGTGTCTGGAAATAGCAAGCATGTTCAATGATGTCAACCGAAAAATATGTGGTGCAATATGAAAATGTTTGGTGTTGTTTTTATCCGTTTTGAAGTCTTAACATGGTTAGTTTGATGGCTGTAATTAGCGTTCATAAAATGTGTACTTCGTGATGTTCATATGAGGTGTATGTGACTGATTTAAAGAGGAACGTTGCAGCTAAAACAACAATGAATCTACACCTAATAATGTGTTAAACGAATCGATGAAATCTACCTCAAAAAGGTGTTAAATGATTCATGACTTTTACTAAGTTTTCAAGTGGAAATATTAGTGAAAATAAGGTAAGTAAAAGACTAATTTTCCTTAAAAAAACAACATGTTTCGTTTAGGATAAAGTATAGAGGAGTAATCTGGAAATTTAATTGGTTTTAAAAGGGATGAGGCCACCAGGATTCGAAACTGTGACCTCATCCGTGTGATGCCTTAAATTCGCAAGAAAAGATATGGGGTGAGGGGGGGATCAAAATGGGGGATGCTGGCTGATAGTGTAGAGCACAAAAATTAATAAAATAAATTGAAAGGCGTGGAATCGAACCCACGACCTCTTGTCTATGATGTCCTCATACTCGAAGCTACTTTCCATGATGTATGAGTTGAATGTATTGGAACATTATACTGAGCACCGATAGACTAGCTATAAGCGGTGATGCCTTCTTTCGGGAAGGGCGGAAGTTCAAGTAACTCTCATGAGATGGTACTGTCCGGCATCCCAAGTATGGGTTTCCTTATATCTCCTAGTCTTTGAACATATACTGCCAATATAGGGATCTAGCGGGGTTCGATTCCAATGTACGCTAGCATGTTTTGTGTCCTTTTGGCCGGTGATTCCACCTCTTTTTTGTGTAGGGATTCATGAAACTGGATTTCATGATGCTCACATGATCTATGTCGGTTAAAGTTAAAGTTCCCAATGAATGAATGAGGCCAGCCTTAAACGATGCACATAATGAAACGAATGATACCAAAGATGTTAGCATAGGATAATCAAGAGGTGAGTTAGATTTAAATAATGATATTAGGTCATTCTTGGTCATTGCACAATGAACGTGATAAAAGTCTTAAACTACATCCTAGGTATAGCTGGTGTTTACACTGGACCATGAATGAAATTAAATGATGTACGTATGAATGAATGAAGCAGACTCTGTGTTTGCAAAAGCAGACTCTCTCATTAAGGTCCCATATGTTGATCCCTCATTTTTGGGAAGTATTAATGTCAAGTCCATGATTCCAAGGTCCCATGGCATACAAATGAATGATATGAACAACGTTATGTGTTATATGAATTATTATATGTGCTATGTGAGATATATTATGTGCTGTTTGCAAAATGATAAGTTTGGTGATGCATGTTACACTAATGGCATGACTTTACAAATCCAAATTTGGCAGCATCTGACTTTCCTAATACAAATTTGGCAAGTCCACTAACTTGACTTTCCATAAATCCGGTTTTTAGGAAAGAGCTATTCTCTCTCATGCATGTCATTAGTATGTGATTCCATATACCCATACTTAGTACAAGTGTGTAATAATTCCATACAAATATCTACTTTTAGGTGCAGGTACAAGTGGACGTCAGATCTTACAGTACGACATTGCAGCTATCCGGACATGCAACTTCCATCCGGACTTAGTAGGCCCTCATGCTTTTTAGGCTATCTGCAGTTTGTTTAGGTTAGATGTAGGCTTTAGCTAGTGGAGCATGTTCCACTAGTGTTTCTTTCCACTTATATTTAAGACTTTGAATTGGTGCCATTTTGGCAAAAATACTTTTAATGCAATTATGAATTTTTTCTTCATTTGATTACCTCTATATTAGATTTTTAATTTGTGAACGCCTATGATGTTAAGTTCAAAACGTTTATCATGAAATAAGAAGATAAAAAGTTCAAATTTTTTGCTAAAATAAACCTAAAAGAAGTAAGAATGATGTATGTAGGCTTGTCTGTGACCTCTAAGAGGTCGACGACGCCGGTACCCTCTGGGGTCTAGACTCTGGTTGTGATAAAGTTTGTATCGGAGAACTTGGTTAAATTACGAAAATGATAAGTTCACATTAACCACATTGAGTAGTTTCTAAGTCATGGTAGTGAAGTGCACCACTATCCTTGATTAGAGACAACATGATGCGTACGAAAATTTCCCTTCTTCTGATCTTATGGTGCCTTTCCTAATGTTTGACTTTCCTGATGTTATGAGCATGTATAACATTAACCTCTGTTGTTTACAAAGAATGAACAATAGGAGAACTATTGGTCTTATGAGAGGAGTAGCAGCTGCTTGGAACAATCAGGTTCAACCACAGGCTCCAACTGAAGGAGTAGCCATGCCAGTTAACCCTGCTGGGTTATCTGATGCTGAGGTGAGGGCATCTCTGGCCCAGATGGAACAAGCCATCACCATGCAAGCTCAATCCATGACTGACCAGTCAATCGGACAACTGTCCAGAGAGAGAATCCACCAGCTCGTAGTATGGCTAAAAGATTGAGGGATTTCACGAGGATGAATCCTCATATTTTTATAGGGTCTAAGACTTCAGAGGATCCCAAGGATTTTTTGGATGAGGTGCAAAAGATTTTGGTGTCTATGGGGGCCACAGATACTGAGAAAGCAAAGTTGGCTTCCTATCAACTCAAGAATGTTGCACAAACTTGTTGTAAGATGTGGCAGGATAGCGAGCTTTGGGCGGAGTTCGGGTCACTTGGGAGCTGTTTAAGACAGCCTTCCTGGAGAGATTTTTCCCAAGGGATATGAGGGAGGCCAAGGTTGAGGAGTTTATCAACCATAAATAGGATTCGATGACAGTTGGGGAGTATTCCCTAAAGTTTGTGAAATTATCCATGAATGCCACTTCTCTTGTGTCTAACAACAGAGACGAGATAAGTAGATTCTTGACAGGAGTCGCTGAGGATCCCGAGGAGGAATGTATGGAAGCTATGCTGCATGACAGCATGGACCTTTCAGGGATTATGGTTCATGTCCAACAAGTGGAGAAAGCAGAAAGCGGAAATAAACTAAGGCAGGGAATAGGTCAAGGAAAAATGAGGAGAATTTTTCAAGGAATAGTAGTACTGAAATCAAAGATAAGCCTAGGTTTAAGAAGGGACTCTTCCACCAAGGGAAGTCAAGTTCATCCAAGGGTTGAGATGATAGGAATTCCGAGTCAAGAGTTAAGAGACAATGAAGTAGACACACCTCAGGAAAGACCACCTTGCAGGAAGTGTGGCAAAATACATAGAGGAGAGTGTATGATAGGCATTAATGCTTGTTATAGTTGTGGAAAATTCGGTTACATGGTGAAGGATTGTCCGATTATGAGAAGTCAAGAACAAGGTAAGGAGAGAATTCAGTCAAATTGTCCAAGTGAAGAGGCTCCAAGGAGGCAACAATTCTTCGCAATCAAGTCTAGGGGTTAAGGGGAAGGCACTTCTTGTGAAGTCTCGGGTGAGTAGCCTTAATTAGTCCTTCATATATTTGACTGTGTGTGGAGATTATGCACTAGTATGAGGTTAATATGTTTGAGTCATCATGGTGGTTGCTGATTCGTATGACATATATGTTTACTTATATTGTATGCGTTGATGAGACTAGTTTAGGAAAGAGATCCTTAGTCTATTAATGTGAAGCTACTACTAGGTTTCAAGGATGTGCACAATCATATTAATATGTGAATCAGATATTCACCAGTGAGAAGTATTTAATTATCTTTGTATGCATGCATCCTATAGATGACTCACTTATTGTTAATAAAGAGTAGTGTCATTCGGGGAAGAATATTCCTAAGGGAGGTATAATGTAACAACCCTAAAATGAATATACTAAGTGATACTTAATGTGTCAAGAATGCCTATGATTAGACAAGGGCTCACACAGATTGATGCGCGTAGAAACAGACTTGGGAACCCTTGCTACATCAAATTCAACTAACTTGGGGAGTTAGTTTAGATAATAAGGATTGGGTCCAAACATGTGGGGCTCTCAAATACGAAGATTTACTCGACGGAGTCTTTACCGGACTTCAAAAAGAGGAAATCTTAAGTTTGGAGGGCCAAGGGGTAAAATGGTCTTTTTTAAGACTAAGGGTAGTATCGTAATTACCCTAAATATATAATTAATTATTGAATTAATAAGTTTGAGGGACAATTTAGGGAGAGAGAGCCGAAATTGAGCTGTTGAAGTGAGGTCTTGCTTCACCAGGGTTCGAACCTAGGTGGAAGCAATGAATTAGATTTTTATTTAAGCTATTGAATTAATATAATTAATTAATAATTATTATTCATTATCTGATTGAAAATAAAATAAAAACAAGATTTTTAATAATTAACAAAACCTTATTTGACTAAGTCCTAAACTAGACTACTAAGCCTAATATAATTCCTACTCTCTCAAGTCTATCTCTCAACTCTCAGGCACAAATCTGTCTTGTTATTTCACACGAAATTCTCTGCCAAAATAAGCTGAAAAAAGAAAAAATAAACACATTATAAAACAATCAAAAGTTCTCTACACTCAAAGAACTAAAAAAAAATAAAAATACAAGCAAGAAAGCTAAATTAAGAAACGAAAACTGGTCATCATCTTTTCGACGGGTTTGTGTTAAAGGTTTAGGGGAGGTTTTGAGAAGCACTTGGAAGCTGTGGAAAGCTACAACATGGTGCGGGTTTTCTCTGTTGGAATCCTTTCTCCAAGAGAAATTTCTTTCTACAAAATTCAAACATATGAAACTAGGGTTTTCCCCTTGAATGTTGAACTCCTTGTCCATAGTCTCCTTCCGATTTCAATCTAAATTAGGTTAGAAATCATGTTGTTGGTATGGTTTCTGGTAGCTAAGTGTGAAATGTGATATTCTTTGTGATTTTGTGTTTTGAAATAACAAGCATGTTCAATGATGTCAACCGAAAATGATGTTGTGCAATATGTAAATGTTTGGTGTTGTTGTTATCCGTTTTGAAGTCTTAAAATGGTTAGTTTTATGGTTGTAATTAAAGTGAATAAAATGTTAATTTGTGATGTTCATATGAGGTGTATGTGACGGATTTTAATTGGAAAGTTGCAGCTAAAACAACAATGAATCTATATCTACGAATGTGTTAAACGAATCCATGAAATCTACCCAAAAAGTTCTTAAATGATTCATGACTTTTAATAATTTTTCTAGTTGATATATTGGTAAAGTAAGTTAATAAAATGACTAATTTTCCAGAAAAAACAACATGTTTCGTTTACGTTAAGTATAGAGGACTAATCTTGAAATTTAATTGGTTTTAAAAGGGATAAGGCCACCAAGATACGAATCTGTGACCTCATCGGTGTGATGCCTTAAATTTGAAAGAAAATATATGGTGTTATGGGGGTATCGAAATGGGGGATGCTTGCAGGAAGTGTAGAGCATAAAAATTAAAAAATAAAATGGGAGGGGTGGGAATCGAACCCACGACCTCTAGGCAGCGAATGAAAGGAAAGAAAAATAAAAGAAAGGAAGTGTGAGGCGTGGGAATCGAATCCACGACCTCAAGGATATAAAGAAGAAAGGGAGAAATAAAAAGAAAATAAAGTGAGGCGGTAGGGGCTCGAAACCAAAACCTCACTGCCAATGCATAGCTAAGTCAAACTTCAAATAAAAATAAAATAAGGATGATATGGGGGTTAGAACCCACAACCTCATAGTCCCTAGCAAATTAAGGAATAATTAAAGAGAGGTTGTGGGGGTTTGATCCCACAACCTAATGGTCTATACGAAATTGGACAAGAGGAGTTAAATAAAAATAATAATAAAAAGGGGTTGTGGGGGTTCGATTCCACAATCCTCCGGCCAAATAGGAGGAGAATCCAAGGAGAAAAATAAAGATAGATGTTGATGTTTGGGCTCGATCTAGGGTCCTAATGTTATGAAGACTAAAAATAAAGTCAAGGAAAAATGTAAGTATTGTCCAATAGGTTCAAACTTAGGTTCCCTTGCCCAAATTTCCGTATTGATACATAAATCATACGTGAATTAAATGTTCAAGAATAATGCCACCTACTTAGATCGAAATTGAGATCTTGGCATATTTACAAGATACATAAGTCTTCTACTACATAATCTTAAGAATATATGAGTGACGTAACAAACTATAAATGAAGCCTTATGGCTTGTATGTATAGACCCATAAGTCTAGCATACGATTAAAAAAAAGTTAATGTAAGATGTATATAATGAAATGATGAAACCCTAGAAGGGTTAAGTAAGAGTGTGAAACACACTAAATGGCCAAGTGCATTGGCATATGATGATATGAACATTCACGTTAAAAAGGGTGAGTAATTATGAAGAGCAAATGTGCTAATGTTAATGNAAATATATGGTGTTATGGGGGTATCGAAATGGGGGATGCTTGCAGGAAGTGTAGAGCATAAAAATTAAAAAATAAAATGGGAGGGGTGGGAATCGAACCCACGACCTCTAGGCAGCGAATGAAAGGAAAGAAAAATAAAAGAAAGGAAGTGTGAGGCGTGGGAATCGAATCCACGACCTCAAGGATATAAAGAAGAAAGGGAGAAATAAAAAGAAAATAAAGTGAGGCGGTAGGGGCTCGAAACCAAAACCTCACTGCCAATGCATAGCTAAGTCAAACTTCAAATAAAAATAAAATAAGGATGATATGGGGGTTAGAACCCACAACCTCATAGTCCCTAGCAAATTAAGGAATAATTAAAGAGAGGTTGTGGGGGTTTGATCCCACAACCTAATGGTCTATACGAAATTGGACAAGAGGAGTTAAATAAAAATAATAATAAAAAGGGGTTGTGGGGGTTCGATTCCACAATCCTCCGGCCAAATAGGAGGAGAATCCAAGGAGAAAAATAAAGATAGATGTTGATGTTTGGGCTCGATCTAGGGTCCTAATGTTATGAAGACTAAAAATAAAGTCAAGGAAAAATGTAAGTATTGTCCAATAGGTTCAAACTTAGGTTCCCTTGCCCAAATTTCCGTATTGATACATAAATCATACGTGAATTAAATGTTCAAGAATAATGCCACCTACTTAGATCGAAATTGAGATCTTGGCATATTTACAAGATACATAAGTCTTCTACTACATAATCTTAAGAATATATGAGTGACGTAACAAACTATAAATGAAGCCTTATGGCTTGTATGTATAGACCCATAAGTCTAGCATACGATTAAAAAAAAGTTAATGTAAGATGTATATAATGAAATGATGAAACCCTAGAAGGGTTAAGTAAGAGTGTGAAACACACTAAATGGCCAAGTGCATTGGCATATGATGATATGAACATTCACGTTAAAAAGGGTGAGTAATTATGAAGAGCAAATGTGCTAATGTTAATGATTGTGGGGACAACATGATATGAGGCCAATGTAAAATATTAGAGCAATCTAAAATGAGCCTAAGTAAATGTTACCAAAACGTACACACCTATGAGAGTGTAAAGTTAATGAAGGGACCAGTCTCTATGAACACTTTCATGAACGTATTGAGATTAACACATTTAATACTAATGATGAGATGAGAAATCATCTATTGAGCTATGATGTCCTCATACTAGAAGCCAGCTTCCATGACGTATGAGTTGAATGTAATGGAAGTTTATACTAATCACCGATAGACTAGCTATGAGCGGTGATGCCTTCTTTCGGAAAGCTCGGAGGTTCACTAAACTCTCATGATATGACACTGTCCGGTATGTCGGGTATGGGTCTTCTTATATCTACTAGTCTTCAAACCTATAATATTAATATAGGAATCTGGCGGGGTTCAATTCCCATGAACGATAGCATGTTTTGGGGCCGGTTATTCCACATCTTTTCGCTTTGGGGTTTCATGAAACTAGATTTCATGATACTCACATGATCTATGTCGGTTAAAGTTAAAGTTCACAATGAATTAATGAGGCCAACCTCTAATGACGCACATAATGAAACGAATGATACCAAAGATGTTAGGATAGGATAGTACAGAGGCGAGTTAGATTCAAGTAAAGATATTAGGTCATTCTTTGTCATTGCACAATGAACCCGATGAAAGTCTTAAACTACATCCTAGGTACAGCTGGTGTTTACAGTGGTCCAAGAATGAAATGAAATAAAGAACATATGAATGAATGAAGCAGACTCTTTGTTTGCTAAAGCAGACTCCCTCCTTGATGTCCCATATGTTGAGCCCTCATTTTTGGGAAGTCTTAATGTCAAGTCCATGATTCCAAGGTCCCATGGAATACGAATGAATGATATGAACAACGTTATATGTTATATGAATTATGATATGTGCTATGTGAAATATGTTATGCGCTCTTTGCAAAATTATAAGTTTGATGATTCATGTTACACTCATTACATGACTTTAGAAATCAAAATTTGGAAGGTCCTGACTTTCCTAATCCAAATTTGGCAAGTCCACTGACTTGACATTCCATAAATCATATTTTTAGGAAAGAGCTATTATTTTTCATGCATGTCCTTGATGTGTGATTGCATATACCTATAATTATTACAAGTATGTACTAATTCCATACAAATATCTACCTTTAGGTGCAGGCACAGGTGGACGTTAGATCTTACAATACGACGTTGCAGCTATCCGGACGTGGAGCTTTCATCCGGACTTAGTAGGCCCTCATGATTTTGAGGCTTTCTACAGTTTATCTAGCTTTGATGTAGGCATTAGCTAGTGGAGCATGTTACACTACTGTTGCTTTCCACTTTTATGTCAGATTTTGTATTGATGCCGTTTTGGCAAAAATACTTATAATGCAATTATGAATTTTTTCTATCATTTGATTATCTCTATATTAGATGGTTGATTTGTGAACGCCTATGTTGCTAAGTTCAAAATGTTTATCATTAATTAAAAGATAAAAAGTTAAAATTTTCCGCTAAAATTAACCTAAAAGAAGAATGAAATATGTAGGCCTGTCTGCGACCTCTGAGAGGTCGACGACGCCGGTCTCGTCTGGGGTCTAGACTCTGGTCCTGACAAATTTGGTATTAGAGCACTAGGGTAAATTACGATAATAATAAGTTAAGATCAACCACATTGAGTAGTTTCTAAGTCATGGTAGTGAATTGCACCACTATCCTGGATTAGAGATTGCATGATGTGTAGGAAAATTTCACTTCTTTTGATCTTATTGCCCCTTTCCTAATGTTTGACTTTCCTGATGTTATGAGCATTATTAAAATCAATTCCTGTTGTTCACTGAGAACGAACACTAGGAGAACTATTGGTTAGAGGAGAGGAGTAGCAGCTGCTAGGAACAATCAGGTTTTACCCCAGGCTCCAGCTGAAGGAGTAGCCATGCCATTTAACTCTGCTGGGTTGACTGATGCTTAGGTGAGGGCAACTCAGGACCAGATGGCACAGGCCATCACCATGAAAGCTCAGGCCATGACTGACCACGTCAATATATAAAATATACAGAGAGAGAATCCACCGGTTCGCAGTATGGCTGACAGATTGAGGGATTTCACGAGGATGAATCCTTCTATTTTCACTGGATCTAAGGCTTCAAAAGATCCCCAGGAGTTTTGAGGCTGAGGTTAATAAGATATGGTGGCTGTGGGGGCAAAAAATACAGAGAAAGCAGAGTTGTCTTCCTATCAACTTAAGGATGTTACACAGATTTGGTGCAAGATGTGGCAGGATAGCCAAGCTTTTGGCGGAGTTCCAGTAATTTGGTAGCTGTTTAAGACACCCTTCCTGGAGAGATTTTTCCCTAGGGAGATGAGGGAGTCCAAGGTTGAGAAGTTTATCAACCTTAAACAGAGATCGATGACAGTTAAGGAGTATATCCTGAAGTTTGTGAAATTATACAGGCATGGAACTTCTCTTGTGTCTAACAGCAGAGACGAGATAAGTAGATTCTTGATAGGAATTGTTGAGGATCTCGAGGAGGAGTGTAGGACATCTATGTTGCAAGACAACATGGACCTTTCCAGCCTTATGGTTCATGTCCAGCAAGTGGAGTAAAGTAGAAAGAGGAAACACACTCAGGCAGGGAACAGGTTAAGGCAAGCTGAGGAGAATTTTTCAAGGAAGAGTAGTACTAAAATCAGGGATAAGCCCAAGTTTAAGAAGGGACTCTTCCACCAAGGGGAGTCAAGTTCATCCAATGGTCTCCATAATAGGAATTTCGAGTCCAGAGTTAAGAGAAACAATGAAGTAGATACACCTCAGGAGAGACAACCTTGTAGGAAGTATGGCAAACAACATAGATGAGAGTGTATGATTGGAACTAGTGCTTGTTATAGTTATGGAAAACCGGGTCACATGGTGAAGGATTTTCCGATTAGGAGAAATCAAGAACAAGGGAAGGAGAGAGTTCAGTCTAATGTTCAAAGTGAAGAGGCTCCAAGGAGGCAACGATTCTTCGCAATCAAGTCTAGGGGTGCAGGGGGAGGCACTTCGGGAGAAGTCTCGGGTGTGTATGGTGTTTATGCACTAGTATGAGGTTAATATGTTTGAGTCATCATGGTGGTTGCTGATTTGTATGACTTATATGTTTACATATATATTACTATGTATGGTGTTTATGCACTAGTATGAGGTTAATATGTTTGAGTCATCATGGTGGTTGCTGATTTGTATGACTTATATGTTTACATATATATTACTATGTATGGTGTTTATGCACTAGTATGAGGTTAATATGTTTGAGTCATCATGGTGGTTGCTGATTTGTATGACTTATGTGTTTACTTATATTGTATGCATTGATGAGACTAGTTTAGGAAAGAGTTCCTTAGTCTATTAATGTGAAGCTACTAGTAGGTTTCAAGGATGTGCACCATCATGTTAATATGTGAATCAGATATTCACCAATGGGAAGTAATAAATTACCTATCTATGCATACATCCTATAGACGACTTACTTATTCTTAGTAAAGATTAGTGTAATTCGGGGACGAATGTTCCTAAGGGGGGGATAATGTGACAACCCTAAAAATGGATATACTAAGTGATACTTAATGTGTCAAGAATGCCTATGATTAGACCAGGGTTCACACGGACTGATGCACATAGAACTGACTTCAAAACCCTTTCTACATCAAGGCTATGTAACTTGGGGAGTTAGTTGAGCTAGGAGAGGTTGGGTCCAACCATGTAGGGCTCTCGAATTCGGAAATTTACTCGCAAGAGTCTTTACCGGACTTAAAAAGAGTAATCTTAGGTCTGGAGGGTCTAGGGGTAAAGTGGTCTTTTTCCAGGCTAAAGTAATATCATAATAACCCTAAATATATAATTAATTATTTAATAAATAAGGTGGAGGGGCAATATAGGGAGAGAGAGCCGAAATTGAGCTCTTGAAGTGAGGTCTTGCTTCACCTGGGTCCGAACCTAGGTGTAAGCAATGAATTAATGTGATTTTTATTTAAGCTATTGAATTAATATAATTAATTTATAATTATTATTCATTATCTAACTTAAAATAAAATAAAAATCAGATTTTTAATAATTAAGAAAACCTTATTTGACTAAATCCTAAAGTAGACTCCTAAGCCTAATATAACGCCTACTCTCCCAAGTCTGTCTCTCAACTCTCACGCTCAAATCTCTCTTGTTATTTCACACGAAATTCTCTGCAAAAATAAGCTGCAAAAACAGAAAATAAAAACATTAGAAAACAATCAAAAGTTCTCTACGCTCAAAGAACTAACAAAAAAAATATTCAAGCAAGCAAGTTAACTTAAGAAACGAAAAGTTTGCATCATCTTCTCGACGGGTTTGTGTTGAAGGTTTAGGGGAGGTTTTGGATAGCACTTGGAATATGTGGAAAGCTAAAACAAGGTATGTGTTTTCTCTCTTGGAATCCTTTCTCCAAGGGAAATTTCTTTCTACAAAATTCAAACGTATGAAACTAGTGTTGTCCCCTTGAATGTTGAACTCCTTGTCCCTAGTCTCCTTCCGATTTTAATCTATATTCGGTTAGGAATCATGTATGGTTTCTGGTAGCTAAGTGTGAAATGTGATATTCTTTGTGATTTTGTTTTTTGAAATAGCAAGCATGTTCAATGATGTCAACTGAAAATGATGTGGTGCAATATGTAAATGTTTGGTATTGTTGTTATCCATTTTGAAGTCTTAAAATTGTTTAATTGATGGCTGTAATTGAAGTTCATAAAATGTGTAATTTGTGATGTTCATATGAGGTGTATAGGACTGATTTTAAGTGGAAAGCTGCAGCTAAAACAACAATGAATCTACACCTAAGAATGTGTTAAACTAATCCATGAAATCTACCCCAAAAAGGTCTTAAATGATTCATGACTTTTACTAAGTTTTCAAGTGGAAATATTATTGAAAATAAGGTAAGAAAATGACTAATTTTCCAGCAAAAACAACATGTTTCGTTTAGGCTAAAGTTTAGAGGAGTAATCTGGAAATTTAATTGGTTTTAAAAGGGATGAGGCCACCAGGATTCGAACCTGTGACCTCATCCGTGTGATGCCTTAAATTCGCAAGAAAAGATATGGGGTTAGGGGGTATCGAAATGGGGGACGCCGACCGAAAGTTTAGAGCACAAAAATTCATAAAATAAATGGGAGGCGTGGGAATCGAACCCACGACCTCTAGGCAGCGAATGAAAGAAAAGAAAAATAAAAGAATGAAAGTGTGAGGCGTGGGAATCGAACCCACGACCTCAAGGCTGTAAAGGAGAAAGGGAGAAATAAAAAGAAAATAAAGTGAGTTTGTGGGGGCTCAATCCCACAACCTCATTGCCTATGCATAGCTAAGTCCAACTTTAAATAAAAATAAATTAAGGAGGCAGTGGGGGTTCAAACCCACATCCTCATAGTCCCTAGCGAATTAAAGAATAATTAAAGAGAGGATGTAGGGGTTTGATCCCATCACCCCATGGTCTATGCGAAATTGGACAACAGGAATTAAATAAAAAAATAATTAAAAGTGTTTGTGAGGGTTCGATCCCACAATTCTCTGGCCAATTAAGATGAGAATCTAAGGAGAAAAATAAAGATAGAATGTTGATGCTGGGCCTCGATCTAGGGTCCTAATGTAATCAAGACTAAAAAATAAAGTCAAAGAAAAATTTATGTGTTTTCCAAAGGGTTCGAACTTGGGTTCCCTTGACCTAATTTCCTTATTGATACATTAATCATACGTGAATTCAATGTTCAAGAATAATGCCACCTACTTAGATCGAAATCGAGATCTTGGTATACATACAAGATATATAAGTCTTGTACTACATAGTCTTAGGAAGATATGAGTCACTTAACAAACTATGAATGACGCCTCATGGCTTGTATGCATAGACCTATAAGTCTAGCATACGATTAAAAATAAGTGAAACTAAGATTTATGCAGTGAAATGATGAAACCCTAGAAGGGTTAAGTAAGAGTGTGAAACACACTAAATGGCCAAGTGCAGTGGCATATGATGAAATGAACATTCACGAAAAAGGGGTGAGTAATTATGAAGAGCAAATGTGCTAATGTTAATGAATGTGGTTACCACATGATATGAGGCTAGTGTAAAAGATGAGAGCAATCTACAATGATCCTAAGTAAATGTTACCAAAACGTACTCACCTATGAGAGTGTAAAGTTAATGAAGAGATCAGTCTCTATGAACACTCTAATGAAAGTATTGAGATTAACACACTTAATACTAATGATGAGATGATAAATAATCTATGGAGCAATGATGTCCTCATACAAGAAGCCTACTTCCATGACGTATGAGTTGAATATAATTGAACTTTATACTAAGCACCGATAGACTAGATGTCAGCGGTGATGCCTTCTTTCGGGAAGGGCGGAGGTTCATGTAACTCTCATTAGATGAGACTTTCCGGCATGACGGGTATGGGTCTCCTTATATATCCTAGTCTTTGAACTTATACTGCCAATATAGGAATTTGGCAAGGTTCAATTCCCATGCATGCTAGCATATTTTGGGTCACTTTGGACGGTGATTCTATTTCTTTTCGGTGTGGGGTTTCATGACACTGAATTTCATGATGCTCACATGATCTATGTCGGTTAAAGTTAAAGTTCCCAATGAATGAATGAGGCCAGCCTCAAATGATGGACATAATGAAACGAATGATACCAAAGATGTTAGGATAGGATAATCAAGAGGTGAGTTAGATTCAAGTAGTGATATTAGGTCATTCTTGGTCATTGCGCAACGAACCCGATGTCCCATATGTTGAGCTCTCATTTTTTGGAAGTCTTAATGTCAAGTCCATGATTCCAAGGTCCCATGGCATACGAATGAATGATATGAACAACGTTATGTGTTATATGAATTATGATATGTGCTATGTGAAATATGTTATATGCTGTTTGCAAAATGATAAGTTTGATAATGCATGTTACGCTCGTGGCATGACTTTCCAAATCAAAATTTGGCAGGTCCATTGATTTGCCTAATCCAAATTTGGCAAGTCCACTGACTTGAATTTCCATAAATAATGTTGTTTGGAAAGATTTATTATTTTTCATGCATGTTCTTGGTGTGTGCTTGCATATACCCATACTTAGTATAAGTGTGTACTAATTCCATACAAATATGTAATTTTAGGTGACGGCATAGTTGGACGTTAGATCTTACAGTACGATGTTGCAGCTATCTGGACGTGGAGCTTTCTTTTGGACTTGGTAAGACCTCATGATTTCGAGGCTGTCTACCGTTATTATCTAGCTTAGATGGACTTTGCTAGTTGAGCATGTTACACTAGTGTTTCTTTCCTCTTTCATTTCAGACTTTGTATTGGTGCCGTTTTGGAAAAAATACTTTTGATGCAATTATGAATTGCTTCTTTCATTTGACTATCTCTATATTAGATGGTTGATTTGTGAATGCCTATGATGTTGTGTTCAAAATGTTTATCATGAAATATGAAGACAAAAAGTTCAAATTTTGCGCTAAAATTAAACTAGAAGAAGTAAGAATGATGCATGTAGGCTTGTCTGCGACCTCTGAGAGGTCAACGACGCCGGTCTCATCTGGGGTCTAGACTCCGGTCGTGACAGGAAACGTTTTGTAGATTCTCAGAATGACCATGTGAATCGGGTCCATCATGAAAAGACCTATTCCCTTCCGACCTAGACCTCTTTTCTCTAACTCTTTCCTTCTTGAGTTTTGAATCCTCTATTTGTTAGGCAAACTCCATGAGAAAAGAGTTATTCATATCATCAACAAGCATTGTTATGCGACATTCTTATTCTACCAAATCGGATACTCGTATTATAAACCTATTAATCAAATCCCTAGGATTGGCTACCTGTAACGACCCGAGAGTATACCTTAGAAATTATGGTATCCTCAGGTCGCCACAAGACGTCGTCTACATCTCGGAGGTCCAAGACAAGACTCTTAGCATTCAATCGTTGAATAAAACAAAAAATTATCGAAAATTAAGAAATTTTCATAGCACATAATAGACACTAAGTCTCTTTACCATCTTAAGATACAACTCAATAGAATAGAATAGGGACACGACCCGTAAAAACAAAAATTATAAGTGTAAGCTATTGCATCAATATAAAGAAACATCTTGACATACACAACCATTCAATCATAAGGGTCCCTTTACATGAACTTGAAAAACATCTATCCAAGCTCGTCCATCTTATAAACATCCTCTAGACATCACTACCTACACTTAGTGTAAAAAGATGAAGAAGAATGGTATTTGTACAAGAATGCACTCTCTCTGGGAACCATGCAAAAACTTGGATTGAAAGAAGATATTTAGTTAGAAATCATGCATCATGTATTTATAGTAAAACTTCATGACCATTGAGGCAACTAGAAAAATATAGTTCACATACTTCATATAGACGTGGATATTACTCATAACATCACTTCAGGCCATTTCATCACATTTAAGGATCATTTATTAAGGTACACTTCACACATAAGAACTATTACCAAAGACAACCTCCCAATATCACTAGTGCAATGTACAAGTAATATCCCATACTACTACTACTCATACTAAGTGACCCTATGAAGTCACCTTATAAATAGGAACATCGCATTCAATAAGATACCGTACAAGCATTTCAGATTTCAACATAGGACAAATATAATTCATTAATTGACACATAAGAACTATTTCATTCATTGCATCTTAGTCATAACTCATTATATCATTTTATAGATAAACCACCCTCACAACCCCTTCACAAGTTTGTACAATGTACACATGGAGTCCCATATCCCCATATATACCAACAAAACCCATTTAGAAGCCACAAGTGTAATTCACATGCATAATCATAATTCATGTCTTTAACAATTTAAAGTCAATCGTGACATGCATTCCTGCTAATGAAAAATAAACATAATCAATATTCATAAAGGAACCTCATCATCGCTTCCCTTAAAGTCCACTTATGGAATGTTAAGTAGGGTCCATAGTCCTACCTACACTAAGTAGTCCTTCAAGGAACCATGACAATTATTTATAATCTTATCTTAGTTCATTTCTTAGAACTAATAAAATAGCTATCTAGGTGGATCCACTATCTATGTCCTAAAGGGCACGTAGTTAAGGGGTATTGATATTGCTTCATGAAACCCGACCTATTGAATTAGCCGAGAGGCTTCCATCTCATGAGTATCACTTGGATGACCCAAATTATTGCATTAGCGTAGTGGTATTTTCCTCATTGTACATATCCACTCATTGAACTTATACTCTTTTTTTAATATCTTAAAGCCTTTATTTATCATTATTTCATAAAGTAGGCCTTTTGGGAATTGCTCCCTCATACATTATTTAGCTCAAATGTTTCTAAGATGAGAATATACATTCATCAAATAACCTATATTATGTGAGATTGTACTTTCACATAAGTCTACCATTAATTCATTCATATGTGTGTGTGTGTGCGGTCATATGTGAGATATATCCTAACATAAACACCTCTAGTATACCTTGAATGCATAGTAATAGGAAATGATGTAGAGGAGAACTATCCTTTTCTTTAATCATCACAAATCTATTCTATTCATTGTCATGCATTAAGTGTATGTACATTGGTCAACATGATCACATATTAGTCATAACATGGTATTGAGGAAGCCACGCTCAAAGATCAAAAAACATGTACAGGAGACAAGAGCATATTCAACATTAGAATAGAGGACTCCTAGCACTACTGTGATCACATATTCATATAGGGGTCATATAGGTATGGGTCATGCTAAAATAATGTTCATCATTAATAGCCATATAGACCACATCTAACCCTAAAATGATTATCACATATACACAACATCATACACACACCTAGAACATACAACTAGTATGGAAGACTACACATATAACTTCACATAACATCAATTCACTTAGACATGATACTAGAATCAATCTTACATTCTTTAACTTCCAAAGCATCGAAATAATCAAATCAATTCTTCATACGTCTAATGACTTCAAGGTCATAATCATAACACATAAACATGCATGAGAATGAAAACACTGTAACCATAAGTGGACAATAGAAAACATCGCAATTCAATATATATATTCTAAGCTAATAAGAAAAAATAGGTCAACTTAGGAAATCTCCAAGCTAATAATTATCTTGATCAATTCATCATATTTCATAATCAATTGATATGGATAAGGCTTGGACTAGTAAATATACTATAATGTAATAACAATTGAATCATAATCTAATCAAGATCACAAGACCCATAACATATCATAATTTGACAGGATAAAGAGATCATGGGTTCTTCATGGAATTGGATTGAAAATGATGTTAAAAACATAGGTTAATCATATAATCATCATTAGAATGCTTTTTAAATCACTTTAACAATGAACCCATGGCTAGATTGAAAGATCAGACTTTTAACTTGGAATCATTTTTGAAAAAGCTTTAAAAGGACTCCTTATATGAATGGTTAAATAAGGATGAAAGATTACCATACCTTATAAATTAGAAATCCCACGGAAATCTAAAATAAGAAAGCTCCAAGAATGCACCTCTATAGCTTGTTCTTGAGCTTGGTCTCCAATGGAGGTTTTAGAGAATTTCGAAGAGAAGAGAGTTTTGGAGATTTTGATTTCTTAATGGGTTTTGGGTTTCTGACTAGAGAAAGGGGTTAAATAGGACATAAAAAAAGTTTATAAACGACTCCCAAAGTTACCAAAACACCTCCATACTGATTTGTACTTTTACACATGTCAAACTTGACTTTAACACGACGCATGCAAATCTGGGAAGTGACTACATGTCGCCGAGAAGCTCCTAATTTTGCCTCACCACATTTTTGAAGCAGTTAGCTTTGTGTAGCTTGCACGACGCATAGGAAGACCAAGTGATAGGCGCGCCGCTTGTGGTGGCCTTCACATCTTGGTTCTGCGCGCTGCCTTTTGGCAGCTTCCTTTCCAACATTTTTGTCCACCTCGAGGGACCTTAGGGTGGTCCTCGGGGAGTCGTATCTGGATGTTTGACCCTTAATACGTATATAAAGATACTAGGGTCAACTCCACTGTTTTTCAACTACAAAGAACACATAAAAAAAGGAAACCATACAAAGACATAGTAGTACTTCTAAAGACCAACTTTCAAACGTCTTGGACGTTTGACCTCCAAACCTATTCAAATCAACTATTATTTACATGTTAATAACCTATTTAGGCACATTCGAGGCTGTATCTACCTTAGTTCATTTTAAGGCTATTGCACTACCAAGCTTGGAGTATACTTAGACAAAAGGGTGGATTTCAAAGAGTACTCCTTAAAATTCATATTACTTAGCTTGAGGTTGAGGAATTCCTTCAATTTTCCTTCCCTCGAATCCCAGGGAAAAACCTATCTAGAAATTTTGACTTAATAATTTCCCACTGTATTAGGCCTACTCTAAAAAGCCTACTATCCTTCCATTGCTCATACAAAATTTGGGCAACAACTTTCAATTGATAGGTGGCTAGCTCCACCGTCTTAATAGAGGACACTCCCATGATTCCAAGAGCCTTATAAACCTCCGGTATTAACCCATTTTGATTTTTTTCCACCTTGGAGCAACATATTTTGGGATGCTCATTATCATGAACTCTCTTACCCTAGAAACACCCATTCCTTTTATACGGTTGGCCATAGCCACCACCTTGTACTCACTTGAGATGTCAAGGCTTGTTCCTATAGTTGCGTAGAAACACTAAGCTCATCAAGAGTATCATTCCCTATTGGAGGGTCATTTGGAATTTGAGGAGGTACTTGGTGTTGATCTTGAGGAAGATATTAGTTTGGAACTTGGGGAGGAATCTCTTGCTCCCATTCACCTTCCTTAAATATTCTATCATTATCTCTAGTATTTGCCATAACCTGAATAAAAATCATAGGCAAACATTAAAAATAATGACCTACTAGAGCTAAACCTCTATGATACGACTAAGAGAATGAAGAAGTGAGATTGTTTCTAAACTCATATAGCCTCCAATTCATGAAATGTGTCACGACTAACACCCATGAACAAGACTTTACTTTGATGTGGTTTGAGACATCCTAAGACCATTTCACAACCTTATGTTTTAATACCAATTTTGTCATGACTCAAGAGCCCCCCAAGTCATAATATGGTGTATTCGACCTCGAAGAGGTATATACAAACCCTTAGAATTCATTACATAACAACAAAGAAAACATGGATGGATTTAAAATTTTCTTTAAACATATTTCAAAAAGTATTTCATAAAAAGCATAAGTCTTTCTTGCATTATTGTCTCAAACTATCTATGAATCACATGAATAAAAGTATTGGAACACAACCCACATAAAGTCTAAAAACATAATGAAAGACATAAAAGGAACATAAAGGTTTGTCCTCGAAGCTATGAGGACTAACCACTTCTTCAAAGTCCTTTAAATAAACCCTCCTATGGAAACTCAAAGCTCCAACCCTACATTTGGTTAGAATGTTAGCAATATACGTTAGTACAAAAGTACTAAGTAAAAAAGCTAACATAACATCATAAGAGCATCTCAAATGGTTCAGATTATGCATATATAAGTATAAAAAGATAATAACATAATCATAACATAAAAAGTTAACCTTAGGCATATATAAATTCATACTTCAAATATTAGTCCTTTATACTTAAGTGAACTACTTCACCACCCACCTCCAAGTATTCTTGTGTAATGCCAAGATACTATCCGATAATACTACCTTAGCTAAGTACATATCTTTGGTCATTCTTGGTCATAGTCTTATTAAGACCAAGGTTTTCATGACATAAGAGCCCAATAACACTAAGTCAATTCCAAGCACCATTGTGAAATGTATGGGAAGCATCCAATAATACCAAACATATTAAGAGTGTCTTGAAGTCAGCCTATTCATTTTCGTGAACTCTAGGTGTCATTATTAAGCAACTTCATATTAACAAGGAGATATCAACTTAAGCCGTTCATATCATGGAAGGCAACTATAGCCACTATCCAAGATAGACACACTTCATAAGAGGACATTACATAAGTAGCTTTAAGTCATAATTAAGCTGTGTATTAATGGCATCCCATTCTATTCATATTTATCAACTCTACGTGTAATTATAGACCTACTTCATATCAACAAATAGCAGTCGACTTAGGTATTTAATATCATGGAAGGAAACTATAGCCAATACCCAATCTAGGCACACTTCATAAGAGGAAATTTCATAACCACCTTCAAGTCATACTTGTTCCATATATGAATGGCATTCCATTCTCATTAACACTAAGTACTCGTTTAGGCTAGCTTTCGCAATGCTAACTATCTTTCAAACTAGTTTATTAAAGAATAACATAATATCATACTATACCTAACTACCATGGAAAACATCATATCATTCAATCCAAGCAATCATAGGAAGGCTACAAGTATTCCAACCTAGCTATCATGCAACCACTCAACAAGATGCAAGTTATCCATATGGGAGTATTGATCATAAAACCTAAGCTATCCTTAGGAAAGTTAAATGTCTAAATCGTAAGAAACTACGAAATGGTCTTTAACTAACCAAGTCAAGCTATGATGAAGACATTCTAGTCATGATACTTTACTCTATTTTTCATACAATATCGATCCTCCATCATAGCTACCTTACGTATACTAATGCAAGTTACCATGAAAAACGTTCTACCTATGCAAGATTAAGCTAACCATGGGATATCTTAGTTCCTCCATCCCAAGTTATCATGTGATCTACCATCCAAGCAACCTTGAGATCTACCATCCCATGTTACCATGATATCTACCATCGCAAAAGACCATGAGATCTACCATTTAATGCTACCATGATATCTACCATACCAAGATACCATGAGATATACCATCCCAAGCTAAGTAATTCAACTACCCATGAAGAAATCATAAGACTCAACCTCAAGTTACTCTATCTTAACAAACATGATTCACTTTAGGTCGTTAAGTCAACCTAGAATCCTTCTATGTGAGAGAAATTGACTATCATAGCTTATTCATGTCTAGGTTCATAAGAGAAAAAGAACACCCAATCAATATCACCTTAGATTTGATTTTATCTCCAAAGAAATAACAACAATGGTTACAAACCTTATTTTCAATACTAGCTTCATTCTATCATGATCCATGTTTTATTACAAGATATTCCATCATTTTGATTATTAGAAGGTAATTCTAGTCATACTTGATCAAACAGGTTCAATTTTAACAGTACAGGTTAAGATCTTTCCTATTTAATTAAACCTAGTTAAATTCATATTTACATGATCCTTAATACGATCAATTTGTATCCAAGACAATTGCATTAAGAATTAGGGTATTTCGGATTTTCAATTGGGGAATAAGGATGGGGCTCTATGGTTGAAGAACCGAGGGATGAAAAAGCTTCACATACCTTTGATCAATGCATTAGAATAATCTTGAAACCTTGGTGAAACTCGACCTAGTTTCTACCTCCTTCATTTCTTTTTTAATGAAGATCTTGAGAGAACTTCGGGGAAGGGAGTATTTTGATTTTGAAGAGAAAATTCGAAATTGAATATTAATTGTTTTAATATACTTAAATTACTTATATAAAAAAAATAACCGTCTGTGACTTAATTGGAACGTGGGAGAATTTACCAATGCACTCTCACTTTGCCGAACCCCTGGGAGGTTTTCAGGTGGTGTCCCACGACCACCACCTACAGACCGTAGGTGGTGTGACGGGGAATTCTGAAGCTTCATGGTTCGTGACTAAGGATCCTCCAATTGGGGATTTATATCCTTCTACTAATTGTGGAGCCACGCCCTCCACCTACGAGGTATCAACCCACCAACTGGTCGTTTATCAAGGTCGTAGGGTCTTCTTCAATGACCTTTACGGTGGTCCTAAGGGATTCATACCCAAAACTTTTACCCCAAACCTCTATATTCTAGGTGTTATAAACATTTCTACATGAGTTGTACCTAAAACCATACATCAAACTCCATAACAACACAGTAAAACATCCTAGCACCCAAAGATTAGTTTCCGAACGTCTCTTGACGTTTAGTCACTAAAACTTCAAAACTAAGTTAATTGCATTAATTTAGGTCTAGAAACTTCATACTAACCCTTTTTACGTTATTATATGTCATGTAGAGATCTATCTTAGGTTATATGATTTCCGGGGTGTTTCATTCTGTTACCAATATTTTAGATTACATTTGGGAAAAAAACAAGTACTTCCTACACTATGACTGATATTTTAGCGACACACATTAACTAAAATAAGGTCCTCTTCCCCCCCCCCCTCAAAAACGTTTGTTTTGTAATTTGATACACTTTTTTGCTTACATGACACATTCCATGACTCCACACAGATGAGGTTTGTTAGAGATGCTTGGATGCCACGTAAGCGGATAAGGTATACAAAATTTAAAAAAATGGGCTTACAGGTATTAGGACCTAAATTTAGTTAACGCATATCTATGAGATTTTGGTCATAATCTAGGTAGTACATGTACCTTATCTCGCTAAAATTGGCCAAACCTAGTACTTTTCTTCTTCCTTCTCGTTTCAAAAATAAAAATTGTCTTCTTAGTTATTTTTTTTACTTTTCATTAAATTTTAATGTACCACAAAGGTGAATTATGTCGAGTGAATTATATATCAAAAGGCATCAAACATCGAGAGGATTTCCTATCTAAAATTTTACATTATTTAGAGGTAAATTTGAGTTGATCAAGATTGAAGAGTTAATATATACTTCAAATATGGTCAATATATAATTTATATATAGTTAAGTCATATTTAGTTTTTTAAATGTATCATAATGTATTGTTAATATATAAATCATGTATAGGTAGGATACATTATATTGTCAGTATATTTTAGCGAACTATAGCATATAATCAATAAACATGTTGAATATTTTAAGTATATAAATATATCTATTGTAAACAAATTACTAATTTATTATATATAATTGAAAATTGTATTCTTAAAAACAAGACCAAAATAAAACATTAATCTTAAAGACAAATTAATTAACTCATTCCTTCGTATAATCTTTAGTTCATTAATGCCAAAAAATATTTGAAAAAGGAAAAGCCGCCATTGGAGTGTTAAGTTCAAATGAGTTTCCTTCTTTATTAAGCTACTCTGCTTCATTAACATCCAATTTCGATTGGAGATTCTCACCTATTGTTGAATTTCATGGATTTCTATGAGTTTTTAACTCATTGACATTATTTGTTTATTATTTGAACATTACTATTTTGAAAAAAGATGAAAAACTGAACTCATTTGATATGTGGATGAAGTTCTGATGTTTTTTTTTCGGTGAATTGGTCTGCAGGAGGACCTTTTTTTTAGTTTCATTCTGATAAGAGTTAATATACGAGGATGAAAAACATGATTTTTTTTCTGTTTGTTTTTATATCCTCAATTTTGTTTTTATGAAATTTGGGTTAGGTTTTTTTGTGTGTGTGTTTGTGAGGAGGAATGCATTCTTTTTCTAATAGATTTTATATATAAGGGACTCTGACCATGAAAATTGAGAGATTTGAAAAAAGAAATGTACTTTTTTCACTCCAAATCATTCACAAAAACTCAAAACAATTAACTCAAATTTATACTCACAACCAAACATAAATATGTGTTCAATCATCGTTATTCACTTTTTAATAGTGAATAATGATTATTTAGAATTGGAATTGTGTTTGGTTGTGAATATAAAATGGGGTTAATTGTTTTTGAGTTTTCATGAATGATTTGGAGTGAAAAAAGTGAAAACAACTTGAATTTTATGGCAAATCATGTTTGTTTTTTGGAGTCTTTCTTCCATGCCACAAATATTATTGGTAGAGGAAGAAAAGAAGTTAATTATTCATGATTTTTGAAATGAAGTTATGGAATGAAATTAGATATAAGTTTCTTTTCTTGTAAAAACTAACGTATGATATTTTTAGAGAATCATGTAAGTATTTTGATTATGATGAGTCTCTTGTCTTACCTCTGCAAGCGCAGGGTCACACGCTTGTGGTAACTAGTAGCTTGATGCAGAGGCTCACAGCTAGGGTCTTGTGATCAAATTTAATATCATTGAATCCATTCGTTGTAATTGAGGGGAGAGGCCGCGATATGGTTTACTGAGTTGTCCTATAATTTTATCTATACTTGGGATCAGTTTAGGGATATGTTTCTACGACGGTATTACCCGGTGTCCAAAAAGCTCAACCACAAAGATACAGTAAACAACTTTGTTGCATTACTAGGGGAGTCGGTGAGTAGCTCTTGGGATAGATTTACTGCGTTCGTGAGAGGTGTCCTAAACCACCGCATTGATGATAAGTCATTGAAATAGTACTTCTATTGGGGACAAGATGAAAATAATAAGGCACTGCTTGATGCTAATGCGTGTGATACTTATTGTGAGTGCACACATACAGATATCGCAGAGAAGTAGGAGAAAATCTCTCGCAACAATAAGGCTTGGAGCACTAGAAAGTCACACACTAGGAGAAACACCTTTGCAGTTCAAGCAACACATAATCCGGCCGCAGATGACATTCGTGAAGAGATGACTCAAATGATAACTGAGCTCGGGATGGTATTGAAATATGTCATTGGAGCTACAGAGAAGGAAAATACGTTGAATTACATGACTAAACCACCACCGCCTGTGGATGACTACTACTATGAAGAGGATACTTATGCAGTAAATGAGCATACGGGGGGTTTCAATCTAAACGCCCAACAATCCAATCAAAAGAATTGGCGACAAGATCAAGGAAATAAAGGTCGAAACTATGGAAATTACAATCGAGAGGGACAATATGTTCGAGATGGAAATTACAACTGCGACAACAATTTCAATCGGGGTAACTATGGTAACAGAAATGCTTGAAGTGGGCCCTATGTTCTGACTTAAAATCGGTTAGTTGCTCTTAGGAATAGTGGAGGTAGTATGGCACGAGTTGAAGATAGGTTGCAGAAGATGGTGAGGACGTTTGATGGTAGTGATGAGCACACCAAGGAATTGGGAGGTGATTTTGCTAATATTGGGCAAAAGGTGGACGCATATACGATCTCGATCAAGCATTATGAATTACAAATGACCCAATTGTCTACTACTATGAACCCACATCAACCGTGTACTCTTCCTAGCAACACCTTTGAAAATTCGAAATATATTGGACATTGCATGACAATTACTACTCGAGGAGGTAAGTGAACCATTGATAAACCTATGCTATCTGTAGTAGAAGATAAGGTGAGAAATGATGAAGAGGTAGTGGGAACTTGTGGTAAATTGCTGGAAAAAGCGGTGAAAAAAGCAGAGGTACCCCAAAAAGTGATCCCCATTCCTAGATAACCACGACCATTCCCTCAGAGAGTGGTGAAGAAGACCGATGATGGTAAATACCAGCGTTTTATCACTATGTTGAAATAATGTTCCATCAATGTCCCTTTGATATAAGATTTGGAACAAATGTGTGGGTATGCAAAGTTGATGAAGGATATAGTTACAAAGAAGAGATCGGTAAGGTTTGAGGATGATGACTGAATACAACACTGTAGTGTTATTTCAACAAGGTCTCTTGTGTAAAATAAGGAAGATCCGGGCGCTTTCATTATTCCATGTACTATCGGATTATTACACCTTGCTAAAGCACTGTGTGATCTAGGTGCAATCATTAATCTCATGCCTCTCTCCATTTACATGAAATAGGGTTTGGGTGACCCAAAGCCTACTACAATGCGATTACTGCTAGATGATCAAACAATGAAAAGGTCCATTGGAATACTCCATGATGTGCTTGTGTAGGTGGAGTCATTTATATTTCCGGCCGATTTTGTGATCCTTAATGTGAGGTGGACTTTGAGGTGCCTATTATTCTTAGGAGGTCGTTCCTTCCTACTGGTCACGCCTTGGTTGATATGGAGAAAGGGCTGATGAAGTTTAGGTTGAACAATGAAAAAGCAACATTCAACATTTGTAGGTCCATGAAGCATAGTGGTGAGCTCAAACGGTATCTGCTATATCTTACAGTGTTGAGAGTACATCAGAGGCACAAATTGAAGGGCGCCTTGGTGTTATGCACTAGCGACAGTGATCATGAACTTTAAGATTGATGGTATTGAAGAATATGGGTCTTTGGTTGTAGCACTTAAAGGGGGCGAGTACCGGTTAAAACCAAAAAAATTGAAGTTAGATATGAATCATCGCGAGTCTCCACCAACTAGACCATCTATTGAGTAGGCTTCAAAACTAGAGCTTAAGGCTCTACCCCCTCATCTGGGAATGTATTTGGCAAGAGATGACACTTGCTAGTAATCATTGTATCGGATTTGAATGTGCAACAAGTAGATTGTTTGGTAGAAATGTCTAAGAGGTTCAAATGAGCCATTGGTTGGACTATTTCAGACATTATTTGGATCCCTTCCGGTATTTGTTCACACAAAATCAAACTCATACCTGATAACAAGACAAGTATTGAGCACCAGAGACGTTTGAATCCACCTATAAAGGAGGTAGTGAAGAAAGGGATCATCAAGTGGTTAGATACTGGAGTCATATATCCTATTTCAGAGAGTAGTTGGGTATGCCCTGTTTAGTGTGAGCCCAAAAAGGGGGAATGACAGTAGTGTCAAATGAGAGGAACGAGCTTCTTCTAATAAAGTCAGTGGCTGGATAGAGAGTTTGTATGGATTACCGGAAACTGAATGCATGGATTGAGAAGGACCATTTACTGATGCCTTTCATGGATAAGATGTTCGATACACTCACAAGAAAAGGATGGAATTGTTTTTTTGATGGATATTTGGGTTACAAAGAAAACTATATTTCCCTGGAGGATCAAGAGAAGACCACATTTACTTGTCCTTATGGGACGTTAATATTGAAGAGGATGCCTTTTGGGTTATGTAATGCACTGATCACTTTTCTGAGATGTATGATGTCGATATTGTTCGATATGGTGGAGGACACTATTGAGGTGTCTATGTATGTCTTTTTCGTTTTTGGTGACTCCTTCGATCAGTGTTTGAGTCACTTGGCCGAGGTTCTCAAAAGATGTGAAGATTGCAATCTTCTGCTAAACTGGAAAAATTGTTACTTTATGGTGAAAGAAGGTAAGTATTGGGCTATCTCATTTGGGAGAAGGGGATAAAGGTTGATCAAGAAAAAGTTGAAGTTATAGAGATAATTTCTCCACCAATCTCTGTAAACAGTGTGAGAAGTTTTCTGGGACATGCGGGCTTTAACAGAGGTTCATTAAAAATTTCTAAAAAATTAAACAACCTCTGTGCAAATTACTTGATAAGGAATGTAAATTTTATTTCGATGAATCTTGTGTGAAGGCGTTTGGATATATGAAGAAGAGGTTGTTGTCTGGGCCCATACTTATTTTCCTATATTGTAGTAAGCCATTTTAGGTAATGTGTGATTCTAGTGGGGTTGCTCTTGGTGTGGTATTGGGACAAACAAGGGATAAATCCTTCACCCAATCTATTATGCAAGATCTGCTTGCGGTGGTATTTTCTTTTGATAAATTTCGCTCCTATTTGCTTGGCACAAGAGTCATAGTGCAAATTGACCACTCCCCTTTGAGGATTTGATGGGAAAGAAGGATGCGAAACCAAGGTTGATTAGATGGGTGCTACTATTGCAATAGTTTAATTTTGAGGTGAAATATAGAAAAGGGACTAAAAATCAAGTTGCCAATCACTTGTCCAGATTGGAGGATGAAGCTACGCGAGAGTTGGGTGAAAAGGCTGAAATTGATGATACCTTTCCTGATGAGCATGTATTAGCCGCTTCTTATGATTTGATTCCATCGTTCGTCTATTTTCCATTTTATCTTGCTAGTGATATAGTCCCATCGGACTTGTCTTTTCATTAGAGGAAGAAGTTCATGCACGATGTGAAAAAATTCTTTTGGGATGAGCCTTACTTATACCGGAGTTATGTTGATGGGCTTATTCGCCCTTGCGTGCCAAAAGTGGAGATGTTAAGGGTTTTGGTGGCATGACACTCCTTACATGTGGGTGGCCATCGTAGTGGTATCAGGACTACCCACAAGATTTTACAGTGTGGGTACTATTAACCAACCATTCACCAAGATGGTCATGAGTTTGCAAAGTTATGTGATAGGTGCCAAAGAGATGGAGGAATTTCGAAGAGGCAAAAGCTCCCTTTTAATCCCATTCTAGTGATTGAGTTGTTTGATATATGGGGCATTGATTTAATGTGCCCGTTCGTGAGTTCTTATGGGATAAAATATATACTTTTTGAGATGGACTACATGTCAAAATGGGTGGAAGCCATAGCACTTTCAAACAATGAAGGCAAGAGTGTCACCGCGCTCTTGAAAAAGAACATATTCTACAGATTTTGCACACCTAGGACCATTATTAGTGATGGGGGATCTCAATTTTGCAATAAATTGTTCTAATTAATATTGGAGAAATATCGGGTTCGCCACAATGTGCCCACTCCGTACCATCCACAAACTAGTGGGCAAGTTGAGGTGTCCAATGGAGAGATCACGGGATCGTGTTGAAAATGGTAAATACTAGTAGAACGAATTGGTCTATGAGGATTGATGATGCTCTCTAGGTCTACCGGACTGAATACAAAATCCCCATAGGTATGTCTTCATACCAACTTGTATATGGAAAGGCTTGTCACTTGCCAGTCGAGTTAGAGCATAAGTCCATGTGGCGATGAAGAAATTGAAGATTGATTTCAATGAAGTAGTGGAACAGAGACTTAACGGGTTGAATGATCTTGATAAGTTTCGCCTAAAAGCAAATGAAAATTCAGTCATCTACAAAGAGAACATGAAGAAGTACCATGACTAAAATATTGACAAGAGAGAATTTCCTGTTGGGGACTTGGTAATTTTATTGAAGTCTAGGCTACACTTGTTCCCGGGAAAACTCAAGTCCAAGTGAACTGGGCTATTCCTTATCACTAAAGTGTTCCCACATGGAGCGGTTGAGTTGGAGAACAACGAGGGTGCGAAGTTTACGGTCACTGGGCAAAGAATCATAATCTACCTAGGGCATGAGAAGAGTGTCCATGAAGTGGTTAAAGCATATCGCATTGATAAAGTCTGAGTAATCAATGATCGTGTGTTGTGCCGCGATGTCAAATCAAGCACTTCTTGGGAGACAACCCAAGGCGTATCCTCAAGCCAACAATAGGTTTTTCTTTACTTTGAAGGAATAGTTGCATTCTCTTGTTTTTTTTATTTTACCAATCTTCATTCGTTAATTCTTATAGTGTGTTGGCTAGATATTTGTTTAGGGTCCATGTCTAAAAGATTCACACAAAAACACAAGCTTAATTGGTGTTCAATGTGCAGGGAAGAAACCCATGAATTTTGCAGAAAAATGGTCTGGTGCACAGATCAACGGACCTATCGATGGGCCGTCGATTGAGTCCGTAGATCTCAAGTATGTCTTGAAATTTTGTCGAAGTTTGTTGCAATAAACGGTTTAATAAAAGATCTGTCGAGTAACTTACAGACCATCAATGGGGTGCCGTCAGTTCAAAGAACCACCGGTTATATTTAAAGAAAAATATTCAAATAACCTCCAGAAATCTTTTCAAATTCTCGCTTACCGTTTCCCTCCCCTAATTTCTTTCCTTTTCTATCACATTACCACATTTTCCACTTTAATTTTGATAACTATCTCCAAAGAGCTCAAACTACCAAAAGCCCTTCCCTTTTCACATCGTACCCCGTCTCTCTTGTTTTCTCTGGTCGGTGTTCAAAGGCAAGCACGTAGGTTGGTTGTTAAGAAGATCACCCACTCATTCACTAAACTATAATTTTTAGGTATTTCAATTCCATTTTCTTAATGAATTCTCGTTGATTACTGTTGGAAACGAATAAATTGTATGTGGGTCTTGACTTAGGGACAAAATTGCATATTTAATTATTAAGGTATGGGTACTATGTCCCTTAGAATGATAGGAAGTTAATGGTTTGGGGTGTAATCTGAGTAAAAACATAATTGTTGACTTTCCGACTTAGGGTCTGATAGCACCGTATAATTCGAGATCGAAACTTGCGAAATTGAAACCCTAAGGATGAAGAATTTGTCTTGTACTTGTTGTTAAGTGTTGGGTGAACATATGAAGGTCTTAAAGTTGTAAAAATGTGTTCTTAAAACAAGGTCTGGAACCTCCATCTGACCAACAGCACGAGGGCCCATCCACGGACTGTCAGGTGACCGACGGATGGTCGATGGGGTCCGTTTATAGATAAACTTTAAAATGCTGAACTCTGAGACGATGGAAATGGACTTCGGTCCGTCAATTAATCGACGAGCCATACTGCATGTCTGTCGTTTCCAACTAAAACCCTGATTTGTGATAGATTAAAAATTATTTGAAGTGTTAGACGACGAAACTTTGCTACGGTTCATCGATTGATCTACAGGACTTTCTGCATGTCCGTTTTTTCAAACTGTGAGGTCTATGGAATTAAGACTAAATAATTTTTCTAACTATCAAATGACAGACACTATCGACGGGCCGTCGATAGTGCACGTCAATTAATACTTCAATTCTGCACTGGATTGTGCTGTGTGATTCGGGTTATGTTTTGATTGTTTAATTTGTGTAGCATGATTGGTGTGAGACTAACAAATTGTTTTTCAGGTATATATGGCCCTAAACCAAATATCGTCTATTCAAGGGACAGGTTCAAATTAGTGGAACTATCCCGTGGGATGTTTAGCGCATCGACGACAAGCGAGATCCTGAGTACGTGCCCCCAGTAACGTGGAACACTTCATGAGCTGCTAGAGCAACTTAGAGCACCCCCAAGAAGGTGGCGTTAGACATAGTCACTACCTCCCAGTCCAATGAGGAGATCACACTAGATGAAACACCATCTGGGTCTGCCTCGGGTTTCGATAGAGCGTCTGGCTCAAAAGAGGCTTCAAGTTAAGAGTCGTCCCATTCTACGGGGTCGAATGAGGACATTGCATCCATTTCCAGATTTTATGGAGCCACTCAGTCAGAGGTTCCTGCCCGCCATGCCTCGTCTGTTCAGGACCATAGTTCAGAGTCTTGTCCGACACCCCAGTATCATGTCCCTGCGCCGATTCTTGATCAGCCAAATCGGTGGTGCATATACGGCTATTATCAGGTATACATGGATGCAAAGCTGCTGAATGATGAGGGGGTGATGACTCGGTTGATGACAGTCGACTGTAGAGTTCTTACAGGGAACCTGCATACAGTCCCTGATGTGCATGACTTGCTTACCCGCCACAATCTCCAATGGATTGCTATAAGTGTGGGGTCATACAGTGAAGAGATTGTGAGAGAGTTCTACGAATCATGCATGGTGACTCTCAGAGGTGCTTTGGACAGGCGATCGTGACCTGCCAAACACGACCCACTCACAGAGGTTTTTGTTAGAGGCTTCCGGGTGGACATTTCTCCCATTACCATCCGCCGCTTTTTGTACAATGTTCCCACTAGTACTACTAGGGAGTCTCTTACTCCAGAGTTCGATTACAGGAGGGGTTTGGTCAAGAGTGGCCAATTTTAGTGGACCATAGAGTAGAGCATGTCCACCAAGAGGTGACTTGCATTGCATCTCTCTGTTGACGTTGAGGGAGCAAACTAGGTGTTAGACCCCATAGGCTTTATCAAAAAGGCGAACCTCACCTTTACTGCCAAGTTCTTTTGGCTGTTAGTCTACCACCACATATCCCCCAAGGCAGCAGATAACATACTTACATCGGATAGAGCAATCATGGTAACAACACTGGTAGCCGGGTTTGAGATCGACTTCGCGAAGTTGTTGATATCTGTGATAGATGAGAGGGATTTTAAGACCTCTACTACTTACCTGTTCGCATATATGATTTTTTAGTTATGCAGGGAGGCTGGAGTGCCCATTTGGAACCGTGATGCTCTCTCTACTCCGACGGGGACTCATTATATCTATCTCATCAGGGAAGAGTTCAATGTGGAGGCAGCACGGTGAGGGCCCAGAGATGATTCGCAGCCGCTGAGTGAGAACTTGGTGGATACGATAAAGTTATCCCGAGGGTATGATCCTACCACTTCAGAGCCCACAGATACCACACAGGCCGAGTATTACTCAGGCACTAGTAGAGCACCCAGTTCTTCCCGGTCTACTGCACCGTCAACAATACTTGTCACGATAGCTAGGGTCCAGAAGCTAGAGGCCCAGATGACCACCTTGCTGAATCATATCCAACCTTTGATACAGAAATCCATTATCGAGGCAGAGGAATAATTTAGAAGAAGGTGGCTAAAAAAAAAGAGCAGAACATTTAGGCTGATCACCAGCGCCTCGACATAATTGTAATGTGAGTTCTTGCCCGCCCAACCCCCACCATTTATCTGACTACTATTATGGAGGTTGTGGCGAGCCTGCGGGCAGATATTGATAGCATACTGGAGAAGAGGGGACCCAAGACCGAGACTGAACCAGTCGATCTAGTCGAGGAAACAATGTTTGCTGCACTATTCACTACCCTCCCACTGCACCGCTACCTGAGCCATGAGACCGTGCAAAGAGGCACTGTCCAAGGTGCACCACTGAGGGTGATTGGGGCCGTTCTAGGAAGAAGAAGCATACAAATCTTGAGTTTGCGAGGAGAGCCTCTTGGATTGTTGAGGAGACCCGTCAAATGAGGGCTCGAGAGTTGGATGTTGGGGCATCTAGTTCCAGCTTAGAGGCTGTGGAGCGGAGCATCACTAAGGGTGCGGATATCACTGTGAGCACCATTGAGGGTGTCACTACTGAGGGTGTGGGTTCCGATTAACTGGAACCGCCTGCTAATTGATCATCGGCGCTATGTGCCTCAATTTTCTTTCACCTACTACCCTGTCTTTATATGTCTTATGCATTGGGGACAATTGAAGGTTTTTATTTTGGGGGTGGGGTAAATGTAAAGTGCGTGTTAGGGTGAAGTTAGAGTATCCCAACTCACGATCCTCTCTTGGTGGTTTTTTTGCCTGTGTTCTTTTGCCCCAAGTAACTTGTACAAACTATGACAGTAAAATATGAAGCATGATGTCTAAGCATGAATAATATCCCGTTCTAAGAAATGCTTGCATAAATAGATATAAAAAATGTTTAATCACTTGTCTCTAATCATAATATAGTGATGCACCCATTGCATGACCCTCAATAACACTCAAACTAGTTGCCCAATAATCTGATAAGGTAACGAGTTGTCAAGAGAGTGTGAGGAAATTTGATTGTTCCAGTGTTGGTACCAAGATAGAACTTGCCCAGTTGGTCCTTCAAAAGGAATTTGTGTTAGACAATTAGGAAAAGATCGTAGGCCCTTGTTCAACATAGAAAATATCTAGCCTAAAGTAAAGTGAATCAAACGAAATTTTTGTTCCTTTTTTATCAAAATATTTTGAGCCTATAATAGAACTTTCTTTTCTTCACCAACTCACCTTCCCTAGGTATAATGTGTTGTCCTTAGACCCTCTTTGGTATTTTGCACCTCAACATAATCCAAAAGCATAAGTTGAGGGTGGCTAATGCAGAAACTGACCTTGTCTTGGCCCTGACCCAATTCTAGGTAATGTGTACATCGACTTAAGCCAAAGCCATAAGTTTATGCTGGTGATTATGAGCAATGACCTTAAAAGTGGGTATAAAAAGAGTAATATGGAGAGGAAAAGAAAAGAATGTGATAAAAAGAAGTGACTCAGTAAAATTTGATCAATTGAATGAATAAGCAAAAAATAGAGAGAAAGAGAGAAAAATTGTGTTGAACAAAATGAAGTAAGAGTCACTTCCACAAAGAACAAAGGAGAAATCAAGGCAAAGATGAAAAGAAAAGAAAAACTAGGGCATAATGGATAATGATAGAGGTGGTACGCTTAGTCGTAATGTCAAGGAGGGGAAAAAGCCACTAAAATTTACCCATATATAACATACTTGAGTTTGAGCCTACGTTACAAGCCAACAAAGTCCTATCGTGATCCTAAGAGTCTAATAGATAAGGGAAAGCCGATGACGTCAAGTACCAACTAAGTGTGAATTTGTATTGAGAGTGAGTGTTGAATAATGATCCTTATACTCAAAGTTAAACATTGCGTAAAAAAGGAGGATATCTTTTTAAATGAGGGCACTAGTTGCAATATCGTAAAGGTTGTACTTTGGCAAGAGGCAATATTGCAGAGGTGTCGTTGCATGGTGAGTCTATGTTATGGTCTGATCAACATGAGTTAGCCTATAAAGCCTAATAGTACAAGCATGTAGTGAAGCAACGAAAAAGTTTGGGATTGATAGGTAATTGATAGTGGAAGCTTAAAAAAAGATACTTTTTTACAATGTTTTGTGTTGAGTCATAGTACGTCGCTTAAGGACAAACGACGAATTTAAGTTGAGGGTGTTTATGTACCGTGGTTTCAAGGTACTTTCAATGCTTTTTTCTTACGATTGGTGTGTGTCTAGAGCCTTTCAGTAGTAATTTTAATATGTTTTTATCTTTGTTTTGCTGGAAAAGTGTCCAAAACAAAAACGTAGAAGGTTGTGGATATTTAGTGTAGTGTTGACCTACGAGGGCCATTGACAGTCCGTCGTCTTATCGAAGGACCGTAAATGGTGACCGTCGATTCAAGGTTTAGGCATCTGGAAGTAATTCAGGGAATTATAACAAAGTTCGGGGCTAAAAAATGATCGACGATTTGTCGTTTATCAACGGACCGTCATGTTAAATCATCGATCTTATTAGAGAATCTCCCAGTATCGGATGTTGAAGAAAAGTTATGTATGGAAAGACGAGGCATCTATGGACCGTTGGTGAATCGACGAACCATGTTGTTGGTCTGCCATTTGGATCAGAGAAGATGCTAGTTGAAGTCTTAAGAAAAGATACTAAGTCTGGACTCAAGGAGGCAGTCGACGGTCCGTCATCTGTGGGGGTCGTCGATTAACGCCGCGTTTTCAGACATCTTTCCTTATTTGAAATCCTTTTATTTTAGGACAATATATTTTTATAATTAGGGTGTAAAACCTCATTTTTGGGGTTGGATTTTATTACTACTTTCTTAGTTTTGTTCTTGGAGATTTGTTTTTGCAACTTAAGCATTGATTCAAATTTCCGGATTTGATTTTCAAGTGAATTTTGTGGTTTCAAGTTGAATTTTTAGATTTCATCGAATTTGTCAAAGTAAGTTCATCATTTAATGTTTATTAACAATGAATTTTGTTCTTCTATGCATGGTTAACTAAATCCACAACTAGGATTGTGGGGACCATGGTTTATTAACAATGTAAACTTACTTAATAATAATTCTCGAATAGATTATTGCATGCATTAATAATTCTTTCGCTAAGAAGTCTCATTAACAAGTGCACGCGTTAGAACTCGTCTTATTACTACTTGTCAAACAAATGGGGTAGTTAATAGCAAAAGAATTATCAATACAGATTTTCTGGGATAGTATCTAATAGGCTTGTTTGATTGGTGTGAAGTAATAACTAAGCCAAATATCAAATATGATTCTAAAGAAGTAAATGTAAGAGTTAGAAACTTCATACACGTAGCCAGACAATGGTAGGGGGTGAAATTCTTTGAATAACGGACCAAGGATTTATAGATACCCAACTTATCACTTTGCATGCAAAACACTACGGAATAATTGTTAGGGATAGGAATACGGCGTTATGAACCTATGGGGAACACTTATACCCTAGTTTCTCACACAACTTGATAAATCATTTGGATCAGAGAAGATGCTAGTTGAAGTCTTAAGAAAAGATACTAAGTCTGGACTCAAGGAGGCAGTCGACTGTCCGTCATCTGTGGGGGTCGTCGATTAACGCCGCGTTTTCAGACATCTTTCCTTATTTGAAATCCTTTTATTTTAGGACAATATATTTTTATAATTAGGGTGTAAAACCTCATTTTTGGGGTTGGATTTTATTACTACTTTGTTAGTTTTGTTCTTGGAGATTTGTTTTTGCAACTTAAGCATTGATTCAAATTTCCGGATTTGATTTTCAAGTGAATTTTGTGGTTTCAAGTTGAATTTCTAGATTTCATCGAATTTGTCAAAGTAATTTCCTCATTTAATGTTTATTAACTATGAATTTTGTTCTTCTATACATGGTTAACTAAATCCACAGCTAGGATTGTGGGAACCATGGTTTATTAACAATATAAACTTACTTAATAATAATTCTCGAATAGGTTATTGCATGCATTAATAATTTTTTCGCTAAGAAGTCTCATAAACAAGTGCACGCGTTAGAACTCGTCTTATTACTACTTGTCAAACAAATGGGGTAGTTAATAGGAAAAGAATTATCAATATAGATTTTCTGGGATAGTATCTAATAGGCTAGTTTTATTGGTGTGAAGTAATAACTAAGCCAAACATCGAATATGATTCTAAAGAAGTAAATGTAAGAGTTAGCAACTTCATACACGTAGCCAGACAATGGTAGGGGGTGAAATTCTTTGAATAACGGACCAAGGATTTAGAGATACCCAACTTATCACTTTGCATGCAAAACACTACGGAACAATTGTTAGGTATAGGAATACGGCGTTATGAACCTATGGGGAACACTTATACCCTAGTTTCTCACACAACTTGATAAACACCAAAGATTTACTCATGTTACTTGTTTAATTTAGGAATATTAAGACTTTTGTTTCACAAAACATCCAATTAATTACTAGTTGTCTAAAAAGACTTGATTAAATATAAGTAATCATTTATTGACCTGAAGTCTGAACCATTTTCGTGGGATCGACTCTAACCTAATAGTTGGATTCTTTACTTGATAAAACTGCTTATACCTTTTTAGGAAAGTGTAATTTGAACGTATCAATCCTGTGAGCTACATCAGCTTCACTGCCTAAAAAATGTGGCGAGGCATAATAAGGGTTGCCTCTGCGACACATAGCCATTTCCCAATTTGGTTGCATTGTTTTAAAGTCAAGTTTGACATGTATGAAAGTCCAAATATGAATGGGGTTGTTTCGGTAACTTTGGGAGTAATTTATAAACTGTTTTTATGTCCTATTTAATCCCTTTCCTAGATCAGAACCCCAACACCCATTATGAAATCAAAATCTCCAAAACTCTCTTCTCTTCCAAATTCTCTCAAACCTCCATTGGAACCAATCTCAAGAACAAGCTATCGAGGTGAATTATTGGAGATTTCTTCTCAAATTTTCGTGGTCTTTCTAATTTAGAAGGTATGGTAATCATCCTTATTTAAAAATTCATCTAAGGAGTCCTTTCAATGCTTTTTCAAACATTATTATAAGTCAAAAATCTCATCTTTTAATCTAGCCATGGGTTCATTGTTAAATTTATTTCAAAAGCATTATAATGATGATTATATGATTAATCAATGTTTTTAACATCATTTTCAATCAAATTCCATGAAGAACCATGATCTCTTTATACTCTCAAATTATGATATGTTATGGGTCTTGTGATCTTGATTAGATTATGATTTAATTGTTATTAGATTATAGTATATTGATTAGTCCTATTTTTATATATTAATTGATTATCAATTATGGTGAATTGATAAAGATGATAATTATCTTGAGATTTCGTAAGTTGACCTATTTCCTCTTTTTAGCTTAGAATGTATATTTAATTGTGATTCTGGTATGATCCACTTATGGTCACGGTGTTTACATTCTCATACAAGTTTATGTGTTATGATCACGGCCTTGAGGGCATTAGATGTAAGATGAAATGATAAGATTATTTCTATGCTTTGGAAGTTGAAGGATGTAGCCTTGATTCTAGTATGATGTCTAAGTGAATTAATGTTATGTCAAGTTATATGTATAGTCTTCCATGCTAGTTGTATCTCTAGGTGTGTGGATAATGTTGTGTATGTGTGATGATCTTGTTAGGGTTAGGTGTGATTTATATGGCTAATGATGATGAATTCTTTTTGTAGAATGACCCTTACCTATATGAACCCTTTATGAATATATGATTAAAGTAGTGCTAGGAGTCATCTATTCTAATGTTGAATATGTTGTTGTCTCCCATGTAATGTGAGTGTGTGTATTCTATAGTCCTTAATGCTCTGCATGTGTATGACTTAAGACTTGAGGAGTGATGTACACGATTTGTGATCTTTGAGGGTGGCTTCCTCAATACCATGGTATGGATATTATGTGATCATGTTGATCAATGTACACACATTTTAGGCATGTCAATGAATAGAATTGATTCGTGATGATTAATGAAAGTATTGTTCTCTTATACATCATTTCCTATTACTATGCATGCAAAGTATATGATTTATGAAGTTATGAACATGTGTGAGTAGAGGTGTTTATGTTAAGTTAGAACTCACATATGAACGCACACACATATGAATGTATCAATTGTAGAATTATGTGAAAGAAAAGTCTGACATAATAGGTTCTTTGATGAATGTGGATTCTCATCTTAGAAACCTTTGAGATATATAATGTATGAGGGAACAAGTCCCAAAAGGCCTTCTTTATGAACTAATGATAAACAAAGGCTTTAAGGTATTTAAAAGGAATTAAACTCAATGAGTGGATATGTACAATGAGGAAAAGACCCCTCCACTAATGCAATAGGTTGAGTAATCCAGGTGATACTCATGAGATGGAAGCCTCTCCGCTAATGCAATAGGTTGGGTTTCTAGAAGTAGTCTCAATATCCTTAATTATGTCCTCGTGTAGTACATAGCTAGTTAATCAACCTAGATAGATATTTTTTTAGTTCTAACTTGTCAGTAGAACGCCTTTTTGGTGTGGGGTTGTACGACACAGGATTCCATGTAGCTCATATGGTCTATGTCGGTTATGGCTAAGCATCCCATAAAGTTCAGAAATGATCTAAGATAAGAATATAAATAATTTTCATGGTTCCTTGAAAGACTATTTTGGATAGGTAGGACTTTGGACCCTTCTTATGCATTGCACAAATGGACTCTAAGGGAAATTATTACGAGGTTCCTTTATTAATATTGATTGTCTTTAGTTCTCATTAGCATGGATGCATGTCATTGTTGACATTACATAGGTCAAGACATGAATTATGATTATGCATGTAAATTACACTTGTAGCTTCTAAATGTGTTTTCTTGGTATATGTGTGGTATGAGACTCCATGTTTAAATTGCACAAGCAAACTTGTGAAGGTGTTTTAAGGGTGGTTTATCTATAAAATGAATTAATAGTTATGACTAAGATGAAACGAATGGAAGTGTTCTTATGTGACAATTAATGATGTATGTTGGTCTTATGTCTAAGGTTAAATTCATGTGTGGTATCTTGTTGAATTTCATGTGCCTAAGTCTAAGATGACTTCTTATGATCACTTGGTTGATTAATAGTATGGGATACTATTGTACATGGCACTAGTGTGATCGGGAGGTTGTCTTAGGTGATAGTTGTCATGTGTGAAGTGTACCTTAATAAATGATCCTTAAATGTGACGAAATGTCCTTACGTGTTGTTATGAGTAATATCAATGTTCATGAAGTTTTACGATAAAGACATGATGCATGATTTCTAACTAAATGTTCTCTTTCAATGCATGTTTTTGCATGGTTTCCATACTTAGTGCATTCTTGTACTAATACTATTCGTCTTCATCTTATTACATAAAGTGTAGATAGTGATGGCTAGAGGATTTTTCTAAGAGGGATGAGCTGGGATAGATGTTTCCCAAGTCAAAGTAAAGGGACCCTTATGATTAAATGGTTTCCTATGTAAAGATGTTTCTTTAAGTTGATGTAATAACTTAGACTTCTATTTTATGTTGTTAAGGGTCGTGTCCCTATTCTATTCTATTGAGTTGTATCTTAAGATGGTAAAGAGACTTAGTGTCTACACAATATTATTATGGTTATATAGCATATATATATGAAGTGATATTCTACCATATGATATGCGATGAAAAGTTTTAAATTTTCCGCTTTTTTTATGTTTTATGCAATGAATGAATGCTAAGAGGATTGTCTTAGAGCTAGGTTTATGACGGGAGTATCCAATTTGGTAGAAGAAGAATGTTCCCAAGGCGAGGAGTATTGAAACACTCCAGAAATTGTATGACCTAAGATAGAGTCGTATATGAGGTCTAATAACTTTAAAATGGGTTAAAATGAAGTTTATAGACCTAAGAGTGCATTTAACTTAGTTTGGAAGTGTTACTGACTAAACATCAAGATATGTTCGTGACGTATACAAACTACTCTTTTGGTCCTAGCATGTTCAAGTGTGTTGTAATGGGAATTGATGTGTGTTTTTAGGTCCAACTAATGTTGAAATGTTTATCTATAACCTCTATGTTAGGGGTAAAACATTTTGGTACGACTCCCTAAGTACCACCGTAAGAGTCCTTGGAGAGGACCCAAACTTTGGCCAAAAAGATGTCAAAAACAGCATGACCAACGACCTTAATTGACGCTCCGGTGGTGGGTTGATACCCCATAGGTGGGGCGTGGCTTCACATTTACTTGTGGGAGATTATACCCAAATTGGAGGAGCCTTATTCATGAACCACGTAGATGCAGGACACCCCATCACACCACATACGGTCTGTAGGTGGTGGTCGTGGGACACCACCTGCAATTCTGCTAGGGGTTCGACCAAATGAGGGGTGAATTGGTAAATTCACCCTACGTTCAAATTAAGTCATGGAAGGTTATTTTTAGTGTTTTTTTCGGTATTTTAACATATTAAAACAAATAATTAGGAATTTAGGCTTCACTCTTCACAATCAAAAGCCTCCTCTCCCTAAAGATCTCTTAAGATCACTAGTAAAAAAGAAGGGAAGAAAGAGGAAAAGACTAGGTCGAGTTTCACAAAGTTTTCAACATTATTCTAAGGAATTGATCAAAGGTATGTGATTATCATTCATCTATGGGTTATTCAACCCATGGATCCCCCATAGATATCCCTAAATTGTGAATCCAAAATACCCCAATTGAGCTAGGTAGTGATTACGGTGTCGGTAAGGCTTGATTGAGACTCCAACTTAGTGGATTACATTCAATTATGTGTGAGTTATGTTTATATAATGATTATATATGTTTTCATGTGAATTTCTTGATGAACCCTAATCTTAGATGATGAAGGTGATCATTGTGGTTTTAGGCCATTAGATGCAAGGTTTAAGGTCCTGAATTGATCTACTTAAATTTATTGTGTTGAATACAAATTGATGTTATTTAGGATCATCTAAATATGAATTGAAATAGGTTTAATTAAATATAAAGCTTATTAACTTGATAAGTTAGATTTGAACCTATATGATCAAGTATGAGTAATATTACCTTCGAATGATCAAATTGATGGAATATCAAGTAATTAGACATGGATCATGATAGATAGAATCTAGTTTTCAAAATAGGGTTGGTAGCCATTATTCTTAGGGATTTGGGGTTAAAGACAAATATGAGGTGATCTTAATTGGGTATTCTCTTTCTCTTATACAACTAGAGATGAATAAGCTATGATAGTCAAGTTCTCTCAAATTGAAGGATTCTAGGTTGACTTAAGGGGGCCTAAAATGAATTATGTTTATAAAGATAGATTATCTTAATGTTGACTCTTATGATTCCTTCGTGGATAGTTGCATTATGTAGTTTGGAATAGTAGGTCTCATGGTAACTTGGGATGGTAGATCTCACGCTAGCTTGGGATGGTAAATATCATGATACCTTGAGATGGAATAATTAAGCTCTCACATGGTTATCTTGATCTTACATTTGTAGAATGATTTTCATGGTAGCTTACATTAGTATAGGCAAGGTAGCCTAGGATGGAGAATAGATACTCTTATAGAGGTAGCTTGAAATAGCACGACTAGAATGCCTACATGAAAGCCTCACTTCGTTAGGCGAAGACCATTTCATGGTAGTTAGGATTGAGACATTAAAGTATCCTAAGGATAGCTTAGGGTTGAGGATTCATACTCTCCTATGGATAAATTTTATCTTGATGAGTGCTTGAATGGTGTCTAGGTTGGTATACTTTTAACCTTCGTATGATAGGTTGGATTGCATGGTATGAAGTTTTCCACTGTAGTTTGGTCTAGCATGATAGTATGCTATTATTTGATAAAGTTAGCATTGAGTAAGCTAGCCTATATTAGTAATTAGTGTCAATGGTAGATTGGGATGTCATTCATACATGGCACCAATATGACTTGAAGTTAGCTATGAAATGTCCTTTTATGAAGTGTGCCTGATATGAATATCTTAAGTCGATAGCTCCTTATAAATATGAAGTTAGTGTATAATGATACCTACATTTAATGAAAATGAATAAGGTGAACTCAAGACATGATTAGTGTGTGTGGTACTATAGGATTCCTCACATACATTGCACAAGGGTACTTGGAGGTTACTTAGGGGTACAATGATCTTATGTCATGAAAAGCTAGGTCTTAATTATGAAGGTGGACTATGACCAAGAATGACCAAAGAGAGGTAGTTGGATTAATTCGTACTATGGGATAATATATGGGCATTGCACAAGTACACTTGGAAGTGGCTTATAAAGTAGTTTACTTGAGTATGAAGGAGTAATGTTTTAAGTATGAACTGATATATGCCTTATGTTAAATTGTTATGTTATGATTATGTTATTATCTCTTATGCTTATGTCTTATGTTGACTAAACATTTGAGATGCTATTATGATGTTATGTTAGCTTTCGTTGTTAGTACTTTTGTACGAACACTTATTGCCTATAGTGTTGTGGTTTTCATAATCAGCCATAAGGAACTTATGTCTGTTGCTGCAAGGATAATTTTATCATCCGTATATGCCATATGATTCAATTGTTCACTTTACTTAGGCAGTCCATAAGACTTAAAATCAGATATTTCAAACAACTTATTAAGAGATAGAGATAAGAAAACTCCCAGCCACAATAGAAAGAGCAGGAGATAGAGGGTCCCCTTTCTTCACTCCCCTAGTAGAATGAAAAAAGCCATGTAATTTCCCTATTAGCACGAATCCTCCAAATCCTATTAGTGACATTAGGATAAAAACCCAACCGTCTATGAACTTTAATCAAGATATTCTAGTCAACTCTATCATAAGCTTTGTCCATATCCATCTTAATAATCACATTATCTAGTTTACCCCTCAATCTAATATCATAAACAATTTCTTGAGCTAAAAGCACAACTTCCAAGATATTTATACCCTTTAAAAAAACAAATTGATTCAGGCAATCAATCTCGGGAGATCGCCTTCCAATCTATCATGAATAAGTTGAGAATTGATTTTATTAAGAAAGTTACTCAAACTAATTTGTATAAGCTCCAAAAAAGAATTCACCATATACTTTTTAGGGCTAGAAATAGAATAATATGAGTGTTTGTAGACTCGTTAACTTAAAATTTATGCATATTTACGTGATATATTGGAAAGTTTCAGAGGCATTGTGTAACATTCTGGAAAATTATACGTTTAAAGAAAAGCCCAAGAGGTTCTTAAGAATGTGTATCAGGGATAATAGGTATCCCAATGCCCAATATTTAGAAATATATATTAGAAAATTATGGGCATAGTAGAAAATGTTGGCTTAGAGAGTGTTAGCCAGATTTTCAAGTATCTATGAGTTTGTGTAATGAATGTACTTTAAATGAAGACACTAAGCTAATTAAAAAGTCGTCTTTACAAATCACATGAACTACTACGCTTCCATGTGTCAGTCCTAGTACTATAACACATGACCATTTTAAAGGATCATGTATATTAAACAGTGCCCAAGGACATAGTGAGGATCATTGGGACAATAAGTAAACATTCCCACATGAACGATAAATAGTTTGTTAGGAAAGTGCAACCATCCCATGTGCAAGCACATGTGCAAGATATGTGAAGAAGCTGCGAAAGGAGGGGACCACCCTAAGAAAATTCGGTTAGGGTAGTTAGGGGGGAAAAGATGCACAACGGACCACTCCATGTGGGGCCCAACCTCCCTACCAATTCTAGACTCTAACCTACTACCCTAAATAACTAAATAACCTAGGACTAACCGATTTGTACAAATTAGTTCATCCGACAACCTAGGTTCAAAACTGGGTTTACACTAACCTAGTACAAATTAAAGAGACAACCTAGTACCTAACCTAGGATGGTCCAAAAGGTTTGTTATGGTCCTAACAACTTAGGGGTACTTTAGTAATTCCCCTTTGTTACCTATTTAATTAATTTAGAAAATTAATTAATTAATTTAAATGGGCTAAAACTTAAAATAAAAAGGAAATTTTCATATTTCGGTCAAGACAAGAAAGGGATAACCTAGTACTTAATCTAGTATGGTCCTAAAGGGTTGATTATAGATCCAATGACTTAGGGTTACATTATTACGTACCTTAGGTACCTAAATTAATTAATTTAAGGATTTAATTAATAAATATAAAGTCAAAATGTTGACCGAAACCATAGTCAACATCAATTCCCAGATTTGACTAAGTGTTATGTTCTCCTATCTTTAGTCAACTTAAGAGGGACGTTTTGGTAATTGGATAATTAGTTTATTAGATTAACTTATTAAAACTAAGTGGTATAAATCAATATTAGTTCTTAAACCTAAAAATCACGTTCAAACACAAAGAAAAGGCGATCAAACAGTAAGCAACGAACACAAGAAAAAGGCAGAAAATTTATCAATTATTCTAGGGAGATTTCAAGGTTTCTTCAAAGTTTCATTCAAGGTTTTCTTCGTAGATTAAGTTCTACATAAGATATGGGTTTCTCTCCTTGATTTCTTTGTCCAAGATAACTTTCTTTCGAATGATTCAATGATCTTGAAATTTAGGGTTGTTTCCCGTCGTTCTTGTCGAACTCGTTTCCGTAGTATCCTTGATAAGATTTCAATGTTGAATAGGTTAGAAATCATGTTGTTTGTATGTGGTGGTATGATCTTAATGTGTATGGTTTTTGATTATATAATGATTGAATTATCTATTAATTGGACTCGTTTGATGCTAAGTGTTATTATATGAATTAAAAGAATGATACTATGTTAAAGATATGTCCGAAAATGTTATGTATGAAGATGTTACGGTATGTTGTGCATACTTGCTGTTAATATGACATTATAAAGTTGATATATTGATAAAATGCTTATATGATTCTGTCCAAGATTGTAATGACCGGAATCTAGACCACAGACGAGACGGGCGTCATTGACTTCTCACAAGTTACAGACAAGCCTAAATAAATCATTCTTACTTCATATAGCTTAACTTTAGTGGAAAATTTGAACTTTTTGCTTCCTTATTACATGCTAAACATCTTAAACTTAACATCATAAGCGTTCACAAATCAACAATCTAATATAGAGATAATCAAATGAAAGAAATAGTTCGTAGCTGTATTAAATGTGTACTTCCCAAAATGGAACCAATACCAATTCTAAAATGAAATGGGAAAAGAAACACTAAAGGAACATTTACCACTAGATAATGACTACATCTAAGCTAGATAATAACAGTAGACATCCTCGAAAGCACGAGGGCCTACCAAGTCCGGATGAAAGCTGCAACATTGTACTGTACGATATAACGTCCACCTGTGCCTGCACCTAAAAGTAGATATTTGTTTGGAATTAGTACACACTTGTACTAAGTATGGGTATATGCTAGGACACTCCAAGGACATGCATGAGAAAGAATAGCTTGTACCTAACAACATGATTTATGGAAAGTCAAGTCAGTGGACTTGAAAAATTTGGATCAGGAAAGTCAATGGACCTGCCAAATGGATTTGGAAAGTCATGCCGTAAGTGTAACATGCATTGTCAAACTTATCATTTTGTAAACAGCACATAACATATTTCACATAGCACATATCATAATTCATATAACACATAAGGTTGTTCATATCATTCATTCGTATGCCATGGGACCTTGGAATCATGGACTTGACATTAAGACTTCCCAAAAATGAGGTCTCAACATATGGCACCTTAACGAGGGAGTCAGCTTTAGCAAACACCGAGTCTGCTTCTTTCATTCATACGTACTTCATTTCATTTCATTCATAAGCCAATGTAAACACCAGCTATACCTAGGACGTAGGTTAAGACTTTCATCGGATTCGTTGTGCAATGACCAAGAATGACCTCATTTCATTACTTGAATCTAACTCTCCACTTGATTATCCTATCCTAACACCTTTGGCATCATTCGTTTTATTATGTGCATCATTTGAGGCTGGCCTCATTCATTCATTGGGAACATTGACTTTAACCAACATAGATCATGTGAGCATCATGAAATCTAGTGTCATGAAACCCCACATTGAAAAGAGGTGGAATCACCGGCCAAAGTGACCCAAAACATGCTAGCGTACATAAGAATTGAGCCCCGCCAGATCCCTATATTGGTAGTATAGGTTGGAAGACTAGGATATATAAGGAGACCCATACCTGGAATGCCGGACAGTCTCATCTCATGAGATGTACGTGAACATCCGTCCTTCCAGAAAGAAGGCATCACCTCTCAAAGCTAGTCTATCGGTTCATTACATTCAACTCACACATCATGGAAGCTGGCTTCTAGTATGAGGACATCATAGTTTAATAGATGATTTCTCATCTCATAATTAGTATTAAGTGTGTTAATTTGAATACTTTCATTAGAATGTTAATAGAGAATAGTCTCTTCATTAACTTTACACTCTCATAGGTGAGTACGTTTTGGTAACATTTTCTTAGGATGATTTGAGATTGTTCTCATATTTTACATTAGCCTCATATCATGTAGTCACCACATTCATTATCATTAGAACATTTTCTCTTCATAATTACTCACCCCTTTTTACGTGAATGTTCATTTCATTATATGCCAATGCACTTGCCCATTTTGTGTGTTTCACACTCTCACTTAACCATTCTAAGGTCTCATTATTTCATTGTTCATTTCATCATTTCATTTTTAATTTTAATTATTTCATTGTTCATTTCATCATTTCATTGTTCATTTCATCATATGCCAATGCAATTGGCCATTTAGTGTATTTTACACTCCTGCTTAACTCTTTTTGGGTTTCATCATTTCATTACATACATCTAGGTTCACTTACATTTAAACATATGCTAGACATATGGGTATGGACATACAAGCCATGGGGCTTCATTCATAGTTTGTCTAAGTGATTCATATTTACCCAAGATCATGTGGTACATGACTTATGCATCTTGTAGATATGCCAAGATATTTATTTCGATCTTTAGAGGCAGTATTCATTAAATATTTACTTAGTATGACTTATGTGTCAATACGGAATTGGGCAACGGAACCTGATTTCGAATCCCTTGGATAACACTTAATCTTATTTTAAACTTGATAAGCTCATTTTTCAGATTTGGGGGACCCTAATTCGATCCCCATCAACCCCATAATATTTCCTTTCTTTTTCTCCTCTCCTTTTTCGTTTAAGTCAAGGAGGTTGTCAGTTCAATCCCCCACAAGCTCATTATTTTTATTTTATTTTGTATCTTAACTTTATCACCTATCCAAGAGGTTGTGGGTTCAATCCCCACTCTCCACATTTATTTTCTCCTTTATTTTTCTCCTAACTCTCTCATCCATTAATAGGTTGTGGGTTCAATCCCCACTCACCACATCTATTTTTCCTTGCATTTTTTTCACGAATATTCTATGAAATTTTCATCTAGTGAGGTCATCGTTTCATTCCCCAATGACCTGACATTTTACAAAAATTTTAAAGGAAACTCAGTTTTTTAAAAGTTGGCCAAGACTACAATTTCCAGAAGGCTAGAAATTTAGTTTCTTCCAAACCATTTTTGACTTAGTCTTTTGTTGATTTTTTTTGTAACTTTCATGTAATTAAGTCTTGGGTTCAATTCTTAGTGATCTCACTTGTTTTACATTCATTTTTGGTTGCATTTTGTACCATTTTGTTTAGCCGAACCCAACCTACCAAATGCTAGAAATTTGTTCAATATTTTCAGCTTCTTTTTATCATCATTAATATGTTAATTCTTAAGGCATTTCGTGGATCATTTGGTGCATCTTTTAGTGTAATCTTTTTATGATTATATTCAGCAAAGAATTACCAATTCATCCAGCAACATTACAATACAAAACTTTTACACCTCAAGATTTGCACAAAAATTCGCACATAAAATTCAACCATAAAAACATTTTCAAATACTTTCGGTTGACATAACTTAACATGCTTACAATTCCAAACATATAATCAAGAACACATTATCACGAAAATCTAACTTCATACTTAAACTACCATAAAACATAGCAACAACATGATCTCTAACCTATTTCACATTGAGATCAAAGGGAAAGTAGGGACAAGGAGTTCGACAAGAACAGGAACAACCCTAGTTTTCGAGTAGATTCATCTGATCCTTATGGGTCTCTTGGGAAAGGGACCAAGAGTAAAAACCCATACCTTGTCGTAGCTTTCCACACTTTCCAAGTGCTGCCCAAAACCTCCCGTAAACCTTCAACACAAACCTGTCGAGAAGATGATGCAAAGTTTTCATTTCTAAAGTTAGCTTGCTTGCTTGTATATTTTTTTTGTAAGTTCTTTGACTGTAGAGAACTTTTGATTGTTTTCTAATGTGTTTATTTTCTGTTTTTTCAGCTTATTTTGACAGAAAATTTTGTGTGAAAGTGGAATAGGGATTGAGCGTGTGAAGGGGGAGATAAAAGTGAGAGAGTAGTGGTTATATTAGGTTTAGGAGTCTAGTTTAGGACTTAGTCAAATAATGTTTACTTAATTATTAAAAATCTGATTTTTATTTTTTTTTAAATCAGATAATGAATAATAATTATTAAGTAATTATATTAATTCAATAACTTAATTAAAAATTCACATTAATTCATTTCTTCAACTAGGTTTGAACCCGGATGAAACAACACCTCACTTCAAGAGATCAATTTCGGGTCTCTCTCCCCAAATTGCCCCTCCACCTTCTTAATTAAATAATTAATTATATATTTAGGGTAATAACGATATTACACTTAGCCAGGAAAAGGACAATTTTACCACTAGATCCTCAAAACCTAAGATTTTCTCTTTTCAAGTCCGGTAAAGACTCTTTCGAGTAAATCTTTGTATTCGAGTGCCCTATATGGTTGGACCCAACCTTTCCTAGCTCAAATAACTCCCCAAGTTAGTTGTCTTAGATGTATCAAGGGTTCCAAAGTTTGTTTCTACGTGCATCATTACTTGTGAACCCGGTCTAATCGTTGGCATTCTTGACACATTAAGCATTACTTAGAATATCCATTTTTTAGGGTTGTTACATTATCCCCCCCTTAGGAACATTCATGCCCGAATGACACTACTCTTTAATAACAATAAGTAAGTCATCTATAGGACGTATGCATACATAGGTAATTCAATACTTCCCATTAGTGAATATCTGATTCACATGATAACATGATGGTGCACATCCTTGAAATCTATAAGTATCTTCACGTTAATAGACTAAGGAACTCTTTCCTAAACTACTCTCATCGAAGCATAAAACATAACTAAGCATGTAATTTATACCAATCAGCAACATGCATGATGACTCAAACATATTAACCTCATAGTAGTGCATAAACACCATACACGGTCAAATACATAAAAGACTAATTAAGGCTACTCACCCGAGACTTAACCAGAAGTGCCTCCCTTGCTACCCGAGACTTGAGTGCAAAGAATCGTTGCCTCCTTGTAGCCTCTTCACTTGGACCATTAGACTTAACTATCTCCTTCCCTTGTCCTTGACTTCTGCTAATCGGACAATACTTCACTATGTGACCCGGTTTTCCACAACTATAACAATCATTAGTGCCCATTATACACTCTCCTCCATGGAGTTTGCCACACTACCTTTAAGGTGGTCTATCCTGAGGTGTATCTACTTCATTGTTTCTCTTAACTCTAGACTCGCTATTCTTCATGGCGACCCTTGGATGAACTTGACTTCCCTTGGTGGAACAGTCCCTTCTTAAACCTAGGCTTATCCATGATTTCAGTATTACTTTTCCTTGAAAAATTCTCCTAAGCTTGGCTTGACCTGTTGCCTGCCCTAGTGTGTTTCCTCTTTCTTCTTTCCTCCACTTGCTGTACATGGACCATAAGCCTGAAAAGGTCCATTATGTAATGCAGCATAGCTGCCCTACACACCTCCTCGAGATCCTCAACAATTCTTGTCAAGAATCTACTCATCTCGTTTCTGCTGTTAGACACAAGAGAAGTGGCATACCTGGATAATTTCACAAACTTCCGGGAATACTCCCTGACTGTCATCGATCCTTGTTTAAGGTTGATAAACTCCTCAACCCTGACCTCCCTCATCTCCCTTGGGAAAAATCTCTCATGAAAGGCTTTCTTAAAAAACTCCCAAGTGACAGGGACTCCACCCAACGCTCGGCTACCCTGCCACATCTTGCACAAAGTTTGTGCAACATCCTCTGTAAACTTCATGATTTTATTTTATTTACGCTGTTAACAACAAGAAATCCAACACCAGAGAAGGCACGATAAGATTAGATGATGGGAAATTTTCCTACGCATCATGCAATCTCTAATCCAGGATAGTGGCGCACTTCAGTACCATGACTTAGAAACTACTCAATGTGGTTGATCTGAACTTATTATCCTTGGAATTTATCCAAGTGCTCTGATACCAACTTTGTCTTGACCGGGATCTAGCCCCCAGACGAGACCGGCGTCGTTGACCTCTTAGAGGTCGCAGACAAGCCTAGATACGTCATTCTTACTTCATCTAGGGTAATTTTAGTAGAAAATTTAAACTTTTTGCTTCCTTATTACATTCTAAACATTTTAAAATTAACATCATAAGCGTTCACAAATCAACCATCTAATATAGAGATAATCAAATGAAATAAATAGTTTGTAGCTGCATTAAATGTGTACTCAAAAAAACGACACCAACACAAAGTCTGAAATGAAACACTAGTGGAACATGCTCCACTAGCTAAAGCCTACATCTAAGCTAGATAATAAGAGTATACAACCTAGAAAGCATGAGGGCCTACCAAGTCCAGATGAAAGCTCCACGTCCGGATAGCGGCAACATCATACTGTAAGATCTAACGTCCACCTTTGTCTGCACCTAAAAGTAGATATTTTTATGGAATTAGTACACACTTGTACTAAGTATGGGTATATGGAAGCACACACCAATGACATGCATGAGAAATAATATCTCTTACCTAACAACATGATTTATGGAAAGTCAAGTCAATGGACTTGCCAAATTTGGTTCAGGAAAGTCAATAGACCTTCCAAATGGATTTGGAAATTCATGCCATGAGTGTAACATGCATCATCAAACTTATAATTTTGCAAATAGCACATAACATATTTCACATAGCACATATAATAATTCATATCAAACATAACGTTGTTCAATATATTCATTCTTATGCATGGGTCCTTGGAATCATTCCCAAAAATGAGGGCTCAACATATGGGATCTCAGCGCGGGAGTCTTCTTTAGAAAACACAGAGTCAGCTTCATTCATTCATACGTACTTCATTTCATTTTATTCATGGGCCAATGTAAACACCAGTTATACCTAGGATGTATTTTAAGACTTTTATCGGCTTCGTTGTGAAATGACCAAGAATTGCCTAATGTCATTAGTTGAATCTAACTCATTTCTTGAATATCCTATCCTATAACCTTTGGTATCATTCGTTTCATTATGTGCATCATTTTAGGCTGGCCTCATTCATTCATTGGGAACATTAACTTAAGCCGACATAGATCATATGAGCATCATGAAATCCAGTTTCATGAAGCCCCACAACGAAAAGAGGTGGAATCACCGGCCAAAGTGACCCAAAACATGCTAGCGTACATCGGATTTGAACCCTTTCAGATCCCTATATTGGAAGTATAGGTTCGAAGACTAGGAGATATAAGGAGACCATACTCGGCATGCCGGACACTCTCATCTCATGAGAGTTACATGAAATTCCGCCCTTCCCGAAAAAAGGCATCACCGCTCATAGCTAGTCTATCAGTGCTATGTATAAAGTTGCATTACATTAAACTCATACATCATGGAAGATGGCTTCTAGAATGAGGATATCATAGCTCAATAGATGATTTCTCATCTCATAATTAGTATTAAGTGTGTTAGTCTCAATACTTTCATTAGAGTGTTCACAGAAACTGGTCTCTTCATTAACTTTACACTCTCATAGGTGAGTACGTTTTGGTAACATTTTCTTATGCTCATTTGAGATTGTTCTCATATTTTACCTTTGTATCATATCATGTAGTCACCACATTCATTATCATTAAAACATTTGCTCTTCATAACTACTCACCCCTTTTTACGTGAATGTTCATTTCATCATATGCCAATGCACTTGGACATTTTGTGTGTTTCACATTCTAACTTAACCCTTCTAGGGATTCATCATTTCATTGTTCATTTCATCAATTCATTGTTCATTTCATCATTTATTGTTCATTTCATCATATGCCAATGCGTTTGGCCATTTAGTGTATTTTACACTCGTTGTTAACTCTACTTGGGTTTTATCATTTCATTACATACATCTTGGGTTAAGTTATTTTTAATCATATGCTAGCCATATGGGTCTGGACATACAAGCCATGGGGCTTCATTCATAGTTTGTCTAAGTGATTCATATTTACCCAAGATTATGTGGTACAAAACTTATGCATCTTGTAGATATGCCAAGATATTGATTTCAATTTTTAGAGGCAGCATTCATTCAATATTTACTTACGTATGACTTATGTGTCAATACGGAATTGGGCAAGGGAACCCGATTTCGAATCCCTTGGATAACACTTAATCTTATTTTTAACTTGATAATCTCATTTTTCAGATTTGGGGGACCCTAATTCGATCCCCATCAACCCCAAGATATTTCCTTTCTTTTTCTCCTCTCCTTTTTGTTTAAGTCAAGGAGGTTTTCAGTTCAATCCCCCACAAGCTCATTATTTCTCTTTTATTTTATATCTTAAATTTCTCAACTATCCAAGAGGTTTTGGGTTCAATCCCCACTCTCCACATTTATTTTCTCATTTGTTTTTATCCTATCTCTTTCATCTATTAATAGGTTGTGGGTTCAATCCCCACTCACCACATCTATTTTTTTCTCACGAAATTTTTATGAAATTTTCATTTAGTGAGGTTATGGTTTCAATCCCCAATGACCTCACATTTTAAAATTTTTTTAAACAAAGCTCATTTTTTAAAAAGTTTGCCAAGACTACAATTTCCAGCAGGATGGAAATTTAGTCTCTTCCAATCCATTTCAGATTCTTAGAACAAAATTTTGAATAACTTGATAAGATACACAAAGTTTTAAGAACATTTTCACACCTAGAAAATTAAAAACAGTAGAGAAACTACAATCAAAAATTGATTACAAAAAATTATAAAATATATTTTTCTTAATGAAGAATTGTTGTCAATCTGTGTATAATGAATTCCAACAAACATTGCAGAAACACGATGTTACAAAAGTTTAATGAACTTGTGAAGAACAAAAGAACAAAAATTAATTCACGAATTTTAAATCTTTAACAAATACCAGAATCTAGAAAAATAGAAAGAAGATAAAGACCAGCGAATGCACATTGTCCCATTAAAGAAATTATTCCCCCATTGTATCCGAGGTTTTATTTTGAATAAGTCCTCCCAGGATAGAATGATCTCAAAAACCAGTGTATTGATACCCAAAACGTTGGTGTCAGCAAGCCACTCCACGACAACAAAGTTCACTTAGAAAACTAGGTTTAGTAATAGTAGTAGTAGTAGAAGTCTACAAATTCTATATTTTTTAAAAGGGAAAATGTACAAGTACCCCCTCAACCTATGCCGAAATTATCAGAGACACACTTATACTATACTCAGGTCTTATAGGACCTTAGTATAGCATAAGTGTGTCTCTGGGATTTCGGGCATGGGTTGAGGAAGTACTTATGCATTTTCCCTTTTTAAAATGAGAGGAAATCCTTCAATTTATAGAAAATAAAGGGTAGTGCGAACATGTTCTTATTTTGCCTTACCGGAAAGGTCACAAACCTTTGGAAAAGTCACAATCTTTCAGAAAGGTCGTCACCTTTAATAAAAGTCACAACTTTTAATAAAAGTCCTAAGTCTTTGTAAAAGTCGCAAATCTTCATTTTCATTCACACCTTTTAAAACCCAACAAAAATTAAGGAATAGTCTACTTTTTTGGAGTTTTCTGAAAAAAGAATTCGTTCTATGAATGAGGAATAGACTGTTTAAAATGACTACAAAAGAAATAGAAAAAAGAGTATGGAGAAAGTCCCAACATAACCCCAGAATAGGACCTACAATAAAATAAGCTATAGAGTATGCAATTCGGATTTAGTCAGAGCTCCAATGGGGGTATTGGGTGGGAAACCCAAAAAAAGAAAGACAAAAATAGCAAGAACGTGAATGCACTTTGTAGGTTAGCCTATACAATTCTATCTGAATACGGGATGTTTCGTGTACTGAGCTGTCATTTTGCGATATTTTATTCATCGCTTCACAAAGAAAGATGGTTATAAAGCTCAAATGGCCGATTTATGTTCCTGAGAAGAATGTCATGTTGGGAGTGTTACCCCAGAATAGGCGGCCTATAGTACGCCATTCCAATTTAGTCGGAGCTCAAATGGGACATCGGCCAAATGGAAAACAAAAAAAAAATAAAGAGAAAAACTAGTAAGGACAGTAATACACTTTGTAGTAACATGTACAAGTCTATTTGAATTTGGGATGTTTTGTGTACTGAGTTGTACTTTTGTGATATTGTACTATTGTTTGATTGATTTAACAATTTTTGTAATGAACTTGATTTCTCTTTATTATCGATTTATCGATTTTAAGCGATTTGAGGTTTTTCTTTAATTAATTTATTGATAAATCGATGAAAAACTATATTTATACCATTTGGTATATAAGGTTCTTGTCTTAGAGCTTGTTTTATACTTTTATTTTCGAGACTCTCAAATTCAAGCTTTTCTACAATGTGTTAGTGTTTGCTTTTGAGTAAAGATGCAACGGTCAAATCATATGCATGGTTCATTTGGTTTGTCACCTTCTTTTAAAGTGATTTTCAATTATCTTTTTTTTTGTGTCAAATCTTAATGGTTAAACTGATAATTGAATCGATAAAGATCAATAACCAATGAGTCAATATCTTAATAATTATGTAAGAACTGTTTAGCATATCTAAAAAATCAATAATATATAACTTTACAATCAAATGAACAAACCGATTAAGATCATAAATAATATACTTCACACCATGTACATTCATTCAAAATAAAGTAGTACAATTAAATTCTCGGGATTGCTAAAAAGAGAGACAAAGTCAAACAACTCATTTGTGTTTATATTCATGTTAATGGTGAATTATTAATACAATTAATTGTGCTATAATAGAACAAACATTAATTTTTAACTACTGAAGGTGCAAGTACATACTTTATTTGGGTATAAACTAGAAGATGAAAAAATAATATGAAAGTCATAATATAGCATACCAAACTAAATTTACGATGACCCCTTAAATGTTTTCTAAGGGAGGTCTAGCCTTCTATTGTTGAATTGTTGTCAATTTCAAAGTTTTTTCCCTCCTTTCACTTAATCAAATAATGCAATTAATGGGAGAATTATTTTTGTATTATCGGATATATATTATGGTTACTACATAAAGCTCACTAATTCAGGAGTTAGTTATTTAGATACATGCTACTTTGCAATATTTTGAATTTTACCAAATTTTAGTGCGTCAAGATACATGTATCACAGGATACTGAGGTCAAAAATAGGTCTAATTTATTATAGATACACTATATTCAAGTGGATTCGTATGAATCTAGGATACAATGACGAATTTCGTTCACCACTCTTGGTATCTCAAATACTTGCGAATCGCACTACTTAGATACATTAGTGTGATTCGTATGTATATCAAATACATAGGTAAATTTTGGTTGCCTTACCTCCTGTTCTCGCTCGCCTCTCTTCTTATTTTAGTAAATCTGATAGAAAAAAACATTTGCGAAGGTGTATCTCACTTGATATCTGGTATGAAATTATTAACTAATTGTATAAAATTTAATATTTTGAATTATAAAAAGAATTAATAAATATAGTAGAAATATTTGTATAATTAAATAGTTTCTCCTATGCATTAATATCATAAAATTAGGGTCATTTCTAAGCTTTTGACGAAAATATTAATTTCTAGATTTTAATTATCACCAAAGTAACAAATTATACATGATATAAAATGACTACACAACTCATGTGAACAGATTAGATTGAGAAATGAAGCAAAATCAATACAATAACCAAATAATTGTTTCTGTCTTACCTTTTTTTAGACGGTTTTAAAAATATTATTTTTTATAATTTGTAGACAATTATTTAATTCTAATTTTTCACATTTCATGTTTAAAACATAAAAAATATAAAAAAAATTTGTTGTTCAATAATCTGTCTTAAGTCAAAACAAAACAAACAAATTAAAATAGAAAGACTATTTATATTCATTAGCAAAATATAATTAAATTTGTACTATATTATTGGGCTTGCTAATGAGAGAGACCAAACTAAGAACTTGCAAAATAATTCGTGTTGGTGTTCCATTTAATACAATAAAATTGTGCCACACTTGGACAATATTTGGTTTTTCAATAATTGAAATTGACAATACATACTTCATCTAGTTATCCACTAAAAGAAAGAAAAAAATAGGGAAAACACAAAAGTACCTCCCTAGACTATGATCGAAATCTTAGAGACACACCTTAACTAAACTAAGGTCCTATTACCCCATTGAAATTATTTTTTTTATTATTTTATGCGCCTTTTTGACTTACTTGGATGTATATTAGCTTGCAATATTATGAATATTTTACTTATTTTTGGTTGTGACAGGACACGTCCAAAAACATGTATATCGTGATATAGGCGATCAAAATTTAGGTATAATTTGTTCCATAAATAATGTATCCAAGTGGATTTACATTTATGTAATATACATAAACAAATCTCCTTCTTATCCTTTACATCTCTCATATCTCGCTCTCTATTTGCTATCTCGCTCCAAAGAACAACAACAACCACGACAACAACAACAACGACAATGACAACGACAACGACAACGACGACAACAACAACAACAAAGACAAGAACAAAAACAACGACAACCACAACAATAACAATAACAACAACGACAACAACAATAACAGCAACAACGACAACGACAAAGAGAACGACAACGACAACAATAACGATAACGACAATGACAACAACGATGACAACGACATTGACAACGACAAAGATAATGACAACTACACTGACAACGAAAATGACAATGATAACGATAATAACAACGACAACGACAACGACTACAACAACGATAACACAACAACAACAAGAACTAAAACAACAGCAATGACAACAACGACAACAACAATAACGACAACTACGACAACAACAACTACAACGACAACAACGACAATGACAGTGACAATAACGACAACAACAACAACAACAACGACAACAACAACAACAACAACGACAATAACAACAAAAACAACAACAATGAAAACAACAATGACAACAACAATAACAACAACAACAACAACAATAACGATAATGCCGACGAGGACGCCGAAGCCGACACCGATGATGATGACGATGATAACGACGACAACGATGCCAACGATGACGATGATGATGATGCCGATGATGACGTCGTCACTGCTGCCGTCACTGACAACGATGATGACGACGATGACCACGACCACAAACGATGACGACGAAGACGACGAGGACAACAACGACAACAAACGGCGATCATAAACGACGAAGACGACGACAACAACAACAACAACGACAACAATTTTTTGTTTCACATAGATTAAAATTTTAAATTTCCGTAAACTTTTTATTTTAAATTATTTTAAATTTTCATTTATGTAAATATACTAACAAAACAACACGTTTAATTTGAATTAAATTAATATAAAACATCTATCACTTTCCCTTTAAGGTTATCTCATTTCTCCATTACCCTTAGAACACGGATGCAAAATTTAGAATTTAAAAAATTAAAATTTAAAATTTTAGAAAGCAACGATTTTTCCTCTTTTTTTTAGAAAACATATTTTTGAGATAATAGAAAACGGTTGCAACATTGAAACACTTATATATACACTACTAATGAGAAAATTATTTCTTACAAGTTGTTCTCTCAACTTTTTTGTACTAATGTGACGTGTGTCTGTGAGATATCCCCTTTGTCTCAAAATGGAAGATGAATTTAGTTAAAAATGAAAGAGAACAACGGTTAATAAAAATAACAAATAAATTTTTAAAAAAAGAAATAGAAAATTTGCATTTTATATTGCATTCAGTTGAAGAGTTTTCTTGCTTTTTTGTATTATTATAAGAGTTGTTTAATTTTAATTCTTAGTTGTAGACATACTTTCAAATTATGTGAATTTTAATTTTCAGAATCTATAGATTATATTTTCTTAAGATGAAATACTTTTTGTTTGGATAAGTCAAGATGACTTTATAGTAACAGTTTTGAGTTAGCAACTCGAAGAAAATATCAAATCAATTATGTAGATTATTTTATGCAGAGTCCTAGGAATCTGATGGATTCATGTAAAAACTTTACTCACAGCCATTACTTGTTTATCTGTTTAATGCTTCTCTATTTTTATTTAAAAAAACAATAAAACCAAACACTTTTGAGATGTGAATACATTTTGATATATTTTTCAGTTAATTGATCGGCTGGAGATTCGTTTTTTAGGTTTCATTCTTTTTAGATTTAACAAATGGGGATCAAAATAAGTTTATTTTCTTTTATCTTTGATCTTTCATCCTCTATTTTTTTTTTGTGAAACTAGGGTTAAATCTTATTTTTTTGCGTGTGTTGTGTAGTGGAATGTATTCTTTTGCTAATAGATTTTTATTGTATAAGGGAGTTTGACCATGAAAATTGAAAGGATTTGAAAAAAAAAATCACTCCAGATAACTAGCAAAAACACAAAAACAACTCCAATTTATGTTCACAAAAAAACACAACTCTGATTTTCAATCATCGTTATTCACTTTTGATAGTGAATAATGATGATTGAAAATTGGAGTTGTGCTTGGTTGAGACTATAATTGGAGTTGCTTTTGAGTTTTCGTGAGTGATTTCAAGTGAAAACAACTTAAATTTTGAAATGAAGTTATAGAACGAATTAGATATATAGTAACTAGTGGAATTAGTGATGCATATCAATTTTTTTGGAAGTTATTATTTTCCTTTCTTTTTACGTTTGGGTGTTTTTTCTTGAGGGGATGAGTATTAAAATTCCAAAATTTGATACATATGTTATGTTCCCTGTGACTAGTTGTCAGAATTGATAAGATTGAAGAAGAGATGGTGGTTGATTGATCAGAGGACCGTCAGATGAAGACAAATGCTACAATTGTTACCGCTCATGATGATGCTAGGTCGGACCAGTTTCTGAAAGTGATAATCAAAGTTACAAAATCTTCTACATTGATAGGCAAGGATGATGAAGGCTCCCCTGAGCATCAAGCTGGATTTATTGAAAAACTAGGCCTTTTACCGGGAGAAGGTGATAGAATTTAAACAAACTAGGTTTTAAGGTCATCCACTTAAATTCCTGAAGTAAGTGTATCATATATTTATCATTGAGCCTTTTTATTTTCTTCTTGTTCCAGATACATATTATATCTTGTAATGTTTTTCATGCTAGGTTATGAAGATCTGTGATCAACCTAGGTGGCTATGATCGGGTAAGATTTTTATTTTGCACTTGTATTTTACTTTTTTAATTGAATCAAGAACTGCAGAGGATATTAGTCACTTCCCGAAGATTTCCTCAGCTAATCAAAAGCAGTTGGTCAACAATCAGGTGCGATAAGTGAAGGAATTATTTATGGATTAACCATGATTTTGATCACACAACAATGTGTAAAGCATTCGTAGATGACTATGTTTCTCTTGCCAAATATCACAGTGTGAACCTTGAGTTGTTAGAGAGGGTATTCTTAATTTTATTTAAGAAATAATGTATCTCCATAGTTTATAGTATGTTTAAAAAAATTAAAGTGGTGGTTGTGCATTTTCTCTTGTTACATTATTCTATGAGTCTGTGAGATTAATTTTATGTTATTCCCACATACTTTTGATGNCACTGACAACGATGATGACGACGATGACCACGACCACAAACGATGACGACGAAGACGACGAGGACAACAACGACAACAAACGGCGATCATAAACGACGAAGACGACGACAACAACAACAACAACGACAACAATTTTTTGTTTCACATAGATTAAAATTTTAAATTTCCGTAAACTTTTTATTTTAAATTATTTTAAATTTTCATTTATGTAAATATACTAACAAAACAACACGTTTAATTTGAATTAAATTAATATAAAACATCTATCACTTTCCCTTTAAGGTTATCTCATTTCTCCATTACCCTTAGAACACGGATGCAAGATTTAGAATTTAAAAAATTAAAATTTAAAATTTTAGAAAGCAACGATTTTTCCTCTTTTTTTTAGAAAACATATTTTTGAGATAATAGAAAACGGTTGCAACATTGAAACACTTATATATACACTACTAATGAGAAAATTATTTCTTACAAGTTGTTCTCTCAACTTTTTTGTACTAATGTGACGTGTGTCTGTGAGATATCCCCTTTGTCTCAAAATGGAAGATGAATTTAGTTAAAAATGAAAGAGAACAACGGTTAATAAAAATAACAAATAAATTTTTAAAAAAAGAAATAGAAAATTTGCATTTTATATTGCATTCAGTTGAAGAGTTTTCTTGCTTTTTTGTATTATTATAAGAGTTGTTTAATTTTAATTCTTAGTTGTAGACATACTTTCAAATTATGTGAATTTTAATTTTCAGAATCTATAGATTATATTTTCTTAAGATGAAATACTTTTTGTTTGGATAAGTCAAGATGACTTTATAGTAACAGTTTTGAGTTAGCAACTCGAAGAAAATATCAAATCAATTATGTAGATTATTTTATGCAGAGTCCTAGGAATCTGATGGATTCATGTAAAAACTTTACTCACAGCCATTACTTGTTTATCTGTTTAATGCTTCTCTATTTTTATTTAAAAAAACAATAAAACCAAACACTTTTGAGATGTGAATACATTTTGATATATTTTTCAGTTAATTGATCGGCTGGAGATTCGTTTTTTAGGTTTCATTCTTTTTAGATTTAACAAATGGGGATCAAAATAAGTTTATTTTCTTTTATCTTTGATCTTTCATCCTCTATTTTTTTTTTGTGAAACTAGGGTTAAATCTTATTTTTTTGCGTGTGTTGTGTAGTGGAATGTATTCTTTTGCTAATAGATTTTTATTGTATAAGGGAGTTTGACCATGAAAATTGAAAGGATTTGAAAAAAAAAATCACTCCAGATAACTAGCAAAAACACAAAAACAACTCCAATTTATGTTCACAAAAAAACACAACTCTGATTTTCAATCATCGTTATTCACTTTTGATAGTGAATAATGATGATTGAAAATTGGAGTTGTGCTTGGTTGAGACTATAATTGGAGTTGCTTTTGAGTTTTCGTGAGTGATTTCAAGTGAAAACAACTTAAATTTTGAAATGAAGTTATAGAACGAATTAGATATATAGTAACTAGTGGAATTAGTGATGCATATCAATTTTTTTGGAAGTTATTATTTTCCTTTCTTTTTACGTTTGGGTGTTTTTTCTTGAGGGGATGAGTATTAAAATTCCAAAATTTGATACATATGTTATGTTCCCTGTGACTAGTTGTCAGAATTGATAAGATTGAAGAAGAGATGGTGGTTGATTGATCAGAGGACCGTCAGATGAAGACAAATGCTACAATTGTTACCGCTCATGATGATGCTAGGTCGGACCAGTTTCTGAAAGTGATAATCAAAGTTACAAAATCTTCTACATTGATAGGCAAGGATGATGAAGGCTCCCCTGAGCATCAAGCTGGATTTATTGAAAAACTAGGCCTTTTACCGGGAGAAGGTGATAGAATTTAAACAAACTAGGTTTTAAGGTCATCCACTTAAATTCCTGAAGTAAGTGTATCATATATTTATCATTGAGCCTTTTTATTTTCTTCTTGTTCCAGATACATATTATATCTTGTAATGTTTTTCATGCTAGGTTATGAAGATCTGTGATCAACCTAGGTGGCTATGATCGGGTAAGATTTTTATTTTGCACTTGTATTTTACTTTTTTAATTGAATCAAGAACTGCAGAGGATATTAGTCACTTCCCGAAGATTTCCTCAGCTAATCAAAAGCAGTTGGTCAACAATCAGGTGCGATAAGTGAAGGAATTATTTATGGATTAACCATGATTTTGATCACACAACAATGTGTAAAGCATTCGTAGATGACTATGTTTCTCTTGCCAAATATCACAGTGTGAACCTTGAGTTGTTAGAGAGGGTATTCTTAATTTTATTTAAGAAATAATGTATCTCCATAGTTTATAGTATGTTTAAAAAAATTAAAGTGGTGGTTGTGCATTTTCTCTTGTTACATTATTCTATGAGTCTGTGAGATTAATTTTATGTTATTCCCACATACTTTTGATGNTTTGGTTTTTATCAAGTTGTGAGAGAAACTAGGGTGTAAGTGTTCCTCGTTTATTTATAACGTCGTATTCCTAGATATAAAAAATCTTCCCTTGTGTTTTGCATGCAAAGTGATAAGTTAAGTATCTCTAAATACTTGGTCCGACATTTAGAGAATTTCACTCCATACCTTGGTCTGGCTTCGTGTGTCTAAGTTACTAACCCTTAACTTTAATTCATATTAAGCATCACATTCGATGTTTGACTTAGTTATTACTTCACACCAATCGAGACTAGCCAATTAGATAGTATTCCACTAAATCTATGTTGATAACTTTTTCTTTTTAAATAACCCCTTGGTCCGGAAAGTGGTGATAAGGCGAGTTCTAACGCGTGCACTTGTTAAAAAGACTTCTAAGAGAAAGAATTATCAATGCATGCAACAACCTATTCGAGAATTGTTATTAAGCTAAGTTTACTTTATTAATCACCCATGGTTCCCACAATCCTAGTTGTGGATTTAGTTTCCCATGCATAGAAAAACACAATTCATTGTTAATAAACAATAAACCATGAACTTACTTTGAAAAATTTGAAAAAAATCAAGAAATTCAACTTGAAACCACAAAATTCACTTGAAAACAACATCCGGAAATTTGAATTAATGCCCAATTTGCAAAAACAAATCTCCAAGATAAAAAACATTGTCCTAAAATAAAAGGAATCCAAATAAGGAAATTTCTCCCAAAACCCGGCTACAATCAACGACCGCCACAGATTATATGTCGATGAAATGACGGACCGTCGACTGCCTCTGTAAGTGTAGACTTAGCATCTCTTTTTAAGACTTCAACTAGAATCTTCTCTAATCTAATTGACGGACCAAAAACATAATTGGTTGATTCACCAGTCAATCGATGCTTCTCGTCGTTCCATACTTAACTATTCTTCAACATTGGGTACTGGAACATTCTCTGATCATATTGACCATTTAACAGAACGGTCCGTCGATCCTTTTCTAGCCCGACACTTTGTCATAATCCCTCGAGTTGCTTTAAGTGCCTGAACCTTCAATCGATGATAACCATCTACGGTCCGTGGATTAGACGACGGACCATCGATGACCCTCAGGGTCACCTCTGTAAGAAATATCCACATCCTTCTGCATTTTAGTTTTGGACACCTTTCCTGCAAAACAAAGATAAAAACATGATAAAATTACTGCAAAAACGCTCTATACACACACCAATCTTAAGGAAAAAGCATTGAAAGTACCGTGAAACCACGATACATGAACACCCTCAACTTACATTCGTTGTTTGTCCTCAAGCGATGCACTACGACTCAACACAACACTTTCTGCAAAAGTATCCTCTTGTAACCTTTCAGAATCACTTGGTTATCAATCCCAACTTTTTGTTGCTTTAGTGTATGCTTGTACTCATAGGCTTTATACGCTAACTCATGTGGATAAGACCATGAGATGGACTTACCATGCAACAACAGCTCTACTCGTTTGCCTCTCGCCAAGGTACCATCTTTCCGATATTACAACTAGTTCCCTCACTCAAAACAATTCACGTCTAGTTGGTACTTGTAGCCATAGGCTTGCCCTTATTTTCACTACTTAGTTTCACCACATTAGACTCTTAGGATCACGATAGGACTTTCTTGGCTTTTAACGTGGGCTCAGGGTCATGTATGGCACATATGGATACATTTTTGTGACTTTTCCCCTCCTTGACATTACGGCTAAGCGTCCCACCTCTATCATTATCTATTATGCCCGAATTTTTCTTTTCTTTTAATCTTTGCCTTGATTTCTCCTTTGTTCTTTGTTGAAATGACTCTTACATGGTCAACACCATTTTTCTCTCTTTCTCGTTTTTTTCCTTTTCATTCAATTTAACAATTTTTACTGAGTTACTTTTTTTGATCACTTTTTTTCTTTTCTTTTCCTCATTACTATTTTCATACCCACTTTTCAAGTCATCACTCATAATAGTAACCCTCAATTTATGGCTTTGCCATGAGTCTAGGCACACATTACCACAGTTAGGTCAGGGCCAAGATGAGGTCAATTTCTTCATTAGCCACCCTCAACTTATGCTTTTTACTTTAGTTGAGGTGGACATGTACAAGGAGGGACCAGGAACAACACATTATACCCAGGGAAGGTGAGTTGGTGAAGAAAAGAAAGGTCTATTCTAGGCTCAAAATATTTCAATTAACAAGGAATAACATGTTTATTTGGTTAACTTTACTTTAGGATAGATGTTTGCAAAGTTGAACAAGGGCCTATGATCCTTTCCTAATTATCTAATACTGATTCCTTTTAAAGGACAAACCGGAAAAGTTCTAGCTAGGTACCAAAAGTGGAAAAATAAAATTTCCTCACACTCTCTTGACACCTCGTTACCCTATTATATTATTGGGCACCTAGTTTTAGTGTAAGATAAAGGGTCATACAGTGGGTGTATCTTATGTCATGATTAGAGCCAAAAAATTCAACAATTATTATACCTATTCATGCAAGCATTTTCTTTGAATGGAATATCATTCATGTTTAGCAATCATGCTTCACTTTTCACTTTCATACTTTGTACAAGTTAACACATGCCGGTTCAACAGTACAGTAATCAATATCTTGAGGGAAAAGAACACAGGCAAGAAAACCACCAAAAGAGGATTGTGAGTTGGGCTAGTCAGAATTCACCCTAACATGAACTTTCCATTTACCCCACCCCCAACAAAAAAAATGCAATTGTACCCAATACATAAAAAATATAAAGAAAAGGTGGTAGGTGAAACAAACCTAAGGCGCATAGCGCCGATAATCAATAAGTAGGGGGTCCGGTTTTCCAAAACCCGCATCCTCAGTAGTGACACCCTCAATGGTGCCCATAGCGATATCCGCACAGTCAGTGGTGCTCCACTCCACAACCTCCAATCTGGAATTAGATGCCTCAGCAGCCAACTCTCGAGCCCTGATCTGACGGGTCTCCTCATAATTCATAGAGGCTTTCCCCACAGCCTCAAGATCTGTCCACTCCTTCTTCATAGCACGGGCCTCATCACCCTCAGTGATAATGCTGGAATGGTGCCTCTTGGCACGGTCTTGTGGCTTAGGTGGCGGTGCAGTGGAGGCAATGAATAGTGCATCAATCTGGTGCACTCTTGGGCTCGTGTCCTCTCATCTCCATTATGATATCAACATCTGCCCGCAGACTCGCCACAACCTCCTGAGGAGTAGTAAGATCAATGGTTGGGGCTAGGCGGGAAAGAACTCGAAGCATAAATTCATCAAGGTACTGGTGAACCGCCTGAATCTTTTGCTCTATCTGATGAGCCACCTTCTTCCCAATTTTGTCCCCAGCCTCGGCAATGTATTCTTGCATCCAAGGAATGCAGCAAAGTGGCCATCTGGGCCTCTAGCTTCTAGATACTAACTATCGGGACCAGTGCTACTGACGGTGGGTTAGATTGGGAGGAACTGGGTGCTCTACTAGTGCCTGGGGCAGACTCGGCCGATGTGGTATCCATGGGCTCTGATGTGGCAGGATCATACCCCTGGTCTAACTCTGCCGTATTCGCAAAGTTCTCACTCTACGGCTGCAAATAAAATATAGGCCCTCAACGTGGTGCCGGCACATTGGCCTTATCAATGATGAGACTTAGATCCACAGTCCCGATTGGAGTACGCAGGGAATCACTGTTCTAAATGCGCACTCCATCCTCGCTAAATAACATAAAAATCATACAGGCGAACGGGTAAGTAGTAGAGGTCTTAAAAGCCCTCTCATGTATCATGGAGATCAACAACTTTGTGAAGTCAATCTCAAACCCGGCTAGCGGTGTTTCTACCATGACAGCTCCATCCCAAGTAAGGATGATATCTGCTGCCGTGGGGGATAGGCGGTTGCGAAGGTGAGGTTGGCCTTCTTAATAAGGCCTCAGAGGTCTAATACCCAATCTGCTCCATCACCGTCAACAGACAGATTTTGTGCAGCCACCTCGTAGTGTACTCTCTCTGCTCTATGGTCCTCTGAAATTGGCCTTTCTTGACCAAATCCCACCTTTAATTGAACTCTTGAGTAAGGGTATCCCTCATAGTACTAATAGTAACACCATAAATAAATCGGAGGATGATAGTGGGAGAAATGTCCACCCGAAAGCCTCTAACCAAAACCTCTGTGAGTAGGTCATGTTTGGCAGGTCTCTTCAGCTTTCCAAGGCATCTTTGAGAGTTCCGACATATGATGTGTAGAACTGTCGCACAATTTCCTCACTTTATGGCCCCACACTCCTAGCAATCCACTCGAGCCTATGGCGGGTAAACAAGTCATGCACATTCGGTACTGTATGCAGGCTCCCCGTAAGAATTCTTAGCTCGACAGTCACCAACCGTTTCATCGCCCCCTTATCATTCAGCAGCTTCGCATCCATGTATACCTGATACCAGCCATCTACGCACCACCATCTTGGCTCATTAGAAACCGGTGCAGGGACATCATACTTGGGTGACAAAGCAGACTTTGAACTATGGCCCTCATCAGACGAGGCATGACCGGGAAGGCACCTCTAGGTGAGTGGCTCCAAGTGATCCGGAATTTGAGGCAGTGTCCTGATTCGACCTCGTAGAATCGACCGACTTTGAACCTAAAGCCTTTTCATAGCCAGACGCTCTATTGGAGCCCGAGGCAGACCCAGATGGTGTGCCGGTCAGTTTGTGCTCCTCATACACTGGGAGGCAGTGACTACGTCGGACGCCATCTTCTTGGGTTGCCCCGAGTGTCTCTAGCAGCTGGTGTAGGGGTCCTAGTGCCTGGGATCACGTATCCATGATCCCTCTCATCGTCGGATGTGCCAATCATCCGACGGGATGGTGCCACGGACTTGGACCTTCCCTAGACGATGTTCGGTTTTGGGGCCATATGTAGCTGGAAAACAACTTTTTAGTCTCATACCAATCATGTTACACAAACAAAACAATCAAATTGGAAACCCGAATCATACAACACAATCTTGTGTAGAATTGTAGTATTGGTTGATGGGCACTATCGATGGCCCGCTGATGAATCAACGGTCACTCGATAGTGTCCGTCGTTTGACACTTGAAAAACATTTTAGTTTTCATTACACTGACCTCTCAGTTTGAAAAACTGACGTGCAGAATGGCCCGTCGATCAATCGATGAACCGTAGTCAACTTCTAGCATTTGACACTAAGAATAATTTTTAATCTATCACAAATCAGGGTTTTAGTTTGAAACAACGGACGTGCAGAATGGCCCATAGATTAATTTACAGGCCGTAGTCCACTTCCGTCGTCTCAGAGTTCAGCATTTTCAACTTTATCCATCGACGGTCCATCAATAAACCGACAGTCCGTAGACAGGGTCTCGTGGTGTTTATTAGAGATAGATTTCGGACCTTCTTTTAAAAACACAATTTGACAACTTTAAGACCTTCATATGTTCACCCAACACTTAACAAAAAGTATAAGACCAATTCTTCATCCTTGGGGTTTCAATTTTGAAGGTTTCTATCTCGGATTATACGGTGCTATTAAACCCTAAGTCGGAAAGTCAACAATCATGTTTTTACACAAATTACACCCCAACCCATTCACTTTATATCATTTTAAGGGACATAGTACCCATAATTTAACAATTTAACATGAAATTTTTTCCCTAAGTCGAGAGCCACATACAATTTATTTGTTTCCATTATCAAATGAACGAGAATTCATTAATCAAAGGGAATTGAAATACTTGAAAAGTGTAGTTGAGTGAATAAGTGGGTGATCTTCTCAACAATTAACCTATGTGCTTGTCTTCGAAAACCGACCGATGAAAACAAGAGAGGCGGAGTAGGATGTGAAAAGGGAGGTTTTTTTGGATGTTTGGGGATTTGTGAATTCTGGAGATAGTGATCAAAATGAAAAGGAAAGATGTGGTAATGTGATGGGAAAGGAAAGAAATAAGTGGAGGGAATCGGTTGGGGATAGTTTGAAAATATTTTTGTAGGTTATTTGAGCATTTTTCTTTTAATAGAACTGTCCGAGGCTGATCGGGTCAGTGGTTCTTTCGATCGACGATACCCTGTGGACGGTCCGTAAGTCAGTCGTCGGATCATTGATTAGACCGTTGATTGCACACAGACTTAGACAAAATTTCAAGACATGCCTTGAATTTACGGACACCATCGATGGCCCATCAATAGGTACGTAGATCTATGTACTAAACCATTTTTTTTTGCAAAATTCTTGGGTTTGGTCCCTGCACAATTAACACCCAACACACTAAAAAAATAAACGCATGAACATAAGTAAAAAAAAAAACAAGAGAATGCAACTATTCCTTCAATGAAAAGAAAAACCTATTGTTGGCTAGAGGATAAACCTTGGGTTGCCACCAAATAAGCACTTGACTTAACATTGAGGCACGACAAACGATCCATGATTACTCTGACTTCATCAATGCAATATGCTTCAACCACTTCATGGACACTCTCTGCATGCCTTAGGTAGATCTTGATTCTTTTCCCATTGACCATGAACTTTTCAGCCTCCTTGTTTGACAACTCAACCGCTCCATATGAGAACATTTTAGTGATAAGGAATGGACCAGTCCACTTGGACTTGAGTTTTCCTGGAACAAGCGTAGCCTAGAGTTGAATAGAAGAACCAAGTACCCAACCACAAATTCTCGCTTGTCAATTGTGGTCATGGTACTTATTCATCTTCTCTTAGAAGAGGGATGAACTTTCATATATACTTTTAGGCGAAACTTATCAAGCTCATTTAACCTGTTAAGTCTCTGTTCTACGACTTCATTCCAATCCATCTTCAGTTTCTTCATCGCCCACATAGACTTGTGCTGTAACTCAACAGGCAAGTGACAAGCCTTCCCATATACAAGTTGACATGGACACATACCTATGGGGGTCTTGCATGAAGTCCGATAGGACCAAAGAGCTTCATCAAGCCTCCTTGATCAATCCATTTTGTTAGAATTTACCATTTCCGACAAGGATTTGCTTGAACTCTCAATTTAAAACCTCAACTTGCCCATAAGTCTGTAGATGGTACGGAGTTGCCACATTGTTGCGAACCCCACATTTTTCTAATATCCCTTTGAACAACTTACTACAAATGATAGATCCCCCATCACTAACAAAAGTCCTAGGTGTGGCAAATCTGGAGAAAATGTTCTTTTTCAAGAATGTGGTGACACTCTTGCCTTCTTTGTTTAAAAGAGCTATGGCTTCCACCTATTTTGTCACGTAGTCGATCGCCACAAGTCTATATTTAATCCCATAAGAACTCACGAACGGGGCTATAAAATCAATGCCCCATACATCAAACATATTATTCACTAGAATGGGATTTACAGGGAGCTCTTGCCTCTTCGTAATTCCTCCATCTCTTTGGCACCTATCACATAATTTGGCGAACTCTTGAGCATCTTTGTGAATGGTCGGCCAGTAGTACCGACACAACAAAATCTTGTGAGCAGTATTGATACCACTATGATTTCCACCAAAAGGGTAGGAGTGGCATGCCTCCTTAACACTTAACATCTCCACTTTCGGCATGCAACGACGAATAAGCCCATCAGCACAACTCCGGTATAAGTCAAACTTACCCAAAAGTATTTTTTCACATCATGCATGAACTTCTTCCTCTGAATAAAGGACAAGTCCAATGGGACTATATCACTAGCAAGATAATTTGGAAAATCGGCGAACCATGGAATCAAATCATTAGAAGCGGCTAGTACATGCTCATCAGGGAAGGTATCATCAATTTCAACCTTTTCACCCAACTCTCGCATAGCTTCATCCTCCAATCTGAACAAGTGATCAGCAACTTGATTTTCGGTCCTTTTCTATCTTTAACCTCAAAATCAAATTCTTACAATAGTAGCACCCATCTAATCAAAATTTGTTACACATCATTCTTTGCCATCAAATAACTCAAAGTAGAGTGGTAAGTGTGCACTATGAATCTCGTGCCAAGAAAATAAGAGCGAAATTTTTCAAAAGCAAATACCACCACAAGGAGATCTTTTTCAATCACCGTGTAGTTCTTTTGTGCTTCATTTAATCCTTACTTGCATAATAGATGGGGTGAAGGATTTTATCCCTTATTTGTCCTAATACAACACCAAGAGCAACCCCACTAGCATCACACATTACCTCAAATGGCTTACTACAATTCTGAAAAATAAATATGGGCGCAGATACCAACTTCTCCTTCAATTCTCCAAACGCCTTCAGACAAGATTCATAAAAAATAAATTTACATTCCTTATCAAGTAATTTGTACAGAAAATGTGCAATTTTTTAGAAATATTTGATAAACCTCCTGTACAAGTCCTCATGTCCCAGAAAACTTCTCACACCTTTTACAGAAATGGGTGGAGGAAGTCTCTCTATAACTTCAACTTTCGCTCAATCAACCTCTATCCCCTTCTTCGAGATGCGATAGCCTACTCCTATACCTTCCTTAACATAAAGTGACATTTTTCCTAGTTTAGCACAAGATTGCAATTTTCACATCTTTTGAGAACCTCAGCCAAGTGACTCAAACATCGATCAAAAGAGTCGCCAACCACGGAAAAGTCATCCATAAACATCTCAATAACGTCCTCCACCATATGAGAGATTATCGATATCATATATCTTTAGAAAGTAACTAGTGCATTACATAACCCAATAGGTATCCTCTTGAATGCGAACGTCCCATAAGGGCAAGTAAATGTGATCTTCTCCTGATCGTCCGAGATAATAGAGTTTTGATTGTAACACGAATAGCCATCAAGAAAACAATTCCATCCTTTTCCTGCGATTCTACCTAACATCTGATCCATGAAGGGCATCGGGAAACGATCCTTCTCAATCCATGCTTTCAATTTCAGGTAATACATACAAACAATCCATCCAGCCACCGACCTAATTGGAATAAGCTGGTTCCTCTCATTGGGAACTACTGTCATTCCCATCTTTTTGGGCACACACTTAAAAGGGCATACCCAACTACTGTCTGTAATACGATATAAGACTGCGGCAACTAACCACTTGATGATCTCCTTCTTCACTACCTCTTGCATCGGTGGATTAAAACGTCTCTGGTGTTCAATACTTGTCTTCTGATCGGGTATGAGTTGGATTTTATGTGAAAAAATACCGGAAGGGATCCCAATAGTGTCCACAATAGTCAAACCAATGGCTCGTTTGAACCTCTTCAACATTTCTACCAAACACTCTACTTGTTGCACATTCAAATCCGATGCAATGATCACCGGCAAAGTGTCATCTTTTCCCAAGAATACATACCTCAAATGAGGTGGTAGAGTCTTAAGCTCTAGTTTTGGAGCCTCCTCAATAGATGGTCTCACGGGTGGAGATTCGTGATGCTTCATATCTAACTCCAATTTCTTTGGTTTTAACTGGTATTCGCCCTCTTCAAGTGCCGCAACCAAAGACCCATACTCTTAAATACCATCACTGTCAAAATTCATGATCACTGCCGCTAGTGCCTCAACACCAAGGCACTCTTTGATTTGTACCTTAGATATACTCTCAACCCTGTAAAATATAGCAGATACCGTTTGGAGCTCACCACTCTGCTTCATGGACCTACAAATGTTGAATGTTGCTTTTTCATTATTCAACCTAAACTTCATCTTCCCTTTCCCCATATCAACAAAGGTGTGGCCAGTATCAAGTAACGACCTCCCATGTATAATAGACACCTCATAGTCCACCTCACAGTCAAGAATCACAAAATCAGCCGAAAATATAAATGACTCAACCTTCACGAGAACATCATGGAGTATCCCAATGGGCCTCTTCACTTTTCGATCAACCATCAGCAACAGCATTGTAGTGGGCTTTGGGTCACCTAAACCCAATATCTTGTTAATGGAGAGAGGCATGAGACTTATACTTTCATATAGATTACATAGTGCTTTAGCAAAGTGTAATAATCCGATGGTACATGGAATAGTAAAAGCACCCGGATCATTCTTGTTTTGCACAAGAGACCTTTGTAGCAATAGCACTACAATGCTACATTCGCTCATCATCCTCAAAAGTTATCGATCTATTCTTTGTAACCGTATCCTTCATGAACTTGGCATGACCAGACATTTGTTCCAAAGCTTCTATCAAAAGGGACATTGATGGATTTTTTTTCAACATAGTGATAAAACGCCGGTATTTACCATCCAAAATCTTCTTTACCAATCTATGAGGGAATGGTGGTGGTGGTCTAGGAATGGGGATCACTTTTTGGGGCACCTCTGCTTCTTTCACCGCTTTTCAACGAATTCACCACTAGTTCCCACTACTTTTTCATCATTTCTTACCTCATCTTCTACTATAGACGGCATAGGTGGATCAATGGTTCGCTTACCTCCTTCAGTAGTGACTTCCATGCAATGTCCATCAATTTTCGGATTTAGAATGATATTGCTAGGAAGAGTGCCCAGTTGACGTTGCTTCACAGTAGTAGACAATGGGGCCATTTGTAACTCAAGATGCTTGATTGAGACTGCATGTGCATCAACCTTTTGCCCGATATTAGCGAAATCACCTCTCAATTACCTGACATTCTCATCACTAGCATAGAACCTTATCATAATCTTCTGCAACATATTTTCAATGCGCGCCATACTACCTTCACCATCACTAAGAGCAACATTCCGATTTTATGTCATAACATAGGGCCCACTTCGATCATTTCTGTTACCATAGTTACCCCGGTTGAAGTTGTTGTCACGATTGTAGTTTCCATCTCTAACATACTGGCCCTTTCTGTTGTAATTTCCACAATTCCGACCTTTATTTACTTGACCTTTGCTCCAATTCTCCTGATTGGAGCCTTTGGAGTTTGGTCGGAAATTCCCCGTCCACTTATTCACTACATAAGTATCATATTCATAGTAGTAGTCATCCACTGGCGGTGGTGGTTTAGTCAAGTAATTCACCACATTTATCTTTTCTGCACCACCAGTGATATGTTTCAATACTAACCCGAACTCAATTATCATTCGAGACATCTCTTCATGAATCTCATCTGCTGACTGATTGTGTGTAGCTTGAACTATAAAGTTGTTTATCCTAGTGTCCGACTTTCTAGTGCTCCAAGACTTATTGTTGCGAGAGATTTTCTCCAACTTCTCTACAATCTCTGCATGTGTTCACTCACCATAAGAACAACCCGCAAAAGTAACAAGTACTGCCTTATTATTATCATATTTCCCCCTATAGAAGTATTCTTTTAACGAATCATAATCAATGCGGTAGTTTGGCAGACCTCTCACGAACGCAGTAGATCTATCCCAAGAGCTACTAACCAACTTCCCAGGTAGTGCCACAAAGTTGTTCACTCTATCTTTATGGTTGAGCTTTTCGGATATCGTGTAATACCGTGCTAGAAACACATCCCTTAATTGATCCCATGTTTAGATAGAATTATAGAGCAACTCAGTAAATCATATTGCGGCCTCTCTCGTAATCAAGAAAGGAAACACTATTAACCCGATGACGTTCATGTCCAAGACCTGTCTCCCTACACAACTCTTTTGTACAGACTATATTTTGTCAATGTAGGAATGTGGATATCAGACTGTTGCCCTGAAAACAAGTCCCTCGCGGTGAGTATCGACATCAAACTACTAGTCATCAGAACATGTGACCCTGTGGTAGCGGAGGTAGCACAAGAGGCCTATCAGAATCATTGATGTTCATGTTTCCCTTATTAAACTCTTAGGTGCGTGGGACGGGAGGTTCAATTCTCAGAGCATCGTCAACTGGATTTTCCACAACCACTTGATTGTGAGCATCAACTAGTGGAGGAGGCTGATCCCATCACCTAGATTAGTTGGGTTTTTTTTATTCAATCATTACAGCGTTCAGTTCAGTTCAGGATTGAATGAAGTGTTGGTTATACTAAGCTCCGTGTACTTCGCATACACTAGAGATTGATCTGAGAGAAACAAAAACCAAAGAAAAAGTAAAATTAGGAAATGTTGACTAAAATTCAGTAATATTAAAATTTATTCTAAAAGTCACTTTCCCAGCAGCGGCGCCAAAATTTGATATGTTCAAATTACACCTCCTTAAAGAGGAATAAGCTATCGTATTAAGTAAAGTGTCCAACAATTAGGTTGGGGTCGATACCATGAGGAAAAAGGTTCAGACTTTACCCCAATGTATGATTCCTTCTATTTATTCAAGTTCTTTACGAAAACTAGTAATTAAGGGGGGTTTGTGAAATAAAAGACTTTTAATATTTCTAAGTCAAACAAGTAACAGGAGTAAATCTTTTGTGTTTATCAACTTGTGAGAGAAAATAGGGTTTAAGTGTTCCCTATAGGTACATAATGTCGATTTCCTAGCTATACCAATTCTTCCCTAGTGTTTTACATGAAAAGTGATAAGTTAGGTATCTCTAAATCCTTGGTCTGGGATTTAAAGAATTTCACCTCATACCTTGGTCCGGCTATCTGTGTCTAAGTTACTAACCCTTATCTTTGCTTCAAATTAAGTATCACATTCGATGTTTGGCTTAGATATTACTTCACACAAATCAAGACTAGCCTATTAGTTAGTATTCCACTAAATTTATGTTGATAATACTTTTCCTATTAACCACTCCCTTGGTCCGGTAAGTACTAATAAGGCGAGTTGTAATGCGTGCATTCGTTTAAAGGACTTCTAAGCGAAAAAATTATCAATGCATGCAATAACCTATTCAAGAATTGTTAGTAAGCTAGATTTACTTTGTTAATTGCACATTGTTCCCAAAACCCTAGTTGTTGATTTAGTTACCCATCCGTAGAAGAACACAATACATATTTAATAAACAATAAATCATGAACTTACTTTGACAATTTCATAGAAAGTCCAGAAATTCAACTTGAAAACATAAAATTCACTTGAATACCAATACGGAAATTTTAATTAATGCCCAAGATGCAAAAATAAATATCCAAGAACAAAACAAAGAAAGTAGTAATAGAATCCAACCACAAAAACAAGGGTTTACACCCTATTTATAAAAAAAACATTGTCCTAATATAAAAGGAATTCAAATAATGAATGTTTTTCGAAAAATGTGGCTTCAGTCGATGACACCCACAGACGGCCCGTCGATTGCCTCCATAAGTCCAGACATAGAATCTATTTTTAAGCCTTCAACTAGCATCTTATCTGATCCAATAGATGGACCAACAACCCGATCAGTCAATTCACCTACCGTCCGTTGATTCTTCTCGTCGTTTCGTACATAATTTTTTTTTAACATAGGGTACTAGAATATTCTCTGATCACATAGATGATGTAAGAGGACGGTCCTTCGATCAATAGACGGTGATCGATGGACCGTCGATCCTTTTGTTGCCCCACACTTGATATGAATTGTAAAGACCAAAATCTCGACAACAGACGAGGCGTGTGTCGGTGGCCTCTTAGAGGACGCAGAAAAACCTACATAAGTCATTCTTACTTCATCTAGGTTAATTTTCGCAGAAAATTTGATATTTTTGGTTTCCTTATTTCATGCTAAACATTTTAAACTTAACATCATAGGCTTTCACAAATCAACCGTCTAATATAGAGATAATTAATTGAAAAAACAGTTCATAATTGTATTAATGTATTTTTCCCAAAACGGCACCAAAGAAGTCTGAACAAAAGTTTAAAGAAACACAAATGGAACATGCTCCACTAGTTATATCAACGATAGACATCCTCGAAAGCATGAGGGCCTACCAAGTCTGGATGAAAGTTCCACGTCTGAATAGCTGCAACGTCAATCTGTAAGCTCTAGCGTCCACCTGTGCCTGCACCTAAAATTGTAGAATTGTATGGGATTAGTACACACTTGTACTAATTATTGGTATATGCAAGCACACATCAAGGACATGCATGAGTAAGAATAGCTCTTTCCTAACAACATGATTATGGAAAGTCAAGTCAGTGGACTTGCAAAATTGGGATTAGGAAATTAGTGAGCTTTCCAAATATGGATTAGAAAAGTGATTGAGCTTTCCAAATTTGGATTAGGAAAGTCATGCAATGAGAGTAACATGCATTATTAAACTTATCATAATGAACACAACACAGCATCTTGCAGATAACACATAACATATTGCATATAGCACATAACCTCTTTCATATCATTCATTCATATGCCATGAGACCTTGGAATCATGGGCTTTACATTAATACTTCCCAAAATGAGGGCTCAACATATGGGACCTCAACTAGGGAGCCTTCTTTAGTAAACACAGAGTCTACTTCATTCATTCATACGTACTTCATTTCATTTCTTTTATAGGCTAGTGTAAACACTAGCTATACCTAGGATGTAGTTTATGACTTTCATCGGGTTTGATGTGCAATAATAAAGAATGACCTAGTTTCATAACTTAAGTCTCGATCACCTCTTAATCATCCTATCCTAGCACATTTGGTATCATTCATTTCATTATGTGCATCATTTGAGGCTGTCCTCATTTATTCATGGGGAACTTTAACTTTAACCAACATAGATCATGTGATCATCATGAAATCCATTGTATCCCCCACACCGAAAAGAGGTGGAATCACCGACCAAATTTACCCCAAAACATGCAAGCGTACATGGGAATTAAACCCCGCCAGATCCTCATATTGGTAGTATAGGTTCAAAGACTAGGATATATAAGGAGACACATACTCGGCATGCCAGACAGTCTCATGTCATGAGAGTTACGTGAACCTCCACCCTTCCGAAAGAAGGGATCATCGTTGATAGCTAGTCTATCTGTGCTCATTATAAGGTTCTATTACACTCAACTCATACGTCATGAAACCTTGTTTCTAGTATGAGGGCATTATAGCTCAATAGATGCTTTCTCATCTCATCATTAGTATTAAGTGTGTTAATCTCCATACTTTCATTAGAGTGTTCATAGAGACTGGTCTCTTTATTAACTTTACACTCTCATAGGTGAGTAAGTTTTGGTAAAATTTACTTAGGCTTATTTGAGATTGATCTCATCTTTAACATCATCCTCATATAAGGTTGTCACCACATTAATTACCATTAGCACATTTTCTCTTCATAATTACTCACCCCTTTTTACGTGAATATTCATTTCATCATATGCCAATGCACTTGGCCATAAAGTGTGTTTCACACTCTTACTTAACCCTACAAGGATTTCATTCATCATTTCATTGTTCATTTCATCATGTGCCAATGGACTTGGCCATTTAGTGTGTTTTACACTCTTACTTAGCCCTTCTAGGGTTACATCATTTCATTACATAGATCATAGGTTCACTTATTTTCAAACGTATGCTAGACTTATGGGTCTATAAATACAAGCCATGAGGCTTCTTTCATAGTTCTTTAAGTGATTCATATCTTCCTAAGATTATATGGTACAAGATTTATGCATCCAGTATGTATGCCAAGATCTCCATTTCGATCTAAGTAGGCAGCATTATTCTTGAATATTTAATTCACGGTGACTTATGTATCAATACGGAATTTGGGCAAGGGAACCCGGTTTCAAATCCCTTGGACAACAGTTACATTTTTCATCTATTTTATTTTTTGGTCCACACGGCTTGGGGACCCTAGATCGAGCCCCAACGCCTTTATTTTTTTTGTAATTTCATTTATTAAAATTTTTTCTTTCTTGGCTGAGGGGTTGTGGGATCGACCCCCCCAACCCCTTTTTATTTTAGTTTATTTTTTTCATGGCTTTTTCAAGTTGATAATGAGGTTGTGGGATCGAACCCCCACAACCTCACTTTATTTTTCATTTAACTCTCCTTTTTGCCTAGAGGTCGTGGGTTCGATTCCCGCGCCTCACACTTATTTTCTTCTCATTTTTCCTTAAACTTGTCCTAGAAATTGTGGGTTTGAATCTCACTCCTCTCATTTTTTTTTCATACTTTATTTTCCATCCAAGACCACGGTTTGAATCCCCTCCACCACATCTCCTTTTAATTTTTTATTTTCATGATTTTTAACATGGTGAAGTCACGGGTTCAACCCTCCATGACCTCACTTATTTTAATTCATTTTTTCACAACATTTTGAACCCTCTTAACTTGACCGAAACTTATCCTTTGAAACTGGAAATTTTTGCAGCCTATTTTCTCACTTTTTAAAGATTAAATGCTTAGACGTTTTAAGTAGTTTTTAGTTTGTTCTTTAGGTGCATTTTGAAGATTTCATTCGATAAAGAATTGCATTCAAATCAGCATCTTTACAGCACTTATGAACATCATGATTTACATAAACATGTGTACTTGAAATATAAAGAACTAAAATCACATTTTATAGCCTTAAACCCGATGCACATAGATATGGTTCACATTGCATACACATCCACATAGTTTCGAATTGCATAGGTGATCCTTCACATGATTTCAAACAAACATACATGAACATATTCATCACGAAAACACAACACACGACTAATATATGCCTGCAAACATACCGAATCTATGAATAATTGGGAGCTAGTAACAGGGACATGCAACGGGGAAAAACCCTAGTTCTCGGATTTAATATACTGAACTTTAGAGGTCTCTTTGGAAAGGGAACAAGAGAGAAGCAAACCCTACCTTTTTGACGTTAAAACCTCGACTTGCTGCCCAAAAACTTTTCCAAACACACGTCAAACACAAAAAGTTCAACACCCCACTCGACAAAAAACTTTCTTTTTGTCTACTTGATTGATTAACATTTGTTTTTCTTATATTTTTGTGTGAGTTCTTCATGTGTAAAAAACCTTGGTAAATTTTCTGTTCTTGAATGTTATTTGGCAGATAGAAATGTGAATGGGAAGAGAGAATGATCGTGAATGTTGAGGAGATAGACGTCAGAGAGTGAGAGCTTTATTAGGCTTAGAAGTCTAGTTTAACACTTTGTCAGATAAGGTTTTTATTAAATGATAAAAAATATGATCTACCTTTTATTTTAAATATGCAAATAAATAATAAATATTAATTAATTACATTAATTTACCAACTAAAATTAAAACAAATTTTATTCATTGCTTCCACCTAGGTTCGAAAACAGGTGGAGCAAGACATTACTTTAAGAGCCAATTTTTGGCCCTCTCTCCCAAAAATACCCCTCCACCTTATTAATTAAATGTTCAATTAGATATTTAGGGTAATAACCATACTACCCTTATCCTGGAAAAGACCATTTTACCCCTAGAACCTCCAAACTTAAGATTTTTTCCTTTTTAGGTCTTGTAAAGACTCATCCGAGTAAATCTTCATATTCGGGAGCCCTAGATTAATGGCCCAACCTTTACTAGCTCAACTAACTCCGCAAGTAAGTTTTCTTTGATGTCGTAAGGGTTCAGAAGTCTGGTTCTCCGTGCATTAATCCGTGTGAACCTGTCTAATCGTAGGCATTCTAGGCACATAAAACATTATTTAGCATAGCCATTTTTAGGTTTGTTACATTATCCCCCTCTTTGAAACATTCGTCCCCGAATGACACTACTAATTATTTCACGTAATTCCAGTCAGATCATAACATAGTTACTATACAAAATAAAGCAATAGCAACAAAGAGTGGAGAGATAGGAAACTTAGACTTAAGAGTAGGAACTCTAACCTAAAAAGATGAAAAGATATGGGTAGCGGGATCTCATATCGTCCTCGGCCTCCCAAGTAGCACCCTCAATAAGATGATTCCTCCATCTTCACTGTGGCAATCTCCTTGTTCCTCAGTCGCTTGACCTGTCTGTCAAAAATCTCATCAGGTACCTCCTCATAGGTCAACTTTTCAACAACCCCCAAATGTTCAACAGGTAGAATCGATGTTGGATAAACTAGGCACTTCTTTAACATAGAGACACGAAAGAATGAATGAACAGAAGCTAGTTCCGCAGGCAATGCCAACTCAAAGGCCACCTTTCCCACATGTTGTAGGATCTCATACGGCCCAACATACCTCGGACTCAATTTCCCTTTCCAGCCAAACCTCATCACCCCTTTCGTAGGTGATATCTTCAAATAGACCTTGTACCAACATCAAACTCTAAGGGCCATTTTATGTTGTCTACATAAGACTTTTGCATACTGTAAGCAGTAGATAACTTGTCCGTAATGACCCTGATCTTCTCTAAGGCCTCATGAATTATCTTTGGACCAAAAATGGATGACTCTCAAACTTTGAACAACCCATTTGGAGACCTACACCTTCTACCATACAGTGCCTCAAATGGTGTCATATCAATGCTAGAGTGATAGCTATTATTATACAAGTACTCTATCAAAGGTAGATGGTCGTCCCAACTACCCTTGAAGTCCATCACACACGCCCTCAGCATGTCCTCAATTGTCTAAATGGTGCGCTCTACCTGCCCATCAGTCTGAGGATGAAAGGCAGTACTAAGCTTCACCTGCGTGCCTAAGCTCTTTTGGAAGGATATCCAGAAATGTGAAGTGAACTGAGCTCCTCTAACTTAAATGATAGCCAAGAGAATCCCATGCCATCTCAAAATCTCATCAATGTAGAGTTTCGCATAGTCCTCGACTCTGTAAGTTAATTAGACTTCACAAAGATAAAGTGGGCAGACTTAGTCATCATGTCAACAATAACCCATATGGAGTCATGATGTCTTCTATTCTTCGAAAGACCAATCACGAAGTACATATTAATTCACTCCCATTTCCAATTCGGAACCTCAATAATCTGAGTAAGACCGCCATTCTTAAGATGTTCTTCTTTAACATGTTTACAATTAGGACACTTGGCCACATAATTTGCAATGTCCTTTTTCATTCCATCCCACCAATAGATCTATTTAAGATCATGATACATCTTGGTGGAACTTGGATGTATGGGGTCTCTTGAACCATGGTCCTCTGCAATGATCCAACTCCGCAAATCATCCACATTTGGTACACACAGCCTATCCTGGTACCTAAGTACGCCATCATCTCCCAAATCAAAAGAAAAGACTCATTCATCTTAACCAACATTGAGTCCTTCAGCTCCATCAACACAGGATTAAGATGTTGACCCTCCTTGACTTCAACCACTAAGTATGATTCAGAACTAGGATGAACTGAAACACTCCTACTAGTAGAATCAATTAACTGCACACCCAGTCAGGCCAGTCTATGTATATCATTCACCAACTTCTTATTCCCATCCTCAACGTGGGTTGTACATCCCATGCTCATCCTACTCAAAGCATCAACTACAACATTAGCTTTACTTGGATGGTAGTGGAAATTCATGTCATAGTATTTCAATAGTTCCAACCATTTCCGCTGATGTAGATTCAACTCTCTCTAGGTGAACACGTACTGGAGACTCTTGAGGTTTGTGAACACATCCACATCCATCCCATACAAGTAGTGCCTCTACAGCTTCAATGCAAACAACACATTTGCTAGCTCCAGGTTATGAGTGGGATAATTCTTATGAACCTTGTGTTATCTGGACGCATAAACTATCAACTTACCACCATGCATATAAACACAACCCAACCAAACCCTAGATGCATCACAATACACACTATAATTCTCTCCAAACTTAGGAAAAGTAAGCACCGGGGCTGAAGTGAGTCTATCCTTGAGCTCCTGGAAACTCTTCTCACAAGCCTCCGTCCATTCAAACTTGGCCTTCTTCTTATTCAAAGCTTTCAGTGAGGTAGCATTGAATTGAAAACCCTCCACGGACCTGCGATAATAACTAGCCAATCCCAAGAATCTACAAATATCCGTGGGAGTAAGAGGCTTTTGAAAGTTCTTAACAACCTTAGTCTTCCTGGGATCTACCGCCACAGCTTTGTCGGACACAACATGACCCAGTAAGGCCACTAATCTAAGCCATAATCCACACTTTCTTAATTTGGCATACAATTGATATTGGCTATGTACCTGCAAGGTTAGTCTCAAATGTTGTTCATGCTCTTTCTTGGTCTTAGAGTAGATGAGAATGTCATCAATGAATACTATGACGATAGAGTCAAGGTATTCACGTAAGACTTTGCACATAAGATCCATAAATGCAGCAAGTGCATTAGTGATACCAAATGACATAACTAGAGACTCGTAATGACAATAACGGGTATGAAAGGCTATCTTTGGAACATCTTCATCACTAACCCTAAGCTGATGGTTCCCTGAACGAAAATCGATCTTCGAGAATAAACTAGACCTTTGGAGTTTGTTGAACAAGTCATCTATTCTGGGAAGTGGATACTTATTCTTGATAGTGACTTTGTTGAGTTGCCAATAAATGATGCACATTATAAGGGTTCCATCTTTCTATTTCACAAACAACACTAGAGCGCGCCAAGGGGATATGCTTGGTTGAATGAAACTCTTATCAGTGAGAACTTTCAACTGCAGCTTCAACTCTTTGAGTTCAGTTGGAGCCATTCTAGAAGGATGAATTTAAATTGGTTTATTATTGGGTTCTAAGTCTTTACTAAATTTAATCTCTCGAGGGGGAGGAAATCCAGGCAAATCATTAGGAAATACATGTTGCAACTCATTCAATACAGGCACTGAGTCTATGGAAGGAATGTCATGATCTAAATTATTAACACTCGCAACATGACACAATAACACCTTGGACTTCATTTTATTGGCTTTAAGGTTCGAAATTAAGGGATTAGGACGACTCGAGTTGTAGCCCTCCTAGACTACCGCTTCTTCATTAGGGAAATAAAATCTCACAACCCTATTACGAAAATTCATGCAAGCATAAGAAATATGAAGCCAGTCCATGCCAATAATAACATCAAAATCAGACATGGTAACTCAACCTAGTCTGCACACAGTCTTACCACATACTACTATTGGGCAATCCTTATATTTTTCTCCTAAAGGTGTACTAATCATTGTAGGATCATTCAGAACTTCAGGAAATATCTCAAAATTGAGAGCAAGCAAAGGAGTTACAAAGGAAAGCGTAGACACTGTATCAAGTATAGATTCAATATAAGTTGAGAATACCTACAGCATACATGTGACAACATCAGCGGAATTCTCCTGCTCTTCACTACCCTTAAGGGCGTATAACCTGTTCATCTTAGGAGGCTTGGCTGCTGCTGCATCCTGTGTATTAGGCCTAGGAAGAGCATTACCTCAAGCCTGACCTCATTTCTATGGGTAGTCCTTAACCATGTGCCCACTCTTACCGCAACCGAAGCAGGCATTAATGCCCTGTCTGCACTCTCCACTGTGAGAACGGCCACAGTTATCACTGTCCTTTCTGGGAAAACTTCATCTCACCTCCATTGCCCTTCCTAGAATCGGGTCTGCCTCCCCTAGGTGTTGTACTCCTCTTAGAGTTAGAGTTCCCTGAACTCTTTTGCCCCTTTTTGAACCTAGGCTGCTCACGGACGCCAAAGATGTTTCTGTGACCTCCATGACTGGGACCTGCCTTATCTTGAGTCTTAGGCATCCTAGCATCACGAATGCCCCTATTCTTGCGGTTGTCCTCTACCTGCTGGACATGCACTATAAACCTGGAGAGGTCCATGTTATCGTCGATCATCGCAGATCGACACTCCTCCTCCACATCTCCGTTGATTCCTGTGAGGAATCTGGTCATCTCATCCCTGCGGTTAGATACAAGGGAGGTGGCATTCCTTGACAGTTTAACAAACTTCAGGGAATACTCCCTGACTTGCATGTATACCTTCTTAAGGTTGATAAACTCCTCAACCATTGCCTCCCTCATCTCTCTGGGAAAGAATCTCTCCAGAAAGGCTGTCTTAATCATCTCCCAAGTGACCGGTACTCCACCTAAAACTCGGCTATCTTGCCACAACTTGGACCAATTTTGTGCAATATCCTTGAGTTGATAGGAACCCAACTCTGATTTCTTAGTATCTGTGGCTCCCCATAGCCACTAAGATATTAGGCACCTCATCCACAAAAAACCTTACGATCCTCTGATGTGTTAGACCCTATGAAAATAGGAGGATTCATCCTCGTAAATTCTCCCAGCTGTCAGCCATATTGCGAACCGATGGGTTCTCCCTCTTTACATTCTACTGGTTGAACTTTTTAGTCATGGACTGGGCCTGTATAGTTATGGCATGTTCCATCTGGGCCAGATATGCCCTCACCTCAACATTATTCAACCCAGCAGGGTTAACCGGCATAGCCACTCCTTCAACTCGAGCCTGGGGCTGAACCTGATTGCCCCCACCAGCTGCTCCTCAAATCTCTTTGCCTGCATTTTTCCTCGTATTAATAATTCTGAATCTCAAGAGTTGATGTTATATATGCTCTTAACACTAATAAATCAGACATTAGAGAAGGCACGATAAGATCTGAAGAAGGGAATTTTCCTACGCATCATGTAGTCTCTAATTCAGGATAGTGGTGCACTTCACTACCATGACTTAGAACCTACTCAATGTGGTTGATGTGAACTTATTATCCTATAAATTTAACCTAGTGCTCTGATACCAATTTTTTCACGATGGGAATCTAGACCCCATACGAGACCGGCATCATGGACCTCTCAGAGGTCGCAGACAAGCCTACATATGTCATTCTTACATCATCTAGGTTAATTTTAGCGGAAAATTTGAACTTTTTGGTTCCTTATTTCATGCTAAACATTTTAAACTTAACATCATAGGCGTTCACAAATGAACCATCTAATATAGATATAATTAAATGAAAGGAACAGTTCATAATTGCATTAACGTATTTTTGCAAGAAAGGCACCAATACAAAGTCTGAAAAAAAGTTGAAAGAAACACTAGTGGAACATGCTTCACTAGCTATAGCCTACATTAGCTAAATAATAACGATAGACATCATCGAAAGCATGAGGGCGTACAAAGTTCGGATTAAAGCTTCACGTCCGGATAGCTTTATCGTCAACCTGTAAGATCTAGCATCACCTGTGCCTGCACCTAAAATTGTAGAATTGTATAGGATTAGTACACACTTGTACTAAGTATGGGTATATTCAAGCACACATCAAGGACATGCATAAGTAAGAATAGCTCTTTTCTAACAACATGATTATGGAAAGTCAAGTAAGTGGACTTGCCGAATTGGGATAAGGAAAGTTAGTGAGATTTCCAAATTTGGATTAGAAAAGTGAGTGAGATTTTCAAATTTGGATTAGGATCATGCCATGAAAGTAACATGCATCATTATACTTAACATAGTGAACATAGCACATAACATCTTGTACATAGCACATAACATATTGCATAAACATATAACATCTTTCATATCATTCATTCATTCATTTCATTATGTGCATCATTTGAGGCTGGACTCATTCATTCATGGGGAGCTTTAATTTTAATCGACATATATCATGTGAGCATCATTAAATCTAATGTCTCCCCCACACCGAAAAGATGTGGAATCACCGGTCAAAGTGAACACAAAACATGCTAGCGTACATGGGAATTGAACCCCGCCAGATCCCTATATTGGTAGTATAGGTTCAAAGACTAGGGGATGTAGGGAGACCCATACCCTGCATACCGGAAGTTCCACTACATTCAACTCATACATCATGGAATTTGGCTTCTAGTATAAGGACATCTTAGCTCAATAGATGATTTCTCATCTCATCATTTGTATTAAGTGTGTTAATCTCAATACTTTCATTAGAGTGTTCATAGAGACTGGTATCTTCAATAACATCACACTCTCATAGGTGAGTACGTTTTGGTAACATTTACATAGGTTTATTTGAGATTTATCTATTCTTTTACATTAGCCTTATATGATGTTGTCACCACATTCTTTAACATTAGCACACTTTCTCTTCATAATTACTCACCCCTTTTTACGTGAAGGTTCATTTCATCATATGCGAATGCACTTGGCCATTTAGTGTGTTTCACCCTCTTACTTAACCCTTCTAGTGTTATATCATTTCATTGTTCATTTCATCATGTGACAATGCACTTGGCTATTTAGTGTGTTTTACACTCTTACTTAACCCTTCTAGGGTTACATCATTTCATTACATACATCTTAGGTTCACTTAATTTTAAACGTATGCTAGACTTATGGGTCTATGCATACAAGCCATGAGGCTTCGTTCATAGTTCATTTAAGTGATTCATATCTTCCTAAGATTATGTGGTACAAGACTTATGCATCTTGTATGTATGCCAAGATCTCGTTTTCGATCTAAGTAGCCAACATTATTCTTGAATATTTAATTCACGCATGACTTATGTATCAATACAGAATTTGTGTAAGGGAACCCGGTTTCGAATCCCTAGGACTACACTTATATTTTTCATTTATTTTATTTTTTGGTCCACATGGCTTGGGGACCCATGATCAAGCCCCAAAGCCTTTATTTTCTTTTAATATCTTTTATTTACATTTTCTCTTTCTTGGCCGAGAGGTTGTGGGATCAAACCCCCACATCCCTTTTTTATTTTAATTTCTTTTTCATGGATTCTTCGAGTTGATCATGAGGATGTGGGATTGAACCCCCACAGCCTCACTCTATTTTTCATTTAACTCTCCTTTCCCGCCTAGAGGTCGTGGGTTCGATTCCCACGCCTCACACTTATTTTCTTCTCATTTTTCCTTAAGCTTGACCTAGAGGTTGTGGGTTCGAATCCCACTCCTCACAGCTCATATTTTCATACTTTATTTTCCAGACAAGACCATGGCTCGAATCCCCTTCACCACATCCCTTTTTACTTCTTTATTTTAATGATTTTTAACATGGTGACGTCACAAGTTTAACCCTTCATGACCTCACTTGTTTTAATTCATTTTTCCACAACATTTTGAACCCTCTTAACTTTAACGATATTCATCCTTTGAAACTGGAAATTTTTGCAGCCTATTTTCTCACTTTTTTAACATTAAATGTTTAGATGTTTTAAGTAGTTTTTAGTGAGTTCTTTATGTGCATTTTCAAGAATTCATTAGATAAATAATTGCACTCAAATCGGCATATTTACATCACTTATGAACATCACGACTTACATAAACATGTTTATATGAAATACAAAGAACTAAAATCATATTGTAGAACCTTAAACCCGAGGCACATAGTCATGGTTCACATTGCTCACACATGCACATAGTTTTGGATCTCATAGGTGATCCTTCATGCGATTTCAAACACACATACAGGAACATCTTCATCACGAAAACACAACACACGCCTTATATCTACCAGCAAACATACCCAACCTGCGAATCATTTAAAGCTAGTTACAGGGACATGCAATGGGGAACAACCCTTCTTTTTTGATTGAATATACCGAACCTTAGGGGTCTCTTGGGAAAAGGACCAAGAGAGAAGATAACCCATACCTCCTTTACGTTTAAACCTCGACTTTCTGCCCAAATTTTTTTTCAAACACGCGTCCAACACCGAAAGTTCAACACCCCACTCGACGGAAAACCTTCTCTTAGCCTACATGATTGATTAACGTTTGTTTTTCTTATATTTTCGTGTGAGTTCTTCAAGTTTGAAAAACCTTGGTAAATTTTCTAATCTTGAATGTTATTTGGCAGAGAGAAACGTTAATGGGAAGACAGAATGATCGTGAATGTTGAGGAGATAGACGTGAGATAGTAAGAGTTTTATTACGCATAGAATTCTAGTTTAGGACTTAGTCAAATAAGGATTTTATTAAATGATAAAAAATATTATTTACCTTTTATTTTAAACAAGATAATAAATAATAAATATTAATTCATTATATTAATTTACCAAATTAAATTAAAAAAAATTATTTCATTGCTTCTACCTAGGTTTGTACCCGGGTGGAGCAATACTTTACTTCTAGAGCCAATTTTCAGCCCTCTATCCCCAAAATATCCCTCCACCTTATTAATTAAATGTTTAATCATATATGTAGGGTAATTATGATACAACCTTTCGCCTGGAAAAAGACCATTTTACCCCTTGACCCTCAGAACTTAAGATTTCTCCTTTTTAAGTCTTGTAAAGACTCATCCGAGTAAATCTTCATATTCGGTAACCCTACATGGCTGGACCCAACCTTTCCTAGCTCAACTAACTTCTCAAGTAAGTTGGCTTGGTTGTCGTAAGGGTTCAGAAGTTTGGTTATATGTGCATAAATTCATGTGAACCCGATCTAGTCGTAGGCATTGTAGGGACATTAAACATTATTTAACATAGCAATTTTTAGGGTCGTTACAAGAATTCCCTGCATTTTGGTTTTGGACAACTTTCCTGCAAAACAATGATAAAAACATATTAATATTACGAAAAAAAAGGCTCTAGACACACACCAATCTTAAGGAAAAAGAATTGGAAGTACTAGGAAACTACGGTACATCAACACTCTCAACTTAAAGTTGTTGTTTGTCCTCAAATGACGCACTATGATTCAACACAACACTTTGTACACGTATCCTCTTTTAAGCATTCACAATCACTTGGCTATCAATCCTAACTTTTTCGTTGCTTCATTGATTGCTTCTACTCTTAGGCTTTATAGGATAACTCATGTGGATCAGACCATGACATATACTCATCATGCAATGACACCTCTACTCTTTTGCCTCTCGCCAAGGTACCAACTTTCCGATATTGCAACTAGTGCCCTCACTTCAAAAGATCCTCTTTTTTTGCACAGTGATTTTCAGTTTGAGTATAAGGATCATTATACAACACTCACTCTCAAATCAAATTCACACCTAGTTTGTACTTGTCGCCATAGGCTTTCCCTTATTTTCACTGCTTAAGTTCATCACATTACACTCTTAGGATCACGATAAGACTTTCTAAGCTTCTAACGTAGGCTCATGTAAGGTATGGTCCATACGGGTACATTTTAGTTACTTTTTTCACTCCTTGACATTACAGTTAAGCGTCCTACCTCTTTTATTATCTAGAATGCCCTACTTTTTCTTCCCTTGTCATCTTTGCCTTGCTTTCTTCTTTGTTCTTTGTGGAAGGGACTCTTACTTCTTTTTTTCAACACCAGTTTTCTCTCTTTCTCTCTTTTGTTTTTCTTTTTTATTAAGTTGATCAAATTTTACTGAGTCACTTCTTTAGATCTCTTTTTTTCTTTTCTTTTCCACACTACTCTATTCATACCCATTTTGCAGGTCATCACTCATAATAGCTACCCTAAACTTATGGCTTTGACATGATTCGAGGTACACATTACCCATAGTTGGGTCAGGGCCAAGACAAGTTCAGTTTCTGCATTAGCCACCCTCAACTTATGTTTATGGGTTGATTTGAGGTGCACATGTCCAAGGAGGGACCAGGACCAACACATTATACCCAGGGAAGGTGAGTTTGTGAAGAAGACAAAGGTCTATTATAGGCTCAAAATATTTAGATCAACAAGGGATAACAAGTTGATTTGGTTTAATTTACTTTAGGCTAGAAGTTTGCTAAGTTGAACAAGGGTCTATTATCCTTTCCTAATTATCTAACAAAGATTCCTTTTGAAGGACCAACAAGCAAGTTCTAGCTAGGTACAAAATGTGGAATAATCAATTTTCCTCACACTCTCTTGACACATCGTTACCCTATCAGATTATTGGGCACCTAGTTTGAGTGTTAGATTAAGGGTCATGCAATGGGTGCATCTTTATGTCATTATTAGAGCTAACAAATTCAACATTTATTATAGCTATTCATGCAAGCATTTTCTTAGAAAGGGATATCATTCATCTTTAGCCATAATGCTTCATATTTCACTTTCATACTCTGTACAAGTTGCATCATATGCAGGTTCATCAGTAAAGTAATCACTATCTTGGGAAAAAAGAACAGAAGTAAGAAAACCACCAAGTGTGGATCGTGAGTTGGGCTACTCAGACTTCACCCTAACACGCACTTTCCATTTACCCCACCCCCAAAAAAAACATGCAATTGTCCGTAATGCATAAGAAATATAAAGATAGGGTAGTAGGTGAACCAAACCTCAGGCACATTGCGCCGATGATAAACAAGAAGGTGGATCCGGTTTCCAGGAACAAGCAGGCAGACCAAGTGCCAGGCGCACAACACGTGGTGGCCTTCACATTTTTGTTCTGTACGCTGCCATTTGGCAACTTCCTTGTCCAACATTTGGGCCCTCTTCGGGCCCTTAGGTGGTCCTTGGGGAGTCGTACCTGGATGTTTTGACCACTAACATGTCTATTAAGATAATAGGTCAACTCGACTATTTTAAACTACAAACAACACATAAAACAAGAAACCATAGAAGGACATACTAGTACATCTAAAGACTAACTTTCGAATGTTTTGGACGTTCTTGGATGTTTGACCTCCAAACCTCTTCAAATCAACTATAATGCTGTAAAAAACCTTTTTTTTCATATTAATATCCTTTTTTAGACATATGTGAGACTCTAGATACCTTAGTTCATGTTGAGGGACTTGACACTACAAAGCTTTGAGTATACTCACACAAAAGGATGAATTTCAAAGAGTACTCCTTAACACTCATTTTAACATGCTTGAGGTTGATGAATTCTCTCAATTACGCTTCCCTCAACTCCCTATGAAAAACATATCTGCAAATTCCGACTTAATAATTTCACACTCTATTGGGCCCACTCTAAACAGCCTACTAACCTTCCATTGCTCATACAAAATTTGGGCAACATATTTTAATTGATAGGCGGCTAGCTCAACCTTCTTAATGGAGGACACTTCCATGATTGCAAGAACCTTATAAACCTCCTCTATAAACCCATTTTTATATTTTTCCACCTTGGAGCCACATTTCCTGAGAGGATCATTCTCAAGAACTCTCTTACCCTAAAAGAAACAAATCCTCTTATAGGGTTGGCTAGAACCACAACCTCTATATTAGCATTTCCGTCAAGGTTTGTGCAAATAGTTGCATAGAATCCCTAAGTTCGTCAAGAGTAGCATTCCCTATTTGACTGTCATTTCGAACTTAAGGAGGTACTTGGTGTTGATTTTGAGGAGGATCTTTGTTTGGAACTTGGGGAGGAATCTGTTTATCCCCTTCACCTTCCTCAACTATTCTAGAATTAGCTCTAGTATTTTCCATAACCTGAAAAATCATAGGCAAATATTAAAATAAAGACCTACTAGAGCTAAAACTCGATGGCACGACTAAGAGAACGAAGAAGTGAGATTTTTCCTAAACATCCCATAGCCTCCAATTCATGAAATATTTAGCTACTCATACCCATGAAAAAAACTCTACTTTGATGTGGTTTGGGACATCCTAAGACCATTTCACCACCTTATGTTTTAATACAAAGTTTGTCATGACCCGAGTGCACCCCCTAGTCGTAACATGGTGTGTTCGACCTCGAATAGGTCTATACAAGACCTTATCATTAATTACATAACAAAATAATAATGTGGAAGAATTTAAAACTTTCTTTAAGACATATCTCAAAGATTATTTCATACAAGCCACTGTTTTTCTAGCATTATTGTCTCAAACCATGTATGAATGACATGAATAAAAGTACTGGGACGCAGCGCACATAAAGTATAAAAACATAATGAAAGACATCAAGTAACAGAAAGGTTTGTCTACAAATCTATGAGGACTCACCACTTCTTCACTTCTTCAAAGTCCTTGAAACTCTACCCTCCAATAGAAATTCAAAGCTCGAATCCTACATTAGGTTAGAATGTAGGCAATATGCCTTAGTACAAAATTACTAAGTAGGAAAGCTAACATACAACCATCAGAGCATTTCAAATGGTTAGTTAACACAAGACATAAGCATAGAGATAATAACATTATCATAACATGACAAGTTAACCTTAGGCATATATAAGTTCACACTTCAAAAATTAGGCTTTTATACTTAAGTGAACTACTTAACCAGCCACCTCTAAGTATACCTGTGTAATGCAAATATACTATCCCATAATACTACCTTAGCTAAGTACCTTTTTTTGGTCATTCTTGTTCATAATCACCTTCATAATTAAGACCTATGTTTTCATGAAATAAGGGCACTATAACCCTAAGTCACCTCCAAGAATCCTTGTCAAATGTATCTGAGGCATCCCATAATATGACATACATTAAGCATGTCTTGAAGTCACCCTATTTATTTTTGTCCTAAGTGTAAATTTAAACCTACTTAATATTAACAAGGAGATTTCAACTTAAGTCATTCATATCATGGAAGGAAACTATAGCCACTACCCAAGATAGTCACACTTCATAAGAGGACATTACATAATTAGCTTTAAGTCATACATAAACAACGTATGAATGGCATCCCATTAAATTCATTTTCATAAACTATATGTGTCATTATAAACCTACTTCATATTAACAAAGAGCAGTCAACTGAAGTAATTCATATCATGGAAGGCAACTATCGACAATACATAATCTAGGCATACTTCATAAGAGGACATTTCATAAGCACGTTAAAGTCATACTTGTTCCATGTATGAATGGCATCCCATTCTATCATTCACACTAAGTACTCATTTAGGCTAGCTTCCTTAATGCTAACTATCTTTCATACTAGTTTATCAAAGAATAACGTATTATTATGTGAGAACTAACTACCATGGAAAAAATATTATCATGATATCCAAGCTATCATTGGAAGGTTAAAAGTATTCTAACGTAGCCACAATGCAACCACTTATCAAGATACAAGCTATCCGTATAGGCGAACTGATCCTAAACCCTAAGCTATAATTATGAGATATTAATCTCTCAATCCTAAGCTACCACGAAATGGTCTTGGACTAACCAAGTCTAGCTATCATGAAGACATTATAGTCATGATACTTCACACTATCCCTCAGAGAGTGTCGATCCTCAATCCTAGGCTACATTGCCGATAATAATGCAAGCTACCATGAAAAACATTCTACCTATGCAAGATTAAGCTAACCATGGGAGATCATAATTCATCCATCCCAAGCTATTATGAGATCAACCATCACTACCGACCATGAGATCTACCATCCCAAGTTACCATGAGATCTAACATCCCAAGATACCATGATATCTACCATTTAAAGCTACCATGAGATTTACCATCCCATGCTCACGTGAGATCTACAATCCCAATCTGTGTAATTCAACAATCCATGAAGGAATCATAAGACTCAACCTCAAGCTATTCTATCTTAATAAGCATTATCCATTTTAGGTCCTTAAGTAAACCTAGAATCCTTCTATGTGAGAGAACTTTACTATCGAAGCTTATTCATGTCTAGGTTTCTAGTAGAAAGAGAACACCCAATCAATATCACCTCATATTTGAATTTATCTCCAAATAACTAACAACAATGGTTACAAACCCTATTTTCCGTACTAGCTTCATAATATCCTGATCGATGTCTTATTACAATCTATTCTATCATTTTGATCATTAGAAGGTAATTCTAATCATACTTGATCATATAGTTAAAATTCTAACATTACAGGTTAAGATCTTTCACATTCAATTAAACCTAGTTCAATTCATATTTAGATGATCCTTACTATGATCAATTTGTATTCAAGAAAATTGCATTAAGAATTAGCGTATTTTGGATTCATAATTTGGGGTTATCTGATGGGCTCCATGGGTGGAAGAACCCACGGATGAAAAAGCATTACATACGTTTGATCAATGCCTTATTATAATATTGAAACCTTGGTGAAACACAAACTAGGTTCTGCCTCCTTCATTACTTCTTTGATGGTGATCTTGAGAGAATTTTAGGGAAAAGAGTGTTTTAATTTTTAAGAGAAAAGTCTAAATGGATAATAAATAGTTTTAATATACTTGAAATACCTAATTAAAAAAATAACCGTGTATGACTTAAATTGGAACGTGGGGTTAATTTATCCATTCACGTCTCACTTGGCCGAACCCCTGGGAGATTTGTAGGTGGTGTCCCACGACCATCACCTACGGACCGTAGGTGGTGTGACGAGGCGTTCTGCAGCTTCATGGTTCTTCATTAAAGCTCCTCCAATTGGGGTTTTAGCTNTTTTTAGCTCCTACGACTAATTTTTGAGCCACACCCTCCATCTACGGGTCATCAACCGACCAACGGGATGTTAATCAAGGTTGTTGGTCAAGCTGTTTTTGACAACATTTTTGCAAACCGTTGTGTCTTTTTCAAGGACCTCTATGGTGGTCCTAAGGGAGTCATACCCAAAGCTTTTACTCCTAACCTTGACATTCTAGGTGTAATAGATATTTTTACATGAGTTTGACCTAAACAACACATCAAACTCCATGACAACACACTAGAAAATCCTAGCACCCAAAGACTAGTTTCCGGACGTCTCTTGACGTTTACGGACTAACACTTCCAAAATAAGTTAATTGTATTAATTTAGGTATACAGACTTCATTTTAACCCTTTTTAAGTTATTATATCTCATGTAGAGATCTACCATAAGTTCTACGATTTCCAAGATGTTTCATTCAGTTACCAAAATTTTAGCTTATATATGGGAAAAAGCACAAGTACTTCCTACACTAGACCGATACCCTAGAGACACACTTTAACTAAATTAAGGTCCTATTCCACCCCTCCAACCACGTTTGTTTTTTAGTTTGATACATTTTTTGGCTTACATGACTCACTCAATGACTACACATTGTTGAGGTGTGTTGGAGATGTTCGGATGCCACGTTTGCGAAAAAGGTGTACAAAATAAATAAAATGATCTCAGGGGTATTAGGACCTAAGTTTAGTTAACGCATGTCTATGAGATTTTGGCCATAATCTAGGTAGTACTTGTACCTTATCTCGCTAAAATAGGCCAAACCTCATACTTTTTTTCTTCCTTCCAATTTCGACAATAATAACTTTGTGTCTTCCTAGTTACTTTTTTTTACTTATCATTAAAATTTAACGTACCACAAAGGTGAATATTGTCTAGTGAATTATATATCAAAAGACTTCAACCATAAAGAGGATTTCATATTCTAAAATTTGTGATTATTTAGAGGTAAATTTGAGTTGATCAAGATTGAAGAATCAATATATACTTCATATATGGTCAATGTATAATTCATATATATATAAGTCATATTTAGTTTTTTAATTGTATCATAATGTATATAGGTACGATATATTATATAGTCAGTATATTTTGTGAACTATAGCATATAATTTATATGTATGTTGAATATTTATTTTAAGTATATAACTATATCTATTGTAAACTAGTTACAATATATTATCTATGATTGAAACTTATATTCCTAAATATAAGGACAAAATAAAACATAATCTTAAATTGTGATTTTAGTCATTTTCTCAAAAAGTCTCACATAAAGAATAAGGAATTCACTCAAATCCTACCCACACTCTTCTGTTGCTTAATGCCATAAAATATTTGAAAAAGCAAAAGCTTTCATTGGAGGGTTAATCTCGCAATTGTTTCCATCTTTGATAAGCTACTTTGTTTCATCAACCTCCAATTTCGATTGTAGATTCCTACCTATTGTTGAATTTGATGTATTCCTATAAGTTCTGTTTACTCATCGACATTATTTGATTATTAGATGAACATTACTTTTTTTTAAAAAAAAGATGAAAAACTACACTTATTCGAATTGGAGTTGTGTTTGGTTGTGAATATAAATTCGAGTTAATTGTTTTTGAGTTTTTGTGAGTGACTTGGTGTGAAAAAGGTAAAAACAACTTGAATTTTATAGCTAATCGTGTTTGATTTTTTGAGTCTTTATTCCCTGCCATTGATATCAAGGGCGAAGGAAAAACAAGAAGTTTACTTATTCATGAACTTTGAAATGAAGTTATGAAATGAAATTAGATATAAGTTTCTTCGTTTGTGAAAAACTAACGTACGAAATTTGTAGAGAATTCATGTAACTATTGGAATGAGTGATGCATATCAATTTTTTGGAAGTTATTTCTACCCTTTTCTCTTTCTTTTGGGTGCTCTTTCTTGAGGAGAAGAGCATTAGAATGTAAAACTTTGATCCATATGTTGCGTGTGACTAGTTGTCAGAATGGATAACAGTGATGTAGAGATGGTTAGTCAACATAAGACATAAGCATAAGTGATAATAACATAATAATAACATAACAAGATAACATAAGGCATATATAAGTTCATACTTCACACATTAGTCTTTCATACTCAAGTGAACTACTTTATAGACACCTATAAGTATACTTGTACAATGCCAAGATGACATCCCATAATACTACTTAAGCTAAGTACCTCGCTTTAGTCATTCTTGGTCATAGTCCACCTTCATAATTAAGACCTAGGTTTTGATGAATTAAGAACAGTATACCTTTAAGTCACCTTCAAGCACCTTTGTGCAATGTATGTGAGGCATCCCATAATAACACACACACTAATCATATCTTGAATTCACCCTATTCATTTTCATCAAATGTATATGTAATTATAGGCCTACTGCATATTAATAAGGAGATATAAACTTAAGTCATTTATATCATGGAAGGAAATTATACACACTACTCGAGCTAAGCACACATCATAAGAGGACATTTCATAACTAGCTTCAAGTCATACTGGTTCCATGTATGAATGACATCCCATTTTACCATTCACACTAAGTACTCATTTAGGCTAGCTTACTCAATGCTAACTATTATTCATACTATTTTATAAAGAATAAATATTATCATACTAGACCTAACTACTATGGAAAACAATTTTCATATCATGCAATCCATGCTATTAAAGGAAAGTTACAGGTATACCAACCTAGCCACCATACAACCACTCATCAAGATGCAAGTTATCCATAGGGGAGTATGAATCCTCAACCCTAAACTATCCTTAGGAGAATTTCATTTCTCAATCATAAGCAATTGAAATGGTCTTGTCCTAACCAAGTAAAGCTATCATGAAGGCATTCTAGTCATGCTATTTAAAGCCACCCCTATGAAGTATTGATCCTCAATACTAGGCTTCCTTGCCTATACTAATGCAAGCTACCATGAAAATCATTCCACCAATGAAAGATCCAGCTAACTATGAGAGACATCATTCCTCCATCTCAAGATATCATGATATTTACCATCCCAAGCTACTTTGAGATGTATCATTCCAAGCTACCATGAGACCTACAATCCCATGATACATAATGCAACTATCGATGAGGTAATCATAACAATAAACCTTAAGATATTCTATCTTAACAAACATGATTCATTTTAGGACCCGTTAAGTCAACCTAGATTCCATCTATGTGAGAAAACTTGACTATCCTAGCCTATTCATATCTAGGTGTATATGAGAAAGAGAATACCCAATCAAGATCACCTCATATTTGACTTTACCCCAAAATCCCTAATAATAATGTCTACAAACCCTATTTTCAATACTATCTTCTATCTATCATAATCCATGTCTAATTACAAGCTATTCCATGACTTTGAACATTAGAAGGTAATTCTACTAAAACTTGATCATATAGGTACAATTCTAACTTATCAAGTTAATATACTTCCTATTTAATTAAACCTAGATCAATTCAAATTTATATGATCCTAACTATGATAACTTGGTATTCACGACAATTACATTAAGAAGATCAATTCAGGACGTTCAACCTTGCCTCTAATGGCCCAAACCCACACTGATCACCTTCATGATATTACATTACCGTTAATCAAGGAATTCAAATTAAAACAACATATAATCATCATATAAACATAATTCAATAATATCCACAAGATTGGAATCTCAATCAAGCCTAACCCACAATGTTATCACAATCCAAGCTAGATTAAGGTATTTTGGATACACAATTGAGGGATATCTATGGGCGATCTAATGGTGGAACAACCCACGGATAACGGATATTCACATAACTTTGATTAATGCCTTAAACTAATCTTGAAACCTTGGTGAAACTCGACCTAGTCTCTTCCTGTTTCTTTCCTTCTTCTTTCGTGGTGATCTTAATAGAACTTTTGGGAGGGGAGGGTTTCATTTTTAAGAGTGAAGTATAAATTCCTAATTAATTTTTTTAATATATTAAAATACCTAAAAAATCTAAAAATAACCGTCCATGATTTAATTGGAACGTAAGGTGAATATACAAATTTACCCCTCACTTGGTCGAACCCCTAGTAGAATTGCAGGTGGTGTCTCACAATCACCACCTACAGATCGTAGGTGGTGTGATGGGGCGTCCTACATCTACGTGGTTCATGAATCAGGCTCCTCCAATTGGGTTCTAAGCTCCCACAAGTAAGTGTGAAGCCATGCCTCCTACCTACGGGGTGTCAACCCAACAACGGAGCGTCAATCAAGGTCGTTGGACATGCTATTTTTACAATTTTTGGCCAACGTTTGGGTCCTCTTCAAGGTCCCTTATGGTGGTCCATAAGGATTCGTACCAAAACCTTTCACCCCTAACCTCGATGTTCTAGATTTGATAAATATTTCTACATGTGTTGGACCTAAAAAAAACACATCAAACTCCATGACAACATGCTTTAACATCCTATCATCAAAAGAATAGTTTTCAGACTTCACGGACATATCTTGATGTTTAGTCACTAACACTTCCAAACTAAGTTAATTGCATTAGTTTAGGTCTAGAAATTTCATTTTAACCCATTTTTAAGTTATTAGACCTCATGTAAGTCTCTATCTCAAATCATACAATTTCTGGGGTGTTTATATACTCCCCGCCTTGGAAACATTTATCCCCGAATGACACCTTCAATTTCATAGAGAATCACCATGAGTCAAGACTAGCCACCCATCGTGTATTAATTATTTCTAAATGCACACACCCAACAAAGGAAATTTTTAATTCAAAGATACACATACTAAATACAAATAAAAATGCATGAAAAAAACATATTACTCATTTCTAAGGAGTAACTAACATCTCTTACATACAACATGCTCAACATAGACTAATGAGGTGTAAAATGCATATTGCCTCATGATGCAACAACAAGACCCAACACAATGCAAATGAATCAATTCGAACAAGGCCTACACAAATTCACAAACATAATCATCCCAAGGACAACATGAAGTCCATCATACCAAGTCATAAAACGATAAATCTTGAATTTTTTTCTAAAATCATAAAAGAAGCATATTTAGGAAAGGGAGACGAGGAGATCACTCTTGATCGTCCTTGGATTTGACAGCATAGAACGTATTCTTATTTTGAGGCTCCACATCCTCACCCCTAGAGGAAACCTTCTTAACTTCACTTATATTAGCCTTTACCTTAGGGAAATCTTTCTTCATGTGGCCACTCTCACCACATGCGTAAAAACCATCTCTACCAGCCAAATACTTACATTAATGCCTATTACCACACCTAGAACAAGGAGTCCTTAGGGACTCACTACATTTCCCTTGTGATCTTGGGTTAGAAACCCTCTCATCATTATCCCCTTCAGACCTAGACCTCTTCTTTCTCTAACTCTTTACTTCTTGAAGTAGTTCACTTAAGTATAAAGGACTAATGCTTGAAGTATGAACTTATATATGCCTAAGTCTAACTTGTTATGTTATGATTCTGTTATTATCTCTTATGCTTATGTCTCATGTTGACTAACTATTTGAGATGCTCTTATGATGTTATGTTTGTTTTCATACTTAGTACTTTTGTACTAACACATATTGCCTACATTTTAACTAAATGTAGGGTTGGATCTTTGAGTTGCGATTGGAGGGTAGAGTTTCAAGGACATTGATGAAGTGAAGAAGTGGTTAGTCCTCATAGCTTCGAGGACAAACCTTTATGTTCCTTTTATGTCTTTCATTATGTTTTTTGACTTTATGTGGGATGCTTCCCAATACTTTTATTCATGTCATTTATAGATTGATTAAGACAATAATGCAATAAAGACTTCCGCTTTTATGAAATACTTTTTCAGATATGTCTTAAAGAATGTTTTAAGTTATTCTATATTTTCTTTGAGTTATGTAATGAATGCTAAGGGCTTGTATAGACCTCTTCGAGGTCGAAACGACTTAGGGGTTCTCTCGGGTCATGACATACTTGCTATTAAAGCATAAGGTTGTGAAATGGTCTTAGGATGTATCAAACCACATCAAAGTAGAGTTTTGTTCATGGGTGTGAGTCGCGACAAATTTCATGAATTGGAGGTTATTGGATGCTTAGGAAAGTTTTGACTCCTCTATTTGTTGGGCAAACACTATGAGACAAGTGATATCCATGTCATCAAAAATCATTTCCGAACGACATTCTTCTTCTACAAAATCGGATAGTGCCATCATAAACCTATTCATCAAATCCCTCGAATTGGCTACCTTTAACGATACGAGAGTATACCCTAGAGGTTATGGCATCCTCAGGTCTTCACATGGCGTCGTCCACCTCTCGGAGGTCTATGACAATCCTCTTAGCATTCATTCATT
>NC_028644.1:52222600-52235300 GCF_001406875.1 Solanum pennellii
TATATATATATATATATAATATTAATTACATAGTCTAGACATTAAGTCTCTTTACCATCTTAAGAAACAACTCTGTAGAATAGAATAAGGACATAACCTTAACAACAAAAAATATAAGTTCAAGCTATTACATCAACATAAAGAAACATCTTGACATAGACAACCATTTAATCATAAGGGTACCTTTACTTGAACTTAAGAAACATCTACAAAAGCCCTTCACTCTTAGAAATATCTTTTATCCATCACTACCAAAACTTGGTGTAAATGATGAAGAAGAACGGTATTAGTTCAAGAACGCACTAAGTATGGCAACCATGTAAAAACATGCATTAAAAGAGGACATTTAGTTAGAAATCATGCATCATGTCATTATAGTAAAACTTCATGAACATTGATTCAATTAGCACAATATAATTCACATACTTTGTATAGACATGGAAATTACTCATAACAACACTTAAGGAAATTTCATCACATTTAAGTATCATTTATTAAGGTACAGTTCACACATAAGAACTATCACCTAAGACAACCTCCCAATCTCACTAGTGCAATGGACAAGTAGTATCCCATACTACTACTCATACAAAGTGATCCTAAGAAATCACCATAGACTTACACATATCACATTCAATAAGATACCACATATGCATTTAACCTCAGACACAATACCAACATACATCATTAATGGTCTAACAAGAACTCTTTCATTCATTGCATTTTAGCATAACTCGTTACTTAATTTTAATGATAAACAACCCTTACAACCCCATCACAATCTTTGTTGTGCAATGTACACATTGAGTCACATACCCTACTCATACCAAGAAAACTCATTAAGAAGCCACAAGTGTAATTGACATGAAAAATCATAATTCATGTCTTAAACTATGTAAAGTCAACCGTGACACACATTCATGCTAATCATAACTAAACTTAAATCAGTATACATAAAGGAACCTCATTACATGTAGACCACATCTAACACTAACATGATCAGCACACATACACAACATCATCAACACACCTAGAGCATAAAACTAGTATGGAAGACTATACATATAACTTAACATAACATCAATTAACTTAGACATGATATTAGAATTAAGGCTACATCCTTCAATTACCAAAGCATGGAAATAGTCATATCAATTAATCTTACATATAATGCCTTCAACGCTACGATCATAACACATAAACATATATGAAAATGTAAACACCACCACTATAAGTGGACCATACAAAAAATCACAATTCAATATAAATACAATGCTAATAATAAGAAATAGGTCAACTTACCAAATCTCCAAGCTAAAAATCATAATGATCAATTCACCATAATTTATAGTAAATTGATATAGATAAGACTAGAACTAATCAGTATACTATAATTTAATAACAATTGAGACATAATCTAATCAAGATCACAAGACCCATAGAATATCATAATTTGATAGAATAAAGAGATCACGGGTTCTTCATCGGATTGGATTAAAAATCATGTAAAAACATAGATTAGTCATATAATTATCATTAGAATGCTTTTGAAATCACTTTAACAATGAACCTATGGCTAGATTGAAAGATGTGATTGTTGACATAGAATTATGTTTGAAAACGCTTTGAAAGGACTCCTTAGATGAATGGTTAAATAAGGATAAAAGATTACCATGCCTTATAAATTAGAAAGCCCACCAAAATCATAGAAGAAAGCTCCAAGAATACACCTCCATAGCTTGTTCTTGACCTTGGTCCCCAATGGAGGTTTAAGAGAATTTGGAAGAGAAGAGTGTTTTGGAGATTTTGATTTCTTAACGGGTTTTTGAGTTATGACCTTTGAAAGGGTTTAAATAGGAAATAAAAACAGTTTATAAATGACTCCCGAAGTTACCAAAACACCCCCATACTTATTTTGACTTTTAGACATGCCAAACTTTACTGTAAAATGACGTAACCAAATTTGTGAAGTGACTACGCATCACGGAGGCAACTACTAATTTTTCCTGACCACATTTTTGAGGCAGTGAGCCTTGTGTAGCTCACGCGATTCATAGGCAACACAAACTCCAGGCGCGCGACGTGTGATGGCTTTCACTTCTTTGTTCTGCATGCTGCCATTTTGGCAACTTCCTTGTCAAACATTTGGGTCCTCCTGGGGGGCCCAAAGGGTGGTCCTCTAGAAGTCGTACCTTGATGTTTTCATCTGTTATCATGTTTATTAAGATACTAGGATTAACTCCACTGTTTTTCAACTACAAATAACACAAAATCAAGGCAACCATACAAGAAAGCACTAGTACATTTAAAGACTAACTTTCGAACATCTTAGATGTTTGACCTCCAAACCTCTTCAAATAAACAATACACACTGTAAAACACTTTATTTACATGTAAATAAACTTTTTAGACACATTTGAGGCTCTATATACCTTAGTTAATGTTGAGGGTCTTGACACTACCAAGCTTGGAATATACTTGACAAAAGGGTGAATTTCATAGAGTACTCCTTTACACTCATATTGACTTGCTTGAGGTTGATGAATTTTCTCACTTTTGCTTCCCTCAACTTCTGAGAAAAAAACTATCTACAAATTTTGACATAATATTTTCCCACTCTATTGATCCCACTCAAAGCAACCTACTATCCTTCTATTGCTCATAAAAAAATTGGGCAACATCTTTCAATGGATAGGCGGCTAGATCCATCTTCTTAATGGAGGACACTCCCATGATTGCAATAACCTTATAAACCTCCTCTATGAACCCATTTGGATATTTTTCCACCTTGGAGCCACATATTTTGTGAGGCTCCTACTCAAGAGGTATTTTACCCTAGAAGCACCCATTCCCCTTATAGGGTTAGCTAGAATCACCACCTATAAAATTAGCTTGCGCCGTCAAGGCTTGTGCCAATAGTTGCATAGAATACCTAAGCTCGTCAAGAAAAGCATTCCCCATTGGAGGGTCATTTCGAACATTCGGAGATACTTGGTGTTGATCTTGAGGAGGATGTTCGTTTGGAACATGGGGAGCAATCCCTTGCTCCGTTTCATCTTCCTCTACTATTCTAGCATTTGCTCTAGTATTTTCCATAACCTGAAAAATCATACGCAAACATTAGAATAAAGACATAGTTGAGCTAAGACTTTATGGCACGACTAAGAGAATGAAGATGTGAGATTGTTCCTCAATATCCATGTCACGATCGAGCTACCCCCGAGACGCGGACACCAAACTTAGAACCACAAGTGATCCTAAGCTAACCCTGCTGGCATGATCATGACCATACTAAAGATAATAAACTGATGCGGAAGCTAAATAATTACTTATAATGAAAAGATGGGGAATACCCATATGTTAAAACTGATATATATGTTAAAACTGATGAGTTTAGTATAATGAAAATATTAACTCAATACTAAGCTTAATCTAACTATGTCTGAAATAAGCCTCTAAACCGGACTAAATCTGCTAAACAGGAGATCGAAAATCGATCTATGCGTAATCTGGATGCTGAGAACATGAACCTACATCACGAGAACTTGAAGCGCACATATGTGTTAGTACTTGAAAGGTTCTGAGCATGTAGGATAGAGTAAAGTTGAAATAAAACATAACTGAACAAACATAAAATTAAGTATAATAATTTGACTTGATAAACTGAATTCTAAGCTAACTTAATGGAATGACCAATTTATAACATGCTAAAACTGAATACTGAATATATTGATAAATGGTCAATGCAGAGAGTCTGACTAATCTGTTGGATCTACTAATAACCGATAAGAAAACCACATGAGCTAAATATGGAGTCCAATGTATACACCCTATCGAGAGGACCCAATATACCCTGCCAAAGGTATAAAGGCATGCTAGCATGATCTCTAAACTAATTGCCCACAGAGGGGACTAAAAACCTACTTGGCTATTAGTTCTGGGACTTTTGGGTATGCTATACCCTAGTCCAACTCGGTATTATGCTACTCCCATGAATTCTGTAAATTTAGTGATCATGTCTTAGTTTCTATAAATACTGGATAGCTCGAAGCTAAACATGCAAACTAAGAATGCAACAATTAATCTGGTAATTATGCATTTACAACTAAGGCATGTATATCTGAAGTGTCTAAAATATCTTACCTACCATGTGTAATTCAAGAACTAAAGAAATACAAAGCTAGGGTTGTTGAAATACATGCGATAATCTACGAAATAAAATGATAATCTGATTTAGAACTTATATTTAATAAATTCATGAAGTTCTATCAAAGTTGTAGAAACCCTAGGTCTAAGCATGATATGGGAAACAAGAATCTGACTGAAAACTAGGGACCCAATGGTTGAAAGGAACCCACTAGTGTAATTCCACATACTTGGTGATGAAATCCACGGAAAAATACTTAAGTTTCGGGGTTGTGGCATTCTTGAACAAGGGTTCTTGAGCTTTTTCTCCTCTCTTGCTTCCAATTTTCTATGTTTTGATTTAATGATTTAACTTAGATATATTTTAATTATGTTTCTAGGCTTAAGCTGACTAAAATAATGATTTAGGATCATAATGACGTAACGTAGGGTTTAAATGAAGCGGGAAAGGTCTAAACTGACTAGAATATGATGATCTACTACATGAAAATTCCCCTCCTAATCATCAAGCTCCATCGCCAAACTACCAAGCAATTCCATATCCCAGAAGCCAAGCTCCCCGTCCAAATTCCAGAAATTATCAACTTGTGCCTCCTCCTCAACAAGGCAGTTATGGCCCTCCCCAACCCAGACTTGAGAAGAACCATCCAAGGAACTTCACTGCGCTCGCTGAAAGCCAAACAAAGTTTTACGAGCGATTGGCTGCGGCTGGATACATCTACCCTGTGGGAACCAAACCCGTGGATGTCAATTCAAAATTCTACAAACCCGATAAGAGATGTGCTTATCATTCCAACAGTGTTGGGCATGATACTGAAGATTGTATAAACCTCAAGCACAATGTTTTGGATTTTATTGATCTAGAGGTAGTCTGTCTCCAATCGACTGCAACAAATCTCAGCACCAACCCGTTGCGAATATGGGAGGCAGCAATGTCAATATTATCGAGACAGACGAAGATTGGTGTTCAAAGAAGATGATTACTCGCATCATTCACAATTATTTGTAAAATACTGTTACTTCTTTAAGAGTCAAAGAGAAGAGAGAGTTCTTTGTTTTGACACCTGTAAAGGCTGTTTCTTTGGTGCCGTCAGAAACTCTCGTCAAGCCTAAGTTTGTAATTGAAACTGCTGCTACTCAATGCATGACCAGGTATGGAAGATTTTGCACTCCTAGCGAGCTTGGTCTCGGAGAAAAGAAGAAGGATCATGCTAAAAGGACGATAAACGAAGGAGAAGCGGAGGAATTATGGAGAAGAATGCACCCAAAAGATTATTCTATCGTCAGGCATTTGGAGAAGACTCCAGCTCAGATCTCCTTATCGACCTTGTTGATGAGCTCTTAATCCCATAGGCAGTCCTTAATGGAAGCTCTCTATGATACGTACTTACCCGCAGGCACAAGCAGCGATAACGTGGCTGCCATGATTCACTAGGTTATTTGAGGGCATCGAAACAGATTTTGTGACCAGTAGCTGCCTGTTGAAGGGGGGTAACACAACAAGGCATTACATATCACTATGGTATGCCACAAAAAGGTTTTCAACCGCGTCTTAGTAGATGGTGGATTTGGTCGGAATATATGCCCGTTGTCAACGTTGAGGCAGCTAAGGTTTGACCTTGGGAAACTTGAGCAAAACCAAGTCATCGTGAGAGCCTTTGATGGGGTTCAGAGAGACACGTTGGGAGCGGTGAATTTGATCGTTCAAATGGGCCCAACAGAATTCAGCGCGCAATTTCAAGTATTGGATATCGATACCAGTTATAACCTTCTTGTGGGAAGGTCGTTCATCCATATGGTCGGAGACGTCCCGTCTACTCTACATCAGATGATGAAGCTCGTGTGGAAGAACGAAGAGCTGGTTATCCATGGCGAAGGGAGTCACTCTTGAATACAGACGCCTATCATCGATGAAGTATCGCGAGGTACAGGCTTTTAAACGGTGGAGCTGGTAAATGCCACCGGTGCAGACTTGGCCCCACTGAATCCAATGCCTGCCATGTACAAGATAATATCCACTGTGATGCTGCAGAATGGTTTTGAACTGGGTTTAGGATTGGGAAGAGATTCCCAGGGAATTATAGATCCTGTTCAGGTGCTCGTTAAGGGATCCAGATATTGTTTGGGGTACATCCCCACGGATAATGACATGAAGATGAAGAAGAAAAATGATCAAGCATTGGCTAAGCCGATCCCGCATCCGTATCAACCCTTTCCGAACCGGGAGTATGTGGAGCATGAAGACCTTGGTGAAGTAATCGGCGACCTCTTCGAGGAGATCGATGCTATTATTGAGGAAGAGGTCGAGCTAGCTGGTATCCGCTACGCTGAGCTGGGAGAGATGATGCAAAACTGGAACACTATGACCATCTTGATCCCCCGAACTCCTCGGTATAAAGGCACCGTTTCATGCACATTAAAATCGGTGGTAGTCCAGAAGAGGCCCAAGACCCACCATTTTACATTTTCTTAACTGTTCGAATTTGCAAATTTTCATCGTGATGTTCAAAGAAGGCAATATGAGCCTGTGTCATTGCCAAAGTTTGCATTGTTTTCTAATTTGAATGAAAGCCTCTTCTACTTTCAAACTTTATTTATTTATTCATTTGTTATACTTTACTTTCCTAACTTTGTCTTTTTATGATTTCAGTAACACGATTTTTAGACCTGCCAATGTCATGTCATGTCAAGAACTGAATGAAAAAAATGGGGTTGAATATGTCGAGGTCGATGATTACGAAGAAGAAAGTGAGGAACAAGATTATGTGATCGAGGAATTTTGAAAGTTTGAAAATCAGCATAAACCAAATCTAGAGGAAGCGAAAAAAGTAAATTTAGGGGATCCAAAATGTAATAAAGAAGTTAAGATCAGCATCCATGTAAATGAAGCTCAGAAAGAGGGCGTAGTTCATTTGCTTGCTTAATATATTGATGTGTTCGTTTGGTAAGTCGCTGACATGCAAGGGTTGAGTGCCGATGTCGTATCCCATAAGCTGCCAACTAACCCAGGGTTCGATTCGGTGAAGCAAAAATCTCAAAAATTCAAGCCTGAACTGAGTTTAAAGATTAAGGAAGAGATCACCCAGCATATAGAGTCCCGATTGGTGGAGGTGACAGAATATTCAACTTGGCTGGCCAATGTTTTTACGGTCGCCAAAAAAGACGGGAAAATCAAGATTTGTGTCGACTACAGAGATCTCAACAAAGCTAGCCCGAAGGATAATTTTCCGTTGCCAAATATTCATATTTTGATTGACAATTTTGCTAAGCATGAACTGCATTAATTTGTGGATTGTTACGCAGACTATCACCAAATTGTGATGGATGAAAAAGATGCAGAAAAAATGAATTTCATTACACCTTGGGGTGTATATCATTACAGGGTGATGCCGTTTTTCCTCAAGAATGTTGGTGCCACCTACATGAGATCTATGACGACCATTTTTTCACGACATGATTTATAAGGATATTGAAGTGTATGTGGATGATGTCATAATCAAATCCCGCAAGAGTTCGGATCACTTGACACATCTAAGGAAATTCTTTGATCGTTTGCGTTGTTAGAACTTGAAGTTAAATCCTACTAAATGTGCTCTTGGAGTTCCATCCGGAATGTTTTTGGTATTTATAGTATGCACAAAGGGTATTGAGCTCAACCATTCTAAGATTAAAGAAATTCAAGAGTTACCTCCGCCGAAGACGAGAAAAGAGGTGATGAGTTTCTTAGGGAGATTAAACTACATCAGTCAATTCATAACTCAATCAACCGTGGTGTGTGAGCCTATTTTCCAGGTGCTTATGTAAGACGTCCCAACAAAGTGGAATGAAGAGTGTCAGACTACTTTTGATGTTATCAAGCACTATTTTTCCAATCCATCGGTATTGGTTCCCCCGCGAGAAGGGAGTCATTGTTTGTTGTACTTGTCTATCTCAGATAGTGCATTTGGATGTGTACTTGGTCAACACGATGAGACAGGAAAGAAGGAAAGGGCTATCTATTATATAAGCAAGAAGTTTACTCCATACGAGTCTCGTTACACTTTGTTAGAGAGAACGTGTTGTTCATTGACGTGGCTAGCCCAAAAGCTTAGACATTATTTGTCTTCTTATATTATATACCTCATTTCTAGAACGGATCCACTAAAGTATATCTTCCAGAAGGGGATGCCGATCGGAAAGTTAGCTAAGTGGCAAATGTTGTTGAGTAAATTTGACATTGTGTATGTGACTCAGAAAACGATAAAGGCACAAGCTTTGGCTGATCATCTTGCAGAAAATCCTATTGATGAAGAGTATGAACCACTTAAGACTTATTTTCACGATGAAGAAGTGTCATTTGTGGGTGAAGATATTTCTGAAGCATATCCAGGTTGGATATTATTTTTTAATGGACCGGAATATCATCAAGGTAAGGGTGTTTGATCAGTCTTAGTTTCAAAATCTGATCAGCACTATCCCATGGCGGCTAAGCTTCGATTCAATTGCACGAATAACATGGACGAATATGAAGCTTGTATTCTTTGTTTGAAAATGGCCATCGACATGAATATCTACGAGTTGTTGGTTATTGGAGACTCAGATATTTTGATTTATCAAGTTCAAGGAGAATATGATATGAAAAACCTAAAGATTATACCATACATATAGTATGTACAGAAGTTATGCGAGAGATTTCATATGATCGAGTTCAGACATACTCCTAGAATATAGAATGAATTGGTTGATGCTCTTGCCACCATCGCTTCGATGATTAAACATCCGGATATAGATTATACTGTTCCTTTGGATATAGAGTTGAAAGAGCATCCAGTCTATAGTTTCCATGTCGAAGCAGAACCAGACGGTTTGCCTTTGTATTTTCATATAAAGAAGTATTTGGAGTCTGGAACTTATCCTTATGATGCTACGGCCAACAAAAAGAAGTCGATACCCCGTATGACCCTCAGTTTCTTTTTAAGTGGAGAAATCCTTTATAGGAGGACTCCAGATTCGGGTCTTCTAAGATGCGTTGATGTCGTCAAAGCTGCGAGGCTTATTGAACAAATACATGCCGGAGTTTGTGGCACGCATATGAATGGTTCACATTGGCAAGAAAGATCCTTCGAGCCGGTTACTTCTGGATGACTATGGAGAATGATTGTTGCAAGTTTGTGCGAAAATGCAATAAATGTCAAGTGCATGGTGATTTGATCAGAGTGACACCTCATGAACTTAATGCTATGCGTTCACCTTGGCCATTTTTAGCTTGGGGAATGGATGTCATCGGTCCGATAGAGCCATCCGCTTCTAATGGACACAGATTGATTTTGGTTTCCATTGATTATTTCACCAAGTTTGTGGAAGCAGCTTCTTACAAGTCGGTAACTAAGAAAGTGGTGGCTGATTTTGTTCACAACAATCTGATATGTAGATTTGGAGTGCCAGAATCCATCATTACTTATAATGGTGCAAATCTCAACAGTCACTTGATGAGAGAGATATGTGAGCAATTTAAGATTACTCATTGAAACTCGACCGCTTATCATCCTCAAAAAAATAGAGCTGTGGAGGCCGCAAATAAGAATATCAAGAAGATTCAGAGGGAGCAAATTGACATTCACCAAGGTTTGCATGAGATGTTGTCGTATGCTTTACTGGGTTATCGAACGACTGTCAGAACATCGACTTGAGCTACTCCATACTTACTAGTATATGGAATAGAGGCAGTCATACCTGCTGAAGTTGAGATACCGTCATTGAGAATTATCCAAGAGGCTGAATTAAGTAACGCTGAATGGTTCGTAATGTATTATTTGGAGGTGCTTTAGTCCTGTCTGAAGTGGATGGCACCGTATGGTCGAAACCAATCAACTCATATGTTGTCAAGAGATACTACGCATGAATCTTCGGTTTGCATTTCTTCTATTTACTTATAATCATTCCGTTTGCTTGTATTTTGTTTTGCTTAAATTCTTATCCCTCTTGTAATGAACTATGTCTGACCTGGATTCTCAAGAACAAGATACGTAGGCGGCCTATGTCGGCCTCATCAATCCATTTATCCCTTTTAAATATTTCTGTGTATTTGAACTACGTTCGACCTGAATTCTAAAGAATGAGATACATAGGTAGAGTATGTCGGCCTCGGTCGGTTTCTTTGTAATTTTTATTTTGTATAACCTTTAAAGGAGGAACTACGTTTGACCTAATTCCTACCTCAATAGGGATATGTAGGTTTCACAAGGGTTCGGTCGTATCTCCCGTAAGATTTCTATTCCTTAATACAATAGAAACCGGGACAGAATTTTTGAGAGGGACTCAAAAACTCGAGAAGAAAATTCTTCCTCAGCAAGTCAACATAGAATACATATCGAGATCTACAACTAGGACAAAATTTTTTCAAAAGTTCTCAAAAATTCCGAAATCTACTAAGTTACAGTGGAAAGATAAGCAAGACAGTTAACTGGGACAGAAATTTTGAGGATGGCAACAAAATTTCAGCTAAGGGTTATCTACAAGTCCAGAGTGACCCTGAAAACTACCCACTGGATAATCAGTTAGACCTCCAAGCATCAATCTCAAAGAAGTTTGTTAAGCCTGATGTGACATGACTTGGCAGTGCCCTTTTTCAGATACTATTTCTCAAATTTTATTTTCTTAAAGATTTTCCTTTTATGTTTCATTTGTTTTGGTAAAAAATANTATTTTGTCTTATCTATCAAGAGTTGGGAGATCAGAAAGATCAAGCAGAGATAGCAGGACAAGGAGCAGACGACTGAAGAAATTGACACAGATCAGTTTGTTTTTAAATCTAACAATTTTGCTGTGGATGCAGGTTTATAGCTCTGCTTTTAAATCAGCAAATTCTTCTGATCGATTATTTGGAGAAGTCAAAGGAGGAAAAAACCATCCCAAAATCAATACTTTTCCCTGAAGCAGGAATATTTTTATATTGCTTATGTCGGAGACTTGGGAATATGAATTTTTTATTTCAATCAATTTCCAACAACATGAAATTTATAAAGAACGTCCAGCTAGATTCGAAGGTGAATCAAGTGAAAATCTCAAGGAAGAGTTTACAATTTCCATAAAGAAAGTCATATGCATCATAATGTCGAATACGATGTTACTATAACCAGAGGGGTCATTTATTTTATTGTTTATCAAGATGATACATTACTTGTTATCATCATTGGGGACGATATGATTATCCAGAAGATCACTATGTTGATCGATCAAAGAACTATCTTCATTTGGTACCTAGGGCAAAATCAAGAGTCAATATTCATTCATCGCGAGCCAATATTCATGCATCGCGGAAGATCATGCATCACGAGTTAATGATCTTGCATTGCGGAAGATCATGCATCGCGAGTGAATATGCACTTATCGCGACTCAATATTCATGCATCGGGAGTTAATATTCATGCATCGCGAATCAATATTACTGCATCGCGAGTTAATATTCATGCATCGCGAATCAATATTACTGCATCGCGAGTTAATATTCATGCATCGCGAGAAGATATTTACGCCTCGCCGAAAGCTATGCATCGCGGGAAGTTTTCATGCCTCGCGAGAAGATTTTATGCCTCGTTGAAATTGATGCATCGCAAGAAGATTTCATACCCAGCAGAAATTTATGATCGCAAGAAGATTTCATACCTCACAGAAATTTATGCATCGCGAGAAGATTTCATAAATCGGAGAAATTATGCATTTTGAGAAAATATTCATAACTCGCAAAACTTTATGCATCGCGTGAAGATATTCATACGCTGCAGGAAATCACGGATAGCGGGAAGATATTCATGCCCCGCAAGAAATAGTGCATTTCCAGAGAAGGAATCATGCATATCGAGGAAATATTTACCCCTCAATATCAACTGCATCTTTATTTTGCAAGAGTGAATGCCGAGAGAATCATAGAAAGCAACGAAGAAAATATCAGCATTGCATCATCTTTATTTATTTTGACATCCAATGATGAGTGCATTGAACATTATATTGCAAACACAAGACATAAGCTTTATTTTCTTTACGTCAAACCAACTGAGTTGACGTCAAATGTCGAGGAGAACGATTAATTGTCGACACGTTGCGAACGACACCAGAAAGGATGCAGCACAGTTCGGTCCCTTCATAATTAGGCANCGGCATCGAGAGTGACTTTTCAACTCTTTCAAAATTGTGCTTTAAATCAAAAATATCGAACTATAAGTGGCCTGAATTCTTATATATCTTGAGATATGTAGGAAACCCATTTTCAGGGATCGGCTATAATTTCTAAGTCCGTACCAAATTTTTGTTGGAGAGATGAGAGATTGGTCGGTCAAAATTGGATTGGTCAATTTCATTTTCCTCGAATTTCTTACATCAATCCAAGTAAAATGAGAGACAGTTGTTGACACTCGATTTTTACCCTCCCCGATATGAATTCATCTTAGAGTTTCTTAAAATCCCAACTATTTGATCTAGTTGACTTCATAAAATTCAATTTATTTTCAATTTAGTTTGATGATGTTTTGTCGCTTTTAGCAACGTACATATATATATATATATATATATATATATA
>NC_028644.1:52235966-52274033 GCF_001406875.1 Solanum pennellii
TTTTTTTAAATAATTGGGCTCTCTTTTCTTTTTATATATTTTCAGCCCAATATTCCAACCCAATTCCAAACAACCCTTTCCGGAATCCATCCCAGTCCCATCTAATCCTTTTGACCCGACCCAACTCATCATATTTTTTAAACCCAAATAAATTTCCAAGTCATCCAAATTGATAAATGGGTTACCTCTGCCACCTTCGTCTTTCTTCCTCGTCAAAGGAGCAACGCGTGAAGGACCTCTGAATCAGTGGCGTGAAGTTCCAAGGAAAACAAAGTCGACTCCGAAGCATTGCGTGTTCGTCATTCCCCCTCTATCAACACATGAGCTGCCTGCTCTAACATCCTTTTCCAGCTCTTGTTCGTACGACAAGGTAGGGTATCCTACAACATTCGTCCTTGCGCACTCGGAAAATGAGGCCACGTAACTCAACAAGGGCGCACATTCAATCCGAACCCTCCACGCAATTTCCATCAGTTCCTTTTGAGAGGATCATTTGGGGATATTCTTTTAGGGTTAAGAATTTAGACTTTTGAAAATTGGATGGGCCTTAATTCGATTTTTGGGAGCCCTTTTTCCTTTCATTTTAAAACCCTAGTTCATTCATATATATGATCGTTTTTGGCTTATGAGAGGGGCATTGTTATTGTTTGGAGAGATTTTATGGAGGCTGGAGTAAGACAAGGAAATACGTAGAGAGTTTTTGAGCGTGAAGATACTTAAACCAAGACAAAAGAAAAGGAAGATTTTTGGGAATTGTTAGATAGAAAGATAGAATGATTTTAAGGTCAAGCTTACAGAGGATAGTAATTTTTAGCCTCGTTTTTTTCCTCTTTTTTGTTTTGCTACCAAGTTTCTTCTCGAATCCTATTTTAGATCAACATTCTGCACGAGTCTGTGTTCCTTGTTTGTGTTAGTGTTGTGGAGTTCACTACTACGCGTCTCTACCTCAGTTCGCTGCCCTCGACAAGGTGAAACCTCCTCCTAATCTCAATGTATTTTGAATATATGTGTTCTCCTTCAACAACGCCTTTAAGTTATTCTTCGCTCGGTTTTGTTAAGCGCTTCGGATTCATTGAGGGCTTTTGTTGTGCATTTTAATTGAGTACGTCTTTTTTTAGTGTGTTGGCGACATGAGTTTTATATTAAGGGCCTTAAGGTTCATGTATTCAAGCATCTTATTGTTCCTTGATTGTGGTATTAGTTAGATTTAAATCTCGTTTGCTTGATTCAATATCTGTTCTATAGCTTTCTTCACCCGATTGATGTCTTGTGGTTGCTTTTAAAAGTCTGAAATTTTGTATTCTGGTCACGTGAACTCCATTGTTTGACAACTCGTTCACCTCTAATATCTATTATGGCTATTTTTTTTTCAAGTATATGTTGTTGCATCTGATGGTATCTTGATTCTACTTTATTTTCTCTAACAACAGTAGTACTAATGTATTGTGGCATCGAACTGCGATATATAGCGCATATGATTATCATTGTGATTATCTTGTATAAATATCATTGTCACTGTATTTATTTGTTCTCCGTGGTTAGATGAGTTCGTGATATTGCTGCATTGGAATCCGATTCTGTTTTGATACGACTCAGCTACTGCTTATTACTTGCTTCTTTCCTTATACTTGAAGTGGTGAAAAATGTCGAAATCCTTCTATTTCATGTATTCAAAAATTTTAAAACCTTAGTATATATTGATAATGTTGTTCCTTGATTTCCCTCATGTTTTAAGAGTTTAGTTTTACTGCATTTGTACATGTTTTGCTGCTGTTCCTTTTTTTTTAAATTTTTTTTCTTTCTCTCTTAGTGATAAGGCATCGTTTAGTCATGTCCTTATTGTTTACTGAAATTGGTTGGATTGATATGATTTATTTTACTTTGAATTTGCTTTCTCCTACCCCTCCCTTCTTAAAGTCTTTTTTTTGTTTCTTTTACCCTTGTGTATTACAATTTAGATTTAATGATATCAATCCGAACCTTGATAGACCTTAGTTAATGTATTTTATTTTGTCTCTTTAATTAGTGGTATATTTTATATTAGAGTGTTGCCTTCTTTGTTGTTAATTTTCGTATTGCCTTGGAAAGTTCAAATATGGTTAATTCTAGGCTTATTTGATCTACATGTATCTAGAATAGTAACTTAGTTCCTTGATCAATTCTCACTTTTGAGGGTTTATTTCTTTTTTTAGAATTTTTACTTTGCATGATTTTGAAAAGATTTTTCAACATTATTTAGTCATCTTTGTTTATTTACTTCTTTGTTAGTTTTGGATTACTTGTTAGAATTGTCTCACTTCATTCACCCATATATCTTTGCATATCATTCATACCTACAATTTCTGGCTTGCATTGTTAGTTTTTGATTTCCTTGGTTGAAGGCTATAACTCTGTTTTCCCAAAAGAGTTAATCGGCTATTGTAATTATGCGTTATTACTTAATTTGTAGCTTTGATAAAAATTGTTTGATCGATCGCGTTGCTTCCTCTTACATAGACATAATTATACCCTCTATTATTTATTCTCAATTATAGTTTTATGCACAAGTGTGTGTACTTTTTTTAAAAGCATTCTAGTACTATCTCGTCAGTTTTTGTCACTTACTAAGTTAATCTAGCTCTATTTAACTATTTAGTCATATATTTTGCTTGTTGTTATTTTATTTAGTCTCTTTTTGATTTTAGATTCAATAGCTGGGTTCATTACCTTTTATTTTTCTTGATTTCGTTATACTTTTCTTTGTTTTTGATAGTTGAATTGATCTGTTTCTTGGTTTTAAATCATGTCGTATTGGCTTTATCATTTCGTGTACTAATTTCTTTTCATTTTATTGCAGGTGTAAAATTCATCTGAGTTCGCCATGAACTCTCGCCTTCCCACATGTCGAAAGAGCCTTAAAAGCTCAAAATTACCCCATCAAGTTAGCCAATAAAAATAGACGTTAAGGTCGAGAAGTTAAGGATTTTTTATCAAAGCGGCCAAAATAAGTTTTTCTAGTGCAAACATGTATTTTTGTTATCTTTGGGACTAAGCCCTGTCGTCTTTAGTTTTCGTACTTATCATTTATTATTATATGTTTAGTCTAGGCAGGTACTCAAGATGATAAAATGGCTCAAAAACCCAAAAGAAACGGGTCAAAAACCCAAAAAAGGTGGGTTCAAATAATGGTCAAGGCGAACAGAACCCGGATTTGGACGCAAATCTCTCTACCCTATCTCTCTTTATTTGCTTTATTATTGCTTATTTGTTCTATTTGCCCTTAGTTCTAAAGGTTAGGAAAATCCAATTCCCCATAAAAATGCCACATTGGTTTTAACAATTCAATCAAGTAAAAGGCCTAAAAGATTTTACAAAATTAAAATTGACTTAGGTGAATAATTTTTTTCATTTCAAACACAATCCACAATGATTTTTTTGGCTTTCTTTTTCAAACAACTCTAAAGAGTATTTTTATAATTGTAAGTCTTAGCCAAATGTAAATATAGTTGTCGGAAAGCTGTAAATATGCGAAACGTCTTAGGTGCTTTCAAAACCTTCCTAAGACGTTTATAGTAATCCCCGAACCCTTTTAAATATTTTCAAATGATTTTTTCTCTTTATGTCTTTTGAAAATAAAGGTTTTCTTAATTTTTCTCAAAATTAAGTGGCAACTCTAAAAAGTCGAAAACACTTCGAAAAATAATATTTTTCCTTTTTTCGATAAAACAAGTATTATCAACGTTCTTTCTATTAAATACTAGGGAATGTAACATACCTTGATAACTTAACAAACTTCAGGGAATACACCCTGACAGTCATAGAGCCTTGTTTAAGGTTGATGATCTCTTCAACCTTGGCCTCCCTCATCTCTTTACGGAAGAATCTCTCCAGAATTGCTGGCTTGAACAACTCCCATGTCACTGGCACACGGCTAACTTGCCACATTTTGCACCAAGACTGTGCAACATCCTTGAGCTGGTAGGAAGCCAGCTCAGCTTTCTCAATATCAGTTCCCCCCATATCCACCAGGATCTTATGCACCTCGTCTACAAATTCTTCAAGATCCTATGATGTCTTAGCCCCTCTGAATATAGGAGGATTCATCTTCGTGAAAATCTCGCAGTCTGTCAGCAATGCTCCTTCTGAACATCCTGTCGGTTGACTTGGGCAGTCAGAGCCCGATCCTGCATCTTGATGGCCTGTGCCATCTGGGCTAGAGATTCCCTCACCCCAGCATCAGTCAACCCAACTGGATTAACCGACATGTCCACTCGTTCAGCTGGAGCCTGGGGTGGAACTTGATTGCCACCAGCAACTACTCCCCCTCTCCTCTGATAAATATCACTCCTAGTGTTCATTCTCTGAAAACAACAAGGATTGATGTTAGAATAGTTCATAACACCAAGAACTATAACATTAGGAAAAGCACAATAAGATCAGATGAAGGGAAATTTTCCTACGCATCATGCAGTCTCTAATTCAGGATAGTGGTGCACTTCACTACCATGACATAAAAATTAATCAATGTGGTTTATATGAACTCATTATCCTCGGAATTCAACCTATGGTTCTGATACCAACTTTTTCACGACCGGAGTGTAGACCCCAGACGAGACCGGCGTCGTTAACCTCTCAGAGGTCACAGACAAGCCTACATGCCTTATTAATACTTCACGTACGTTAATTATTAGTGGAAAATTAAAAAATTTTTGTTCTTTAACATAGTTGCTAAACATTCTTAATATTTCATAATCGTTCATCATCAACCATATAACATTAAGAGATAAACAATTGAGAGAAATAGTTCAATAAGTATTAATTGTATAATTGCCAAAATGGAACCAATACAAAGTCTGAATCAAAAGAAGAAAGAAACGCTATTGGAACATGCTCCACTATCTCAACTATATAACTAAGCTAGAATGTAAAACAGTAGCATCCTCGAAAGAATAAGGACATACCAAACTCCGGATGAATGCTGACGTCCAGACACCTGCAACAATGATCCTTTAGCTCTATCGCCCACCTGTGCCTGCACCTAAAATAGCATAGATGTATAGGGTAAGTACACACTTGTACTAAGTATGGGTATATGCAAGCACACACCAAGGACATACATGAGAAAGAATATCTCTTTCCTAACAACATGATTTTTGGAAGTCAAGTCAGTAGACATGACAAATCGATATTAGGAAAGTTAGTGAACTTTCCAAATTGGATTAGGAAGGTCATTCCATGAGAGTAACGTGCATCATTATAAATATCATATTGCACACAACACATAACATATTCATATAGTACATACCATAGCACATAACATATAACACATAGCTTCTTTCATATCATTCATTCATATGCCATGAGACCTTGGAATCATGGACTTGACATTAAGACATTCCAAATGAGGGCTCAACATATGGGACCTCAACTAGTGAGTATTCATTGGCAAACATAGATTCTGCTTCATTCATTCATACGTACTTCATTTCATTTCATTCATAGGACAGTGTGAACATCAGCTATACCTAGGGTGTATTTTAAGACTTTCATCGGGTTTGCTATGCAGTGGTCATGAATAACCTAATGTCATTACCTAATTCTAGCTCACCTCTTGATTATCCTATCCTAACAACTTTTGTATCATTCATTTCGTTATGTTTTTCATTCGATGCTAGCCTTATTCATTCATTGGTAACTTTAACTTTAACTGACAGACATCATGCGAGCATCATGAAATCCAGTGTATCCCCACACCAAAAAGAGGTAGAATCACCAGACAAAGTGACCCGAAACATGCTAGCGTACATGAGAATTGAACCTCAATAGATCCCAATATTGGCATTATAGGTTCGAAGACTAGGAGATATAAGGAGACCCATACTCGGCATGCCGGACAGTCTCATCTCATGAGAGTTACGTGAACCTCCGCCCTTCCCGAAAGAAGGCATCACCGCTCATAGCTAGCCTATCGGTGCTCTGTATAATGTTCCATTACATTTATCTCATACGTCATGGAAGTCGGCTTCTAGTATGAGGACATCATATCTTATTGGATGATTTCTCATCTCATCATAGTATTAAGTGTGTTAAGATCAATACTTTCTTTAGAGTGTTCATAGAGACTAGTCTCTTCATTATTTTACACTCTCATTGGTGAGTCCGTATTGGTGACATTTACTTAGGCTCATTTGAGACTGCTCTCATCATTTACATTAGCCTCATGTCATGTTGTCACCACATTCTTCATCACTAGTACCTTTACTTTTCATAGTTACTCACCTCTTATTACCTGAATGTTCATTTCACCATTTAATAGTTCATCTCATTATATGCCAATGCACTTGGCCACTTAGTGTATCTTACACTCATACTTAACCATCATAGGGTTCATCATTTCATTACATACATCCTAGGTTCACTTACTTTTGAACGTATGTTAGACTTATGTGTCTATACATACAAGCCATGGGCTTCATTCATAGTTCGTTAAGTGGTTCTTACGTTCCTCAGATTATGTACTAACAAGTCTTTTGTATCTTGTATATATGCCAAGATCATGATTTTGATCTATGTTTGTGGCATACTCTTTGATGTTTTATTCACGTATGACTGATGTATCAATAAGTAAGATTGGGAAAGGAAATCCAAGTTTGAGTTACTTAGATATCATTTATATTTTTCATTGATTTTATTTCTATTATTCATAACATTACAACTCTAAATTAAATCCCAACATTAACATCGAAGGATTAATTGTCTACTTAATTTTCTCTTAGGTTGGCCGAAGGGTTGTGGGTTCGAACCCCCACAACCCCTTTTTAATCTTCATTTGCCTCATGTTGCCCATTCTTGCCTAAACCAAGAGGTTGTTGGATCAAACCCCCACATCCTCTTGTATTTTTGTATTAATTTCGCTTGCATAGGAAGGTTGTGGGGGTTCGAACCCCCACAACCTCCTTATTTAAATTTTCATTTCGCTAAGGCTGTGAGGTGGTGGGTTCGAACCCCCACACCCTCTCTTACTTTATTTTAATTAAATTGGGCGAGTGGCAGTGAGGTTGTGGGATTGAACCCACACAACCTCACTTTATTTCATAGTTAATTTCGCCTCTTCTTTCTCAGCATTGAGCTCGAGGGTTCGATTCACACGCCTCCCATTCCCCTTTCTTTAATTTTCTCACATTCACTCGCTTCCTGGAGGTCGTGGGTTCGAACCCAAAACTTCCCACTTATGTGTTCCCCCAGTTCGCGAGTTCGTTTACCCCCATCCCCTTCACGTTTTTTTCCCTTCTTTTTCAGCCTTCTTAACATGTGAGGTCTTGGATTCAATTCCCATTGACCTCACTTATTTTATTTTCCGTTTTCAAACCCTGATTTTAGCCTCACTGTAGAGTGCACAAATCAAGAAAATTTTTGATATTCTTCAACTCATCTTTAGTCACATCTTTCATAAGTTTATTTGGCCAAAAGATTGTTTTTCAACAAACCATATTTCATTACAATGAGCATCACATTGTATACACATTTCACATATAAAATACTCAAGATATATACATGTCTTAAACGACCCCAAAACAGTGGCCAAGCACACTGCAAACGTGCACACACACACACACCTTTTTTTTCGATCACACTTTGATTATCATCTCCGTAATTTCCCTTACATAACATATTCACATTTATTATAAACACATAATTCATGCCTAAATCTACCAGCACAACATAACAACCCTACGAATTCGGGACATGGACATACAAAGGGGAACAACCTTAGTTTCGAAGTGGATAGTTTGAATCGTAAGGGGACTCTTGGGAAAGGGACAAAATGAGAAGAAACCCATACCTTTTGACGTTGTTCAAGCTTAAAGTTGCTGCCCAATTGACATTGTATACACATTTCATACATAAAATACTCAAGAAATACATGCAAAGCACATAGCCAACGTGCACAAACACACACACCTTTTTTTTCCGATCACACATTGTTAGAATCTTCGTAATTACCCTCACATAAAAATATTAACATTTAATATAAACACATCATTCATGCCTAAATCTACCAGAACAACATACCGATCCTACGAATTCGTTTAGGAGCTAGGGACAAGGACATACAAAGGGGAACAACCTTAGTTTCGAAGTGGATAGTATGAATCGTAAGGGGCCTCTTGGGAAAGGGACAAAAAGAGAAGAAACCCATACCTTTTGACGTTGTTCAAGCTAGAAGTTTCCGTCAAAAGTTGACTCCAAAACCACGCCCAATTCACCTAAAGTTCCACCACCAGCTCGACGGAAATCTCCCTTGCCTTAACGTTTTTGATTAACTTGCTTTCTTAGCCTTTTTAGTGAGTTCTTAAAGTGTGAAGAATATTTTTCAAAGTTTCTGTTTCTTCACGTTAATTGGCAGAGATAACAAGAGAGTTTTTCATTTTGAAAGTGGAGAGGTGATTAAACGTGATTAGGAGAGTGTTAGCATATAGATAATCTACTAAGAGCATCTACTACTACATTGGCCTTACCAGGATGGTAATGCACACTCATATCGTAATCCTTAAGGAAATCAAACCATCTCCTCTGGCAAAGATTTAACTCTTCTGGGTGAACACATACTGAAGGCTGTTATTGTCAGTGAACACGTCTATGTGAACACCATAGAAGTAGTGTCTCTAGATGCAAACACCACTGCTACAAGCTTGAGGTCATGAGTTGGATAGTTCTTCTCATGAACCTTAAGTTATGTAGAGACATAAGCTATAACCTTAACTCGCTGCATAAACACACAACCTAGGCAAACTCTGGATGCATCACAATAGATTACATAACCATCTGAACCCTCTAGTAGAGTCAACACAGGAGTTGTAGTCAATCTAGTTTTCAATTCTGCAAAGCTTTTCTCAGAATCATCTGATCATTGGAACTTGACCATGTTCTGAGTCAACCTAGTCAATGGTGAGGCTATGGATGAAAATCCTTCCACAAACCTTCTGTAATAACCTGCTAGAACTAAGAAACTTCTTATATCTGTAGCAAAGGTAGGTCTGTGAGATTGTTTCACCACTTCCATCTGCTGTGAATCCACTCGGATCCCTTCCCTAGATACAATGTGACCAAGGAAAGCAACTGATTTGAAACAAAACTCACATTTTCTTAACTTAGCAAATAAATGGGGACACTTGAGAGTCTGCAGAACAACTCTTAAATGACTTTCACGTTCTTCCTCACTCCTAGAGTAAATGAGGATATCATAAATAAAGACGATAACGAAAAAGTCTAAGTAATGTTTGAACACTATGTTCATCAAATCCCTGACAGCTGCAGGAGCATTAGTTTGTCCAAACAACATAACTATAAATTCATAATGAATATACTGAGTTATGAAGGCTATTTTAGCAATGTCACTATCTGTGACTTGGAGCTGATGATAACCCGATCTGAGGTATATCTTTGAGAAATGGCTAGCACCATGAAGTTGGTCAAACAAGTCATCAATCATAGCGATGGGATACTTATTCTTTATTTTGACCTTGTTCAACTATCTATAGTCAATGCACATTCGTAGAGAACCATCTTTCATTCTTACGAACAACACTGGTGTACTTGATGGTGAAATACTAGGTGTGATAAAAACCTTATCTAGAAGGTCTTTCAACTTATCTTTCATTTCCTTAAACTCTGATAGAGCCATTTTGTAAGGAGGAATAGAAATAAGATTGGTATCTGGAAGGAGATCAATTCCAAAGTCGATTTCCCTTTCGAGAGGGACTCCAGGAAGATCCTCTGGAGATACTTCTGGAAATTCACAGACTACTGGAACTGACTCAAGAGTTGGGGTTTCAAGGATAGAATCCTTAACCCGAACTAGATGATAGAGATAAACCTTAGATATTATCTTTCTGGCCTTAAGGTAAGAAATAAATAGACCCATAAGATCTATGCTACTACCTTCATTTCTAAGGTTGGTTCATCTTGAAACTCAAAACGAACAATCCTAGTTCTACAATTGACTATGGCATAACATGAATGTAACCAATCCGTGCTTAGAATTACATCAAAGTCTACCATTTATAACTCTACTAGATCTGCTGAGGTGACTTTCTGAGATAGTATGACAGGGCAATTTTTGTATACCCGTGTAGCTATAACTGTTTCACCGACTGGAGTAGAGACTTAGAAAGGTTCTGAGAGATTTTTTTGACCGACACTAAATTGGACTACTATACTGAGTTACATAAAACAAAGTCATGGATGTTGTTTTTCCACTGAGTGAAGAGTATGTGAGTCACATGCATGAGTTGGTAGGAAACCAATCTCACCTATCACTACCATTTATTGACATCACATGAAATATATATTTGATCTCATCAATGAACTTCTGTGGGTCCTTACCAACTTGCAACCCTAAAAAACATAGGCGGATTCATCCTAAAAAAATCACAAACTCTTGCTTTTACTAGGCAGTCATTTCTATTAGTAGGAACTAGACCCTTCTGATTGTTCCATGTTCTCATACTTTGAGCCAAAAGCTGAATTGGTATTATGAAACTGTGCATTTTAAATTCTTTATGTGGTACTAGAGGAACTGCTTTATCATTGCGTGCATAAGCATTCCATGCCTAAGTTCTACGTGAAGGCATGATCTTAAGCGCACAACGTCAAGTTCGAATGGAATTAGATCATACCTTACACACGATAAGAGTAACAAGAAGGTGAAGTTTTTCCTAAAATACTTCATAGCCTCCCTCATATTGAGTGTGGTTCACTTCACACATATGAAAATGACTCAACTTAGTGCGGCTTTCTAAGACATCCTAGGACTGTTGAACCTAGTGCTCTGATACAATGTTTTGACATGCCCCAAGCTAACCCCGAGACGCGGACACGGAACTTAGAACCACTAGTGATCCCAAGCTAACCCTGCTGGCATGATCATGAGCATACTAAAGATATATTACTGATGCAGAAGCTAAATCATAACTTATAATGAAAAAATGGGGAACACCCATATGCTAAAACTGATATATATAAAAACTGATGAGTTTAGTACAATGAAAATATTAACTCAATGCTAAGATGAATCTAAATATGTCTGATATAAGCCTCTAAACTGGACTACAAAATATTGGGACAAATCCCAAATAAGTCTAGCAAAAACTAAAACTAAATGACTAAAGACTGAAATGACACTCATGACTGTTGTCCTCGGAGAATGAGGACTCACCACTGAATCTTCTTAATTGGAGATCGGAAATCGATCTATGCGTCATTTGGATGTTGAGAACTTGAACCCACATCATGACAATATGTGGCGCAAGTATGTGTAAGTAATTGAAAGGTATTGAGCATGTAAGGTAGAGTAAAACTGAAATAAAACATAACAGAACAAGCATTAAAGCAAGTATAATAATATGACATGATAAACTGAATTCTGAGCTAACGGGATGCAATGACCAATTTATAACGTGCTAAAACTGAATACTGAATATACTGATAAATTGTCAATGCAGAGAGTCTTATTGATTTGTGGGAGCTACTAATAATCTATAATAAAACCACATGAGCTAAATGTGGAGTCTGATGTATACGCCCCATCGGGAGGACCTAATATACCCTGCCAAAGGTATAAAGGCATGCTGGCGTGATCACTAAATCGATTGCCCACCGAGGGGACTTACAACATACTTGGCTAGTAGTTCCTGCACTATTGGGTATGCTAAACCCTAGTCCAACTTGATATTATGATACATCCATGAATTCTGTAAATTTACTGATTATGTCTGAGTTTCTATATATACTGGATAGCTCCAAACTGAACATGCAAACTGAGAATGCAACAATTAATCTGGTAATTATGCATTTATAACTGAGGCATGTATAATTGAAGTGTCTGAAATATCCTACCTAGCATGTGTAATTAAAGAACTAATGATATACAACGCTAGGGATCTGAAATCCATGAGATAATCTTATTACTAACATTATAATATGATTTGGAATATATATTTAATAAATTCATGAAGTTCTATAAAAGTTCTAGTATCCCTAGGTCTAAAATTGATATGGGAATCAATAATCTGACTAAAAACTAGTGAAACCAATGGGTGAAAGGAACCCACTAGTTAAATCCCACATACAAGGTGATGAAATCCATGGAAAAATACTTAAGTTTTGGGTTTGGAACAACAGGAGCTTGTGGCATTCTTGAACTAGGGTTCTTGAGCTTTTTCTCCCCTCTTGCTTCTAATTTCTAAATTTTGATTTAATAATTTGACTTAGATATGCTTTAATTAAGTTCCTAGGCTCAAAATGACTAAGATATGATGATTTTTGGTCAAAACGACGTAACTTAGGGGTTCAACAAAGTGGGAAATGTCCAAAAGACCCCTGGGAAAGTTGCTGTCGGACCAAATGATGGCTAGGACTGACGGTCAGTCGTCTGATCGATGCCTCGTTGTTGGATCTGTCGACTGTTCCTGTTCGACAGGCCTTTACTAAAATGGGCATAACATTTTCAGCAGGTCTGATTTTAGAAAAGTCGGTGGCTATGGAAAGATAATTGCATTATGTATTTGTGGGTAGGTCATAGGATACCTAATTCATTTTGTTGCTATGAGTTATAACCATTTGAAGTTTACCCAACTATATTTCCCCTTAACTGTCTGCAAATTTTCAACCTACGGATCATAGGTCCACCTACGGACCGCTGGTCACCCGTAGCTCTTGTTAGAGAGTGGGTGAATGGGGGTCTCGATCGACGGTCATGGATTACACACCGTAGTCTGACCTACGGACCGTAATTCTATCAGTCGATCAAGACTTAGCCAATTTTCCCTGCTGAGTTTTTTTTTTGGGTGTTTCTGATCCCATCAACAGTTGTGCAGGACAGACCATGGGTAAGACTATGATCTGTCAATGCAACCGTTGGTTACACCTGCAGATTTTTTCTGTAAAGCTAGTTTTTTGTTTGTTTTTTCTTCGGGGTGTTACAATGAAATAACCTCCAATTCATGATATGTGTCGCGACTCATACCCATGAACAAGACTCTACTTTGATGTAGTTTGAGACAACCTAAGACCGTGCCACAACCTTATGTTTTAATACCAAGTTTGTCATGACCCGAGAGCACCCCCAAGTCATAACATGGTGTATTCGACCTCAAAGAGGTATATACAAGCTCTTAGAATTCCATACATAACAACTAAGAAAATATGGAAGAATTTAAAACATTCTTTAAGATATATCTCATAATGTATTTCGTAAAAGCAGAAGTCTTTCTAGCATTATTGTCTCAAACCATATATGAATGACCTGAATAAAAGTATTGGGACGCATCCCACATAAAGTATAAAAACAAAATGAAAGACATAAAAAGAACATAAAGGTTTGCCTCGAAGCTATGAGGACTCGCCACTTCTTCACTTCTTCAATGTCTTGAAACTCTACCCCCCAATAGCAACTCAAAGCTCCAACTATACATTTGGTTAGAGTGTAGAAATATGTGTTAGTACAAAAGTACTAAGTAGGAAAGCTAATATATCATCATAAGAGCATCTCAAATGGTTTGTCAACATAAGACATAAGCATAAGAGATAATAACAGCATCATAACATAACAAGTTATCCTTAGGCATATATAACTTCATACTTCAAACATTAGTCCTTTATACTTAAGTGAACTACTACACTAGCCACCTCCAAGTATACTTGTGTAATGCCAAGATACTATCCGATAATAGTACCTTAGCTAATTCCCTTTCTTTGGTCATTCATGGTCACATTCCACCTTCGTAATTAAGACCTAGGTTTTCATGACATAAGAGACTATAACCCTAAAGCACCTCGAAGAACCCTTGTCAAATATATGTGAGGCATCCCATAATACCACACACATTAAGCATGTCTTGAAGTCACCCTATTCATTTTCTTCAACTCTAGGTTTCATTATAAACCTACTTCATTGTAACAAGGATTTATCAACATAACTCATTCATATCATGGAAGTCAACTATAGACTGTACTCACGATAGGCACACTTCAAAAGAGAGCATTACATAAGTATCTTTATATCATACTTAAGCCATGTATGAATGGCATCCATTTTATTCATTTTCATCAACTTTGGGTGTCACTATAGACCTACTTCATATTAACAAAGAACTTTCAACTTAAGTAATTCATATCATAGAAGGCAACTATAACCAATACCCAATCTAGGCACACATCATAAGAGGACATTTCATAAGCACCTTTAACTCATACTTGTTGCATGCATGAATGTCATCTCATTCTACCATTCACACTTGTACTCATTTAGGCTACAATAAAATAATGATGTATGAGGTCAATCAAAATGGTAACGATATAATTATTGATAGACAAGTGGACCATCAAATGAAAACAAATGCGACAATAGTTACCAGTGATGGTGCTAGATTAGATGAGTTTCTAAAAGTGAAAATCGTATTTATTGATTGTTATATTGGAAAAATGCTAGAACTTGCTAGTTTAATGTTTCTTATTAATCCTTCAACTACAAATACTGGAAAACATAATTAGGAAGCATATCAGAATATTACTTTAATGGTGCATACTCTAATATAATGATTTTGGGATCCAAGGTTATATTAGAGTATGTACCATTGAAGAAATATTCTCAGATACTTCCCCACTATGTTGTCCAACATTTGCAGTTGAACGATTGATCAAAAATATTGGACTATCTGATTTTGATGTTCTTCCAATAGAAGAAGTAGTAAATTCAATTTTCATTTTTGAAGCTTATCCAATCTAGTACCATTAGTGATAATAGTTGTAGCATTTGTTTCAATTTAATTATCCCCTCATAAACCATCAAATCATTACCATTCTTATTGAACTCATAGATCATTTTTTGATTCTTATGAACTTCATTTCAGTTTTTCTTCATCAATTTTTTGTACTTCATCATCAATCACCTTCAAATAGCCACTTACCATATCATCCGAGCCAGCATCAATAGTATTTGTTTTGTTCTACAACAACACATTTCGTTCAAGTTCCCATTCTACATTATCAATATTTTTAGCACTTTATAGGCCTTATAAAATGTTTTTTCTTGATCAACTACATTTTCATGTGCCTCTGTCTGACTCTTAGAGTTGAGCTGATTCTCTATCTTACTTCTAACATTCATCAAGTCCTCTCCCTTTGAATCACTCTGATTATCCGTTTTGTCCTCATGATTGCTTATCCCAATAAAGCCTTTTGCCTTAACACCAGTTCGTACTTGACCAATGAGTCATTGTACACTAGGATTTATAGCAAGGACATTTTTTTCGGCATCCACCATCTCTACATCACCCATATCTATTCTGACAACTAGACACAGGCAACATATCATATGTAGCAAATTTCAGCTTTCTAATACTCATCTCCTTAATATAGAGCACCCAAAAAATAAAGGGAAGGGAAGAAATAACTTCTAAAAAACTGATATGGATCACACATTCCACTAGTTATATGATTCTCTACAAATTTCAAACCTTTATTTCAAATTCAATTGTTCAAAACAAAATAAACTTTATATCTTATTTTATTCTATAACTGCATTAGGAAATTTATGAATAACTTATCTTCTTTTTTTCAGTGGCAAAGGATGAAAGACTACAAAAAAAAACACGATTGGCCATAAAATTCAACTTTTAAAAATCTTTTCACTCAAAATCACTCATATAAATAGAAAAACAACTCGAATTCCATATAATAATGATTCACTTTGAGTAAAGATGATATAAAATTGGATTTGTGTTTTGTTATGAATATAAATTGGAGTGAATTGTTTTTGAGTTTTTACGAGTGATTTGGAGTGAAAACAGGTTTTCAAATTCTCTAAAATTTCATGGTCAATTAACCTTATATATAAAATCTATAAGCAAAAGCATGCCTTCCTCCGAACAAATACAAAAAAAATAAACCTAACCCTAGTTTCATCAAAACAGAATTGAGGACACAAAGACAAACAGAAAAAAATCCTATTTTTCATCCTTATATGTTAACTCCGAACAGAATGACAACTAAAAAAGTTCCTCCCGCCAATCAATTTACCGAAAAAAAATTAAATCTTCATCAACATATCAAATGTGTTTTTTTTTCAAAAAAAGAGCAACGGTCAAAACATAAACAAGCATTGTCAATGAGTAAAAAAAGTTACAGGAATCCATCAAACATAGAAACAGGGAGGAATCTGCAATAAAAATCGGAGATTAACAAAGAAGGAAACGATGGTGACCTTAACCTTCCAATGACAACTGTTGCTTCTTAAAATATTATTTTGGCACTATGAAATTGAAGAGTGTAAGTAGGGTATGAGTTAATTCCTCTATCTTTAGGCGAGGTTTTTGAGAAAATTACTAAAATGACACTAAATTTAAGAGTAATGTTTTATTTTTTCTTATATTTTAGAAATAGTTTCAACTATATGTAATATAAATTAGTAATTAGTTAAGAAATAAATATTGTTATAAACTTAAGAAAACTATTCGATGTATACATTATTATATGATATAGTTTTATAAATGTCATATAAAGTGTAAGAAAAAGACTCAAAAACACTGCTGAACTATCAAAAATTGCTCAAAATTTCCACTAAACTATATTGTGGCTCAAAATTACCCTTCCCGTCAAAGCATCGGGTCATACTTACCCTTCTGATTAACAAAAGTATATTATGTTCCACATGGAGTCCACATGGATGTCACATAAGCGCCAAAGATTTCCCACATCCTTGTATACTAATAAGATCCCTAATATCTAATTTTCCCTCATTTATCTTAAAATTTTATTTCATCCATTTCCCCTCATTTTTGCGGGTAGTGTAAGAAAAGATTCACAGATTTCATCACCTTGAGACAAGGTTTGGAAGTTAATTATATGGCTGTGTTTCAAACTGGATCTTCACCACCGTAGGTTAGTAAATATTTTTTCTTATTTTATTATGTTTACTAGTTCAAACTTGTGGATTGATCTAAATTTTGTGATTCCTTTATGGATTAAAAGGGTAAATATGAGCTATTTTCTATTGTTTAATGGTATTTTTGAGCTTTTTCCGTAACGTATATATTTGCTATATAATATAGCGTACCTATATATAAGTTATACATTGACTATATATTACAATCCACTCGAAAAACTAAATGTAGTGTAAGTATATATGAAGTATACGTCGACTATTCAATCTCGATCAACTCAAATTGATCTCAAAAAATTCTAAAAATATAGATGTGAATAATCTCGATGTTTCGAGTCCTGTTATTTATTATTCGCTAAAAAAGATTTACGTTTGCAATACATCAAATTTTAACAGAAAGGATAAATAACTAGGAAGATGCATGAAATTAAAAAAAGTGGAGGAGGGGAAAATAAGAAGGAAAGGATGTTAATAGTGGTGAAACTAGAAGGAAGAAGAAGAAGAGTAGATGGTCTGGCCAATTTTAGTAATTTTGAAATTTTAGCGAGATAAGGTACAAGTAACTACTAGACAATAATAGAAATATCATAGATACGCCTTAACTTAACTAAGATGATATTACCCCCCTCCCCCGGAGTTGAGGGCAATTCGAAGTTATTGCTCCACTCAAAATATTAACTAAGATGTATAAAGTAATATTATAAAATCAACTATGGCATTTAGAAAGTAATAAAAAATGAAATGAACAGGTGACAACTGAAGAAAGTACGTAATCAATGACGATATCAGGCACACACACGAGGACTCATGCCTCCATAACACATTTGTTTGGGAAATGGTTTTTTTATATTGAGTATATTTAGTTAATTCTATATGTTTTCATATTTAATATTACCATATCAAAACGTGACACCCAGATCCTATAATACCGTGTCAAAATGTGACACCTCGATTCAATAATACCATATGGAAATGTGAAACCCCTATTCAATAATACCTTGTTGGAACGTGACACTCCTATCAAAAAACATATTGTTAATTTATCATTTACTATCACCACTTTTCACTTTCTTAACAATATTTCATCTAGCATTATTTATTCTAGACATTACTTATATAGAGATGGTTCAAAGTTATAAATTTCACGTTCTCAGGATTCCATACCATTCACAAAGAAGACATAGATTATCCAAACCACACAACAAAGTCACAAAATCACACAATCAATTACATAGAGAAGGTCATAAAATCACTCAATGCATATCAATTACTATTAAGAGTCTATCTATCCAATAGAATAAACCATAAACTACCTTCATAGAAGAACCAAAGTCCATTAAACTACTTCTCAAATAAATTTCCTTTCCTTAATGCCTCTGAAACATTCCAATATATCAAGTATATGTTCATAAATTTTAAGTTAAAGAGTCTATAAACACTCATTTTGTTCTCTATATAACCCTAAAAAGTATGTGGTGAATTTTTATTTTGGATCTTACATCAATTAGTTTAAGTAACTTTCTTAATAAAATCATTTCTTAACTTATTCATGTCAGATTAGAAGGTTTTCTCACATGATTGATTGCCAGAATCAATTTGGTTTTGTTATGGGTAAAAATATCTTTAAAGTTGTATTTTAGCTCAAAAAATTGTTTCTAATATTAGATTGAGGAGTAAACTAGATAATGTGGTTATTAAGATTGATATGGACAAAGCTTATGATAGAGTTGACTAGAATTTCTTGATAAAAGTTCTTAGAAGGTTGGGTTTTGATTATAATTTTACTAATAATATTTGGAGGATTTTGCTAATAATTGGTACTAGGTACTAATTGCTGGGAAATTACATCGCTTTTTTCATTCTACTAGGGTAGTGAAGAAATGGGACCCTCTATCTCATGCTCTTTGTATTGTGAATGGGAGGTTTTTATTTCTATCTTTTAATAGGTTGTTTGAGATATCTATTTTTAAGTCTTATGGACTGCCTATGAAAATTGAATAATTGAATCATTTGGCATATGGGGATGATACAATTATCTATGCAGCAACAGACAAAAGGTCCTTATAGCTATATGAACATCGCAAGACTATATAAACATCAATCTAGTCAACTTATTTATAGGACAAGAGTTCTTATTATGTGTTTAGAAAAGATGCACAAACTTATGTTCAGGTTGTGGAAATAGTTATAAGTTTCTCTAAAGGAAAGTTTCATTTGATGTATTTGGGTTGTCCCATTAGGCATGCTATGTAGAAAAAGGTAAATTTTTCATAATTGATCAAATAAATTCATAATAAGCTTCAATTATGGAAAGAGAAGATTCTGGGTTTTGGAGGGGAGATGATTATGACAAATCATATGTTACAAAGTATGCCTATTCCTTTTATCTTCTATTAGCCCTCTAAAATGTGTTATTTATGATAATCATAGGATTTTCGCTAAATTCTTATGGAACTTTAAAGAGGAGGGTTGAGCCACTCACTGGATTGCTTTTGATGATATCTGTGTTCCAAAGAGTGAGGGAGGTTTGGGGTTTAGATCTTTATTTGTGTGTCCAAATCTCTTTTCGCAAAACTATGGTGGAAGTTTAGGACTTCCAATACTTTATGGGATAATTTCATGTGGAACAATTATTGTAAAAGACATATACCTTATGTAGTTAAGTGGAATGGTGGTTCACATGAATGGAAGGATATGCTTCAAGCTAGAGATTTTTTTAATCAAGAAATTTTGTGGGAACCAACAGAAAGTCATGGTAGTTTTTGGTATGATAATTGGACACAATTGGAAGCCCTGCATTATGTCTTACCTATCTCACATAATTCATGTCATGATAGCTACTATCTTTAATGAGGAGGTTTTTTAGACACACTAAAAATGTTTTGGGAGNCTGGGAGACATGCATTTTGCAGACGACAGAGTTAAGTTTTTGTAGATACCTTGTTGTACAGTGATATTTATATTTTAAGGTGTCTTTCCTTTTGTGGAGAATGTGGTTCAGAAGAATTCCTATATGAGAAGGTTTGATTAGAAGGGGCATAACTGATTTTATGGAGTATTGTTGTAGTAATGATGATATACAAGAATCTTTTATGCATTTGTTTATTCTCTCTTCTGATTTATATAAAGTGTTGAGGCTTCTTTTTTTTATAGAAACTGCAGGTTTTCATTTTCCAGTGGTTCAGCTTAGGAAAGTTCATGAGCTTTCGTGGAATGTAGACTGCTCTATAAAACTGAAACTAGTTTTTAAAGTAATTTCTACATTTATTATATGGAGCATATGGAAAATATAAACTTGATCAAGCATCGGGGAAAATGAGTAAGCTAGATTTTGTATTGGAGATTCAAAGAAACATATATTTATTTGTTAAATCTAGATATCCTTGATCGAAAGAGATGTCCAAGACTTGGCCCCTAATTGTGAAGTTCTTAGAGGGGTATTCGCCACTAATCAATTACAAAGTTGTTAGATGGATTCATCCTCCCAGTAGAACTAATAAATGCAACATTGATGTGTCAGAAATAGATTCTTTTTCATTATTTGTAAGAAATGAAGAAGGTGGTTTCCTTTATAATGAGACCGGGGTATTAATACATGTTTCAGTTATTGAGTCTTTAATAAAAGCTATCAAAATTGTCCTAGATTGTTGTTTGCAGAATAATCAAATTCCATTGATCATTGAGACGGACTCTCTATTGGCTCAATAAGTATTAAATATAAATTGGGAGGTTCCATGTTGATAGCTTGATATGTTAGGTACAAAAATAGTCAGATTATTAATAAGGATGTGGAGATATGGCATACATTAAGGGAAGGGAACTCCCTACGAGACTTTTTTACTAATCATATTGTTAATTTTTCAGGAGATTACGCAATAGGCTAAAGCAATTGTGAAATTAGAAAAATAAAAAAAATCTAATTTGCGGATGATAAATGTTCAAAACAAGGACTGCAAGCTACAATTGGTAGACATAGAGTAAATAAAATGTATCAACAACAAGGAATTGGGTAACAGAATCAGATGATATGAAAGAACTAGATCATAGAAATATCTAGTAGACTTCAAAATAAAACGTATTTTTTTTGTTATCTTGAGCATTGGTATCAAATCTTTTAGGGTTTTAACCTGCTGGGACGATATATCAGAGGTGAAAACCAAAGAAAACTAAATACCAATAAAAGGGGTGGAAGACTTATCTGGATTAACCTTGAGTCAACTGGAATGAACTTTGGAAAAGATACAGAGACCATAAATTTGAGGCCATTTCAAAGAACAACGAACTAAAATTCTCTAGAACATCTTGGATCTCTGCTGAAATTTTGATCTTTTCCACTGAAATTGTAAGAGGCTTCATTGGTTCGAATCATAGCGTCATTGAGAAATTCGGCGATAAAATGATTTCACACAAAATTTGTGTGTCTTGCAGATTATAGTTTGTGCGGAGGTGTTGAGAGATGAATGGTGATCTGCAAGCTGGATTTTCCTTGAAGAAGATGCGGCAATTTGGTAAAGAGATCAGAGCAAATGAATGGAGCTCTTCCAAATTAAGCTTTCCATTTTTGTTTTGTTTTATTTTGTTTTTTTCTCATTAAATGCAGACCACTTTTGATATGTTCTTTATACTTTTATTTTATTTGATTTAGGAATGAGTAAATTTTTAAACAAGTTTAAATTGATTATATAATGACCAATAGGCGAATGCCACATTATTAATTTATTAATTAATTGAATTTTAACTGGGATCTGTTTAAAAAAGTGACAATATAGAACCTAAAGGTAGATGATAAAAGTATTTGAGAGCCCATAGGTGGAAAGAGGGCAATTTCGTACTATTTACTATAATTTAAAGATATTTTAGGCCCTTTTCTGTGGAAACAATGATAAGAAATGGCCATTCGGTTATTTCCGTGTAACGAGGCAAGAGCACCCCAAGTCGTAACATGGTGCGTTCGACCTCGAAGAGGTCATGTACAAGCCCTTTGCATTCATTACATAAGAGCATAGAAAATATGGAAGAATCAAAACTTTCTTTAAGACATATCTCAAAATGTATTTCATGGAACCAGAAGTCTTTCTAACATTACAGTCGCAAACCATCTATGGATGACATGAGTAAAATTCTTGGGACGTAGCCCATATGAATACTAAAAATACAACGAAAGACATAAAAGGAACATAAAGGTTCATCCTCGAAGGTACGAGGACTCACCACTTTTTCACTTCTTCAAAGTCCTTGAAACTCTACCCTCCAATAGAAACTAAAAGCTCCAATCCTACTAGTGAACTACTTTATAAGCCACATCCAAGTATACTTGTGCAATGCCAAGATAGCATCATCTCAATCCTAAGCTACAACGAAATGGTCTTGGACTAACCAAGTCAAGCTATCAAGAAGACATTCTAGTCATGATACTTCACACTATCCCTCAGAGAGTATCGATCCTCCATCCTAGGCTACCATGCCTATACTAATGCAAGCTACCATGAAAAACTTTCTTCCTATGCAAGATCAAGTTAACCATGGGAGATCTTAATTCTTCCATCCCAAGATATTATGAGATCTACCATCCCAATCGACCATGAGATCTTCCATCCGAAGTTACCATGAGATGTACAATCCCAAGTTACCATGATATCAACCTCAAGCTATTGTATCTTAACAAGCATGATTATTTTAGGTCCTTAAGTTAGCCTTGAAGCCTTCTATGTGAGAGAACTTGACTATCGTAAATCATTCGTGTCTAGGTTTATAAGAGAAAGAGAACACCCAATCAATATCACCTTAGATTTGGTTTTATCTCATAAGAACTAACAACAATGATTACAAACCCTATTTTCATACTAGCTTCATTTTATAAGGATACATGTCTTATTACAAGCTATTCCATCATTTTGATCATTAGAGGTAATTCTAGTAATACTTGATCATATAGGTTCAATCCCAACACTACAGGTTAGATATTTCATATTTAATTAAACCTAGTTTAATTCATATTTAGATGATGCTTACTATGATTAATTTGTATTCAAGACAATTGCATTAAGAATTGGGGTATTTCAGATTCACAATTTGGGGGATATCTAAGGTGATCCATGGGTGAAAGAACCCACAAATGAAAAAGCTTCACATACCATTGATCATTGCCTTAGAATAATCTTGAAACCTTGGTGAAACTTGACCTAGTTTCTTCCTCATTCATTTCTTCTTTAATGGCGATCTTGAGAGAACTTTAGTGAATGAAGTGTTTTGATATTGAAAAGAAAAGTCTAAACGGATAATTAATTGTTTTAATATACATAAAATACCTAAATAAAAAAATAATTTTCTATGACTTAATTGGAATGTGGGGAGAATTTAGCAATTCACCCCTCACTTCGCCGAACCCCTGGGAGATTTGAAGGTGGTGTCCCATGACCACCACCTACGGACAGTAGGGGTTGATGGGGTGTTCTGCAGCTTCGTGGTTCGTGCATCAGGCTCCTCTAATTGGGGTTTTAGATCCTACAACTAATTTTGGAGCCACACCCTCCACCTATTTGGCATCAACCTACCAACGGGCCGTTAGCCAACGTCGTTGTTCATGCTGTTTTTGACAATTTTTTTGCCAGCATTTGGGTCTTCTTCAAGGACATTTACAGTGGTCCTAAGGGATTCATACCCAAAATTTTGCCCCTTACCTCGATATTCTAGATGTAATAGACATTTGTACATGAATTGGACCTAAAGCCACTCATCAAACACCATGACAACACTAGACCATCCTAGAACCAAAAGACTAGTTTCGGACGTCTCTTGACGTTTAGGCACTAACACTTCCAAACTAATTTAATTTCATAAATTTGAGTATAGAGACTTCAGTTTAAACCTTGTCTATGAAATTTCTGTCCTAAGTTTAGTTAACGCATGTCTATGAGATTTCGGTCATAATCTAAGTAGTACTTGTACCTTATCTGACTAATATTGGCCAAACCTTGTACTTTTCTTCTTCTTTCCAGTTTCGAAATAATAAATCTGTGTCTTCTTAGTTATTTTTTACTTTTCATTAAATTTTAACATACCAGAAAGGTGAATCATGCCGAGTAAATTATATATTAAAAGACTTCAAACATCGAGATGATTTGATATGAAAAAATTTAGATTATATAGAGGTTAATTTGAGTTGATCAACATTGAAGAGTCAATATATACTTCATATATGGTAAATGTATAATTCATATATAGTTAATTCATATTTAGTTTTTTAAGTGTATCATAATATATAGTCAGTATATAAATCATATGTAGATACGATATATTATATAGTCAGTACATTTTAGCGAACTCTAGCATATAATCTATAGAGATGTTGAATATTTTATTATGTATATAACTATATATATTGTAAACTAATTACGAATTTATTATATATAATTGAAACTTATATTTCTAAAATATAAGGCCAAAATAAAACATTAATCTTAAATTAAGTGTAATTTTAGTTATTTTCTCAAAAAGTCTCACATAAACACAAAGAAATTAACTCATATCCTACGCACACACTTCAGTTGCTTAATGCTAAAAAATATTTGAAAAAGAAAAAACCGTCATTGGAGGGTTAAGCTCGCAATCCTTTCCTTCTTTATTAGGCTACTTTGCTACATCAACCTCCAATTTCAATTGCATATTCCTACCTATTGCTGAATAGAATGGATTCCTATATTTTTTTTACACATCTACATTATTTCTTTATTAGTTGAACGTTGCTCTATTTTTTAAAAAGATGAAAAACTAAGCTCATTTGAGATGTGGATGACAGCTCTGATGTGTTGTTCCGGTGAATTGGTCTGCGGGAGGACATTTTTTTAGTTTTCATTCTGTTTAGAATTAATATACAGGGATGAAAAAATGATTTTTTGTGTTTGTTTTTATATCCTCAATTCCGTTTTGATGAAATTAGGGTTAGGTTTTTTTTAGGTGTGAGTGTTTGTTAGGAGGAATGCATTCTTTTTTCTAATAGATTTTATTAATAAGGGACCTTGTCCATGAAAATTGAGAGATTTGAAAAAATAATGTAACTTTTTCACTCCAAATCATTCACAAAAACTCAAAAAAATTAACTCCAATTTATATTCACAATAAAACACAAATCCGTTTTCAATCATCATTATTCACTTTTTTGATAGTGAAGAATGCTTATTTAGACTTGTAGTTGTTTTGGGGGGTGAATATAAGTTGTAGTTAATTGTTTTTGAGTTTTTGTGAATGATTTGGAGTGCAAAAAGTGTAAACAACTTGAATTTTATGGTCAATCATGTTAGTTTCTAGGAGTCTTTCTTCCATGGCACTAATATCAATGGGAGAGGAAGAGAATAAGTTATGTTATTCTTGAATTTTGAAATGAAGTTATGGATTGAAATTAGATGAGTGTTTCTTCTATTGTAAAAAGTAAGGTATGAAATTTGTAGAGAATCATGTAACTATTGGGATAAGTGATTCATATCAAATTTTTGGAAGTTGTTTATACCCTTTTATTTTTCTTTTGGGTTCTCTATCTTGAGGAGACGAGTATTAGAATGTCAACATTTTATCCATATGTTGCCTGTGACTAGTTGTCAGAATGGATAATGGTGACGTAGAGATGGTGGATGCCAAAAAGAATGTCTGTGCTAGTGCCGTCCTAGTGTCCAATGAATCCCTCGCCCAGAAAAAAAATTGTGTTAAGATGGAAGGCTCGATTGACATAAGCAATGTTGAGGACAAGACAGATGATCAGGGTCATTTAAAAAGAGAGGACTTGAAGAATGCTAGAAGTGAGACAGAGAACCAGCTAAACTCTAAGAGTTAGGCATAGGCACAAGGCAATGTTATCAATGAGGACAAAAAGAATTCACAAGACCCAAAAAGTTCTAAAATTTTGAAATTTGAAAAAGGATAACATCAACAAAATGTGCTGCTGGAGAACAAATACACCTACTATTGATGTAGAAACGGATAATATGGTAAGTGTCTATTTGAAGATGACTAACAATGTATTACATAAGGTTGATGAAGGATATATCTGAATGAAGTTCATCAAAATAAGAAAATGATGTATGAGGTCAATAAGAATGGTAATGATATAATGGTTGATAGACAAGAGGACCATCAAAAGAAAACAAATGCTACAACTGTTACCAAAGATGGTTCTAGATTGTATGAGTTTCTAAAAGTGAAAATCGTATTTACTGATTCTTATATTTGAAAATAGCCTGAACCAACTACTCTAATGTTTACTATTATCCTTCAACTACGAATGATGGACAACATAGTTGGAAAGCATCGGAGAATATTTTTGCAGTTGTGCACATTCTAATATTCCGCTTTTGGACCCCAAAGGTATATCAGAGTATGTACCATTACAGAGATATTCTCTGATGCTTCCCTACTATGTTGTCAAACATTTGCAGTTGAAGGACTAACAAAAAACATTGGAGTAGCTGCTTTTGGCGTTTTTCCAATAGAAGAAGTAGTAAATTTAAATTTTATTTTTTGAAGCTCATCCAATCTAGAACCATTAGTGGTAATAGTTGTACGATTTGTTTTAATTTAATGGTACTCTTATGTATCAACCATCATATCATTACAATTCTTACTAACCTTATAGATCACTTTCTCATTCTAATGAACTTCATTCAGTTATCCTTTGTCAATCTGTTGTACTTCATCATCAATCACCTTCAAATAGCCACTTACCATATCATTCAAGCCAACATCAATAGTATGTGTTTTGTTCTACAACAACACATTTTGTTCAAGATCCTTTTCTCCATTATCATAATTTTTAGCACTTTGTAGGCCATATAAATAGTATTTCCTTGAACAACTACATTTTCATGTGTCTCGTACTGACTCTTAGAGTTGAACTGATTCTCTGTCTCACTTGTAACTTTAATCAAGTCCTCTCCCTTTGAATCACTCTGATCATCCGTTTTATCCTAAAAATTTCTTATCCCAATCAAGCCTTTTTGTCTTAACACTATTTTCGTACTTGATCAATGAGTCATTGTACACTAGGATCAGTAGACAGGACATTCTTTTCGACATCCACGTCATACATCACCCATATCCATTCTGACAACTAGTCATAGGCAACATATCATATGTATCAAATTTTCACATTCTGATAATCATCTCTTCAAGAAGTAGCTCCCAAAGGATAAAGGAAAGGGAAGAAATAACTTCCAAAAAAACTGAAACGCATCACTCTTTCCACTAGTTATATGATTATGTACAAATTTCATACGTTTATTTTAAATTCAATTTTTCAGAAGAAAAGAAACTTCATATTTTATTTCACTCTATAACTTCATTTAAAAATTCATGAACAACTTAACTTCTTTTCTTCGGTGGCGAAGGATGAAAGACTCCAAAAAAAAAAACATTATAGGCCATAAAATTTAACTTTAAAAAAATGTATTAACTCCGAATCACTCACATAACTGAAAAAGAACTCCAATTTCCAATCATCATTATTCACTTTGAATAATGATGATTTAAAATTGGACTTGTTTTTGGTAGTGAATATAAATTGAAGTGTTTTTGAGTTATACTAGTGATTTGGAGTGAAAAGGGCTTTTCAAATTCTCTCTTTTTTCATGGCCAATCTACCTTATATATAAAATCTATTAGCCTAAGCATGCATTCCTCCATACAAACACAAACAAAAAAAACCTAACCCTAGTTTCATCAAAACAGAATTGAGGACACAAATAAACAGAAAAAAATCTTGTTAATCATCCCCATATGTTAAATCCGAACAGAATGGCAACTAAAAAAGGTCATCGCGCCAATCTATTAACAAGAAATAATCATAAAAACATCATCTACATGTCAAATCTGTTTAGTTTTTCATTTTTTTATCCAAAAACAAAGCAACGGTCAGAAGATAAACAAGTAATGTCGATGAGTAAAAAAAGTTACAGGAATCCATCATAATCAACAAAAGGCAGAAATCTGGAATCGAAACAGGAGGTTAGAAAAGAAGGAAACAATGGTGACCTTAACCATTTAATGGCGGCTTTTGCTTCTTAAAATATTTTTTGGCACTATGTAATTGAAAAGTGTGAGTAGGATATGAGTTAATTCCTCTGTCTTTATGTGACTTTTTGAGAAAATTACTTAAATGACACTTAATTTAATTCCTCTGTCTTTATGTAAGACTTTTTGAGAAAATTAATTAAATGACACTAAATTTAAGATTAATGTTTTATTTTTTTCGTATATTTTAGGAATAGTTTCAATTATATATAATATAAATTTTTAATTTGCTTACAAATAAATATATTTATTTATTTATGAAAAGTATTCGATATACACATTTTATATATGATATAGTTTTCTAAAAGTCATATAAAGTATAAGAACAAGAATAAAATTACTCCTAAACTATTAGACATTGCTCAAATGTTCCACTAAACTATTTTGTGGCTCAAAATTGTCCTTTACGTCAAAGTATTGGGTCATACTTACCCTTCTAATTAACAAAAGTATGTTAAGTACCACGTGGACNATTACTCCTAAACTATCAGACATTGCTCAAATTTTCCACTAAACTATTTTGTGGCTCAAAATTGTCCTTTACGTCAAAGTATTGGGTCATACTTACCCTTCTAATTAAGAAAAGTATGTGAAGTACCACGTGGACTCCACATGGATGACACATAAAGTCCAAAGATTTCCCACTTCCTTGTAAAGTAATAAGATCCCTAATATATGAATTTTCCCTCATTTCTCTTAAAATTCAATTTCAGCCATTTCCCCTCATTTTTGCGGGTAGGGTAAGAAACAATTCACAGATTTCTTCACTTCGCCAATATGTTTCAAAGTTCATTAAATATTTACGAGTTCAAAGTTGTGGATGCATCCAGAATTGGTGATGAATATATGTATTAAAAGGATAAATCTCAGTTATTTCTTATAGTTTAAAGGTATTCTTGAGCCTTTTTCGTAAAGTATATACTGACTATATAATATAGCATACCTATAAATAAGTTATACATTGACTATATATTATGATCCAATAAAAAAAATATATTTTAACTATATATGAAATATACGTTGACTATTCAATCTCGATCAACTCAAATTCATGTCTAAATATTCTCAAATTTTAGATATGGAATCATCTCGATGTTTCGAGTCTTTTTATTTATTATTCCCTAAAAAAGATTTACGTTTGAAATACATCAAATTTTAACGGAAATGAGAAATAGAAGTTGATGGGGGGGAAGAAAGAAACAAAAGATGTTATTAGCTGTGAAACTAGAAGGAAGAAGAAGAAGAAGAGTTGAAGGTCTGGCCAATTGTTGTAATTTTTTATTTTAGCGATGTAAGGTACTAGTAACTCCTAGACTATTACCGAAATATCAAGATACATATTAACTAAACTAAGATCCTATCCCCCCCCTCCCCCCGGAGTTCAGGGCAATTCGAAGTCATTGGTACACTTGATGCACTCCACAAAAGAAAAACACAAGTAGAGCTCAGTAAAGGGCAACATGTACTAAGTAGATATCATTGGTCCACTCAAAATAATAACTAAGATGCATAAAGTAATAGTATAAAATAAAATATAGAATTTAGCAAGTAATAAGTAAAAAACAACATGAACAAGTGACAACTGAAACAAGTACATAATCAATGACGATATCAAGCACACACACGAGGACTCATGCCTCCACACCATACTTTTTTTGGAAATGGTTTTTTTACGATTAAGTACATTTAGTTATTCTATATGTTTTCCTCTTTAATCTTACCATGTTAGATCATGACACGATGATCCTATAATACCGTGTAAGAACATGACACCCCGATTCAATAATACTATGTGGAAATGTGACACCCCAATCCAATTATACTGTGTCGGAATGAGACACCCCGATCAAACAATACGGTGTCAAAATGTGATTCCCGATCCAATAATACCATGTCGGAACGTGACACCCCAATCCAAAAATATATTGTTAATTTACAATTTATTATCAGCACCTTTTACTTCCTTAACAATATTTCATCTAGCCTTCTTTATCAAGGCATTACTTCTATAGAGAGGGTTCAAGATTATAAATTTCACGTTCTCTGGATTCCATACCATTCACAAAGAACACATAGATTATCCAAACCACAAAACCAAGTCACATAATAACACAATCAATTACATTGAGAACTTCATAATATTACTCAATGTATATCAATAACTATTAATAGTCTATCGATCAAACAGAATAAAGCATAACGTACCTCATAGAACAACCAAAGTCCATTAAACTACTTCTTCAATACTTTTCCTTTCTTAATGCCTCCGAAACATTCCAATATATCAAGTATATGTGCATAAGTTTTAAGTTAACGAGTCAATAAACACTCATATTATTCTATTTCTAGCCTTAAAAAGTAGGTTGTGAATTCTTTTTCGATTCATAGACCAATTAGTTTGAGTAAATTTCTTAATAAAATCATTTATTTGTTTATTCATGATAGATTGGAAGGCTTTCTCCCAAGAATGATTGTCAGAATCAATTTGGTTTTGTTAACGGTAGAAATATCTTTGAAATTTAGCTTTTAGCTCAAGAAATTGTTTCTGATATTAGATGTAGGGGTAAACTAGATAATGTGGTTATTAAGCTGGATATGGACAAAGCTTATGATAGAGTTGACTAGAATTTATTGATTAAAGTTCTTAGAAGGTTGGGTTTTTATTCTAATTTGACAAATAAGATTCGGAGGATTTGTGCTAATAATTGGTACTTGGTACTAATTGATAGGAAATTACATTGCTTTTTTCATTCTACTAAGGAAGTAATGAAAGGGGACCCTCGATCTGCTGCTCTTTCTATTGTGACTGAAAGGTTTTTATTTCTATTTCTTAATAAGTTGAATGAAATATATGATTTTATGTCTTATGACTACCTAAGTAGACTAAACAATTGAATCATTTGGCATATGCGAATGATACAATTATCTTTGCAGCAGCAGACATAAGATCCTTACAACTGATCATGAAAACCACAACACTATATGAATATCAATCTTGTCTACTAATTGATAAGAACAATAGTTATTATGTGTTCAACAAAGCTACATGAACCTAAGTTCATATTGTGGAAAAAGTTACAAGTTTCTCTTTAGGAAAGTCTCATTTGATGTATTTGGGTTGTCCCATTAGGTATGGTATGAAAACAAAGGTAAACTTTTCATAATTGATCAAATAAATTCAGAATAAGCTCCAATTATGGAAAGAAAAGATTATGGCTTGGGGGGGGGGGATTATTCTGATAAATCTATGTTGCAAAATATGCCTATTTACCTTTTAGCTGGTAAAAGCCCTCTGAAATTTGTTATTTATGATATTGATAGGACTTTTGCTAAATTATTATGGAATTTTAAAGAGTAGGGCTGAGCAACTCACTAGATTGCTTTTGGTGATATTTGTGTTCCAAAGAGTGAGGGAGGTTTGGGGTTTAGATCTTAATTTGATGTGTCCAAATCTCTTTTCGCAAAACTCTGGTGGAAGTATAGGACTTTCAATTCTTTATTGGCTAATTTCATGGGGAAGAAATATTGTAAGAGACATGGACCTTAAGTAGCTAAATGAAATGGTGGTTCACAGGTATGAAAGGATATGGTTCAAGCTAGAGTTTTTTTTTGTCAAGAAATTTGGTGGGAACCAAGAGAAGGAGATGCTAGTGTTTTGTTTGATTATTGAACACAATTGGAGCATTGCATTATGTCTTACATATCTCATACGATTCATGTTAAATCAATATTTCAATTGTATAATACACAATGATGGAATAATGAGGCGATAGCTACTATCTTCAATGAGGAGGTTTGTAGGCACATTAAAAATGTTCTAGGAGTATGCATTTTGCAGAGGGCAGAGCTAAGCCTTTGTAGATGCCTAGTCATACTGGGATATTTAAAATTGGGTCTGCTAGGGAGATGTGCATGGTGAGGAAAGAACTTATAGCCTTAATCCTTAACATTTCTGAAAAATACATACATTTTAAGATGTCTTTCCTTTTTTGGAGAATGTGGTTCAGAAGAATTCCTATAAGAGAGGTATTGATTAGAAGGGGCATAACTGATTCTATGGAGTGCTGTTGTAGTAATTGTAATGTACAAGAATCATATATGCATTTGTTTATTCTCTATTCTGATTTATAAAAAGTGTGAAGTTTTTTATTTTATAAAACTTTAGGTTTGCATTTTCCAGTGGTTCAGCTTAGGCAAGTTTTTGAGGTTTTGTGGAATAGTGACTGGTCTACAAAATTGAAACCAATTTTAAAGCAGTTCCTGCGTTTATTATATGGAGCATATGAAAAAGAAAAAAAGTGATCAAGCATTAGAAAAAATANCAAGCATCAGAAAAAATAAGTATGCTAGCTTTGGTGTTGGAGATTTGAACACACATATATTTATTTGTTAAATATTGATATCCTTGGTCTACAGAAATGCCTAAGACTTGGAACCTTGTAGTGAAGTTCTTAGAGGGTTATTCACCACTGTTCAATTACAAAAGTGTTAGATGGATTCATCCTCCTAGTGGAACTAATAAATACAACACCGGTGGGTCAGGGATAGATATTTTTGCCTTAATTGTATGAAATGAAGAAGGTGATTTCCTTTATACTGAGACCATAGTATTAAAACATGTTTCAGTTATTGAGTCTTAAATAAAAGCTACCAAAATGAACCTAGATTATTATTTGCCTAATAATCAAGTTCCTCTGATCATTGAGACGGACTCTCTATTGGCTCAATAAGTATTAAATAGAAATTGGGAGGTTTCATTGATGCTAGCTTGAGATGTTAGTTACATAAAAAGTCGGATGATCAATAAGAAGGTGAAGATATGGCATACATTCAGGGAAAGGAACTCCGTAGCAGACTTTTTTACAAATCATATTGTTAATTTTGCATGTATAAATAAGCAGCAATTTCACAATTTGTAGGAGATTCCGCAATAGGCTAAAGCAATTGTGAAATTAGAAAAGAAAAAATATTCTAATTTGCGGATAATAAATGTTCAAAACACGGACTACATGCTACAATAGGTAGGGATAGATTAATTTAATGTATCAAAAACATGGAATTGGTAATAGACTCAGATGATATGCAAGAACTAGAAAAGAGAAATATCTAGTAGACTTCAAAATCAAATCTATTTTTTTGTTATCTGAGTAGTGGTATCAAATCCTTTAGGGTTTTAACCTATTGGGACGATATATCAGAGTTGAGAACAAAGGAAAATTAAATATCAATCGAAGGGGTGGAAGAATTATCTGCATTTAACTTTATTAAGCTGGAATGAAGTTTGGGAAAGATACCGAGACCATAAATTTGAGGCCATTTCAAAGGACAATGTACTGAAATTCTCTAGAACATCTCGTATCTCTACTGAGATTTAGATCTATGCCACTCAAATTTAAGAAGTCTTCATCGGTTCAAATCATAGCGTTAGTGAGAAATTTGGCAATAAAATGATTTCACACCAAATCTGTGTGTCTTGTTGGTTCTAGTTTGTGCGGAGGTTTTGAGAGATTAATGGAGATAGGCAAGCTGGATTTTCATCGGAGAAGATGCGGCATTTTGGAAAGAGATCGGAGCAAATGAAATGGAGTTTCTCCTTTTAAGCTTTCAATTTTTGTTTTTTTTTAAATTTTGTTTTTTTTTTCGTTGAATGCAGACCACTTTTAATTTGTTCTTTATACTTTTATTTTATTTGATTTAGGAATGATTTATTTTTTAAACTAGTTTAAATTGATTATATATTGACCAATAGGAAAATACCACATCATTAATTTTTTTATTATTAATTGAATTTAAAGAGGAGGCTGTTAAAAAAAGGACAATATAAGACCTAAAGGTAGATCATAAGTGTATTTGAGAGCCCACAGGTGAAAGGAGGGTAATTTCATACCATTAACAATAGTTTAAGGGTATTTTAGGGTCTTCTCCGTACAAAAAATTATAAGAAATGACAATTTAGTTATTTCCGTGAAAGGACCAAAGAGCGCCCGCAGTCGTAACATGGTGGGTTCGACCTCAAAGATGTCTTATGCAAGCCCTTAGCATTCATTACATAAGAGCACAGAAAATATGGAAGAATTAAAATGTTCTTTAAGAGATATCTCAGAAAGTATTTCATAAAACTAGAAATCTTTCTAACATTATAGTCGCAAACCATCTATGAATGACATGAGTAAAATTCTTATGTCGTAGACCACATAAAATCTAAAAAAATAATGAAAGACATCAAAGGAACATAATGGTTCATCCTCGAAGATATGAGGACTCACCACTTCTTCACTTCTTCAAATACCTTGAAACTCTACCCTCCAGTAGCATCTCAAAGCTCCAACCCTACATTTGGTTAGAATTTAGGCAATATGCATTAGTATAAAAGTAGTAAGAATAAAAGGTAACATAACATCATCAGAGCATCTCAAATGGTTAATCAACATAAGCCATAAGCATAAGAGATAATAACATAATCATAACATAATAAGTTAAAATAAGGCATATTGTAGTTCATACTTCAAACATTAGTCCTTCATACTCAAGTGAACTACTTTATAAGCTACCTTCAAGTATACTTATGCAAAGACAAGCTGGCATCCCATATTACTACTTAAGCTAAGTAACTATCTTTTTCCATTCTTGGTGAAAGTCAACCTTAACAATTAAGACCTAGGATTTCGTGATATAAGAGGACTATACCTTTTAGTCATCTCCAAGCACCATGTTTAATGTATGTGAGGCATCCCATAATACCACACACAATAATCATGTATTGAACTCACCCTATTAATTTTCATCAAATCTAGGTGTCTTTATAAACATATTTCATATTAAAAAGCATCTATCAAATTAAGTCATTCCTATCACGGAAGGTAACTATGCGCACTACTACTACTCGATATAGGCATACTTCATGAGAGGATATTTCATAACTAGCTTCAAGTCATACGGATGCCATGTATAAATGACATCCCATTCTACCATTCACACTAAGTACTCATTTAGGCTAGCTTACTCAATGCTAACTATCTTTCATGCTATTTTATAAAGTAATTGCATACTATCACGCTATATCTAACTATTATGGAAAACATCATATCATACTATCCAAGTATCATAGGAAGGTTATAGGTATACAAACCTATCAACCATGAAACCACTCATCAAGATGCAAATTATTCATAGGGGAGTATGAATCCTCAACCCTTAGCTATCCTTAAGAGATTTTAATGTCTCAATCCTAAGCTATTGAAATGGTCTTAGCCTAACAAAGTCAAGCTATCATGAAGACATTTTAGTCAGGCTATTTGAAGCTACCCCTATGAGAGTATCGATCCTCCATCTTAGGATACCTTGCCTATGCTCATTCAAGCTACCATGAAAATAATTCTACCAATGAAAGATCAAGATAACCATGGGAGAGCTCCTTCATCTCAAGCTATCATGATATTTACCATCCCAAGCTACTGTGAGATCTACAATCCCAAGCTACCATGAGACCTACAATCCAAAGATACATAATGCAACTATCAACGAAGGAATCATAAGAATCAACCTTAAGATATTCTATCTTAACAAACATGATTCATTTTAGGCCCCCTTAAGTCAACCTAGAATACTTTTATGTGAGAGAACTTGACTATCCTAGCTTATTCATGTCTAGGTGTATAAGAGAAAGAGAATACCCAATCAAGATCACCTCATATTTGACTTAACCCCCAAAACCTTACAAAGTTATTCCATCACTTTGACCATTAGAATATAATTCTATTGATAGTTGATCATATAGGTTCAATTCTAACTTATCAAGTTAATATAGTTCCTATTCAATTAAAACTAGTTCAATTCATATTTAGATGATCCTAAATATTATAAATTTTTATTAAAGACAATTACATTAGGAAGATCAATTTAGGACGTTCAACCTTGCCTTTAATGGCCTAAATCCGCAATGATCACCTTCATCATCTTAGATTATGGTTGATCAAGGTACTCACATGAAAACATCATGTAAACATAATTCACACATAATTGAATGATATACACTACATTGGAGTCTCAATCAAGCCTTACCCACAATGTAATCACAACCCTAACTAGATTGGGGTATTTTGGATTCACAATTGGTGGATATCTATGGGGGATCCATGGGTGAAAGAACCCACAGATGAAGGATCTTCACATACCTTTTATAAATACCTTATACTAATCTTCAAACCTTGGTTAAACTCGACCTAGTCTCTTCCTTTTTCTTCGATTCTACTTCGATGGTGATCTTAAGAGAGCTTTCGGAAGGGGAGGGTTTTGATTTAGAAGAGTGAAGTCTAAATTCATAATTTATAGTTTTAAGATGATAAAATGCCCAAAACACTAAAAATAACCGTCCATGACTTAATTGGAACGTACGGAGAATTTACCAATTCACCCCTCACTTGGACGAACCCCTAGCAGAATTGCAGGTTGTGTTCCACGACCCCCACCTGCGGACTATAGGTGCTATTATGGGGCATCCTGCATCTACGTGGTTGATGAATCAGGCTCCTCCATTTGGGATCTAAGATCCCACAAGTATGTCTGAAGCCACGCCCCCATCTACAGGGTGTCAATACACCAACGGAGTGTCAATCAAGGTCGTTGGTGATGCTGTTTCTGACAACTTTTTGGCCATCGTTTGGGTCCTCTTCAAGGACCTTGTGGTGGTCCTTAGGGAGTCTTACCAAAACGTTTTATCCCAAAACTAGATGTTCTAGGTGTGATAAACATTTATAAAATGAGTTGGACCTAAAAACACATATCAAACTTTGTGACAACACACTAGAACATCCTAGCACCAAAAGACTAGTCTCAACACATAATGGACATATCTTGACGTTTAGTCACTAACACTTCCAAACTAAGTTAATTTCATTAGTTTAGGTCGAGAAACTTCATTTTAACCCATTTTGAACTTATTATACCTCATGTAAGTCTCTATCTTATGCCATACAATATTTGGGCTGTTTCAATACTCCCCGCCTTGGGAACATTCATCCCTGAATGACACCTTAAATATTCATGGGGAATCACCATAACTCAAGAATAGCAACTCATCGGGTATGCATTATTTATAAATCCACATACCCAACCAAGGAAATTTTAATTCAAGCTAGATATATTCAATAAAACTCAAAATGCATGAAAGAAACATACTACTCATTTCCAAGAAGAAACTAATATCTCCTACATACAAAATTCTCAACATAGACTCATTAGGTATAAAATGCATATTGACTCAAGATGCTACAACCAGAGTAACCACAATGCAAATGTATCAATTCTAACAAGACCTATACACATTCACAAACATAATCATCACAAGGACAACATCAATTCCATCATGCCAAGTCATAAAAAAAGAAATTTTAATTTTTTTCTAAAATCTCAATAGCGGCATATACCGAAAAGGGACATGAGGAGATCACTCTTGATCGTCCGTCGATTGGAGAGAATAGCACCTATTCGTATGTTGAGGATCCACACCCTCACCACTAGAGGAAACTTTCTTATCTTCGCTTATATTAGCCTTTACCTTAGGAAAATCATTGTTCATATGGCCACTCTAACCACATCCGTAACAACCATCTCTACCGGCCAAATACCTACATTCATGCCTCTTACCACACCTACAATGTTTGCCATAGGGACTCACTACATTTCCCTTACGATCTAGGGTTAGACACCCTCTCATCGTTATACTTTTGTGCAATAGAATAACCTTGTCTTGGAACCTTTTGTCGATTCTTAGAATGACCATGCCCATCGAGCCCATCATGAAAAGACTTATCCCCTTTCGACCAAGACCTCTTCTTTTCTGTAACTCTTCCCTTCATAATTTTTGACTGCTTTATTTTTTGGGCAAACACATGAGACAATATATATCCATATCATCAACAAGCATTTCCATAAGACATTCTTCTTCTACCGAATCGGATACTCCCGTCATAAACTTATTCATGAAATCCTCAGGATTGGCTACCTGTAACGACTCGAGAGTATACCCTAGAAGTTATGGCATCGACCTCTCAGAGGTCTAATACAAGCCTCTTAGCATTCATTAATTG
>NC_028644.1:52274700-52288020 GCF_001406875.1 Solanum pennellii
ATTGAATCATAAGCATCCCTTTACTTGAACTTGGGAAACGTCTATCGAAGCTCGTCCCTCTTAGAAACATCCTCTAGCCATCACTTCCAACACTTTGTGTAAAAATATGAAGAAGAATGGTATTAGTAGAGAAATGCACTAAGTATGACAACCATGCCAAAACATGCATTTTCAGAGGACATTTTGTTCGAACTCATTCATCATATCTTTATATACTTCATATAGATGTAGATATTAATCATAACAACACTTAAGGCTATTTTATTACACTTAAGAATTATTTATTAAGTTAGACTTCACACATAAGAACTATCACCTTAGACAAACTCCGAATGTCACTAGTGCAATGTACAAATAGTATCCCATACTATTACTCATACCAAGTGATCCTAATAAGTCACCTTAGATTTAGGCACGTCACATTCAATAACATACCACACATGCATTTAACCTTAGACATAGGACCAACATACATCATGAATTGTCTAATAAGAACTCTTTTATTCATTGCATCTTAGTCATAACTCATTAGTTCATTTTATAGATAAATCACCCTCACAACCCCTTCACAAGATTTCTTGTGAAATGTACACATGGAGTCACATACCCCCTCATATACCAAGAAAACCCAATTAGAAGAGACAAGTGTAATTCACATGCATAATCATAATTCATGTCTTGAAAATGTAAAGTCAAACGTGACATGCATTCATACTAATCAGAACTAAACATAATCTACATTCATAATGATACATCATCATAACTTCCCTTAGAGTCCACTTGTGCAATGTATAAGTAGGGTCCATAGTCATACCTACACTAAGTAATCTTGCAAGGAACCATGACACTTACTTATAATCTTATCTTAGTTTATTTCTTAACTTTAGGATGCTTAGCGATAAACTACATAAACCATGTTAGGTACATGGAATCCGGTGTCGTAAAATCCTACACCGATAAAAGTGTTCTACTAGACAAGGTAGAACCCACAAAATAGATATCTAGGTGGATCCACTAGCTATGTCCGATAGGGGAACGTAGTTAAGGGATATTGATATTCCTTCTAGAAACTCGCCTTATTGCATTAGCAAAGAGGCTTCCATCTCATGAGTATCACTTGGATGACCCACTGTACTTAAGGCATTAGCAGAGGGGTCTTTTCCTCACTGTACATATCCGCCCGCTGAGCTTAAACTCCCTTTTTAATATTTTAAAGCCTTTATTTATCATTAGTTCATAAAGTAGGCCTTTTAGGACTTGCTCCCCTATACATTATATAGCTCAAAGGTTTGTAAGATGAGAATCAACATTCATCAAAGAACCTATATTATGTAATACTGTACTTTCACATGATTCTACCATTCATACATTCATATATGTGTGCATTCATATATGAGATCTGCCTTAAAATAAACACCTTTATTCGCACATTTTCATAAATTCATTTATGATATACTTTGCATGCATAGTAATAGGTAATGATGTATAGGAGAACTATCCTTTCCTAAATAATAAAAAATCTATCCTATTCATAGACATGCAGGAAGTGTGTGTACATTGGTCTACATTAACAAAAAATGGCTATAATATGGTATTGAGGAAGCCACCCTCAAAGATCAGACATTCCTCATGTCTTAAGTCATACACATATAAAGCATTAAGGACTATAGAACACACACACTCAGATTACATCATAGGAGATAAGAGCATATTCAACATTAGAATAGAGGATTCCTACCACTGCTTTGGTCACATATTCATATAGGGTTCATATTGTTATAGGGTCATGCTACAAGAATGTTCATCATCATTAGCCATATAGAGCACACCTAACCCTAACATTATCATCACACATGCACAACATCATTCAAAAATCTACAGTATACGACTAGTATGGAAGACTATACATATAACTTCACATAACATCAGTTAACTTAGACATGATATTAAAATCAAGGATATATCGTTCAACTTATGAAGCGTGGAATAATCATATCATTTCCTCTTACATCTAATGTCGTCAAGGCCATGATCATAACACATAAAAATGTCTGAGAATGTGAACAACACTACTATAAGTGGACCATACCAAGCATCACAATTCAATATACATTCTAAGCTAATAAGAGGAAATAGGTTAACTTAGTCAATTCTCCATAATTCTGAATCAATTGATATAGATAAGACTTGGACTAATCAATATACTATAATGTAATAACTATTGAATCATAATCTAATCATGATCACAAGACCCATAACATAAAATAATTTGAGAGGATAAAGAGATCATGGGTTATTCATGGATTTGGATTGAAAATCATGTTAAAAACATAGATTAATCATATAATCATTATCAGAATGATTTTGTAATCCCTTTAACAATGAACCCATGGCTAGATTGAAAGATGTTATTTTTGACTTAGAATCATGTTTGAAACAGCATTGAAAGAACTCCTTAGATGAATGGTTAAATTAGGATGAAAATTTAGCATACCTGCTAAATTAAAAAACCCACAAAAATCTGAGAAGAATGCTCGAAGAATGAATCTCCATAGCTTGTTCTTGAGCTTGGTCTCCAATGGAGGTTCGGGAGAATTTGGAAGAGAAGAGAGGTTGGAGATTTTAATTTCATAATGGGTGTTGGGGTTTAGACTTGGGAAAGGGGTCAAATAGGACATAAAAATTGTTTATAACCGACTCCCAAAGTTACCAAAACATCCCTATAGATATTTAAACTATTAGACATGTCAATTTTGACATCACAACAACGACAACAAAATTTGAGAAGTGGCTATGCTCGCGGAGGCTGCTCCTAATTTTGCCTCACCACATTTTTGAGGCAGTGAAACTTGTGTTTCTCTAGCGATGCACATGCAGGTCAAGTGCCAGGCGCTAGCACGTGGTGGCCTTCACTTCTTGGTTCTGCACGTAGCCATTTGGCAGCTTCCTTGTCAAATGTTGGGTTCTCTACGGGGGCCCTTAGTTGGTCCTCGGGCAGTCTTACTAGGAATTTTCGATGCTTAACATGTCTATTCAGATACTAGTCTCAACTCAACTATTTTACAACTCCAAAAAACACATAAATACAAGCCAACCATACAAGCACACACTAGTACATCTAAAGACTAAATTTTGAATGCCTTTGACGTTTGACCTCCAACACTCTTGAAATATAATACACATGATGTTAAACACTTTATTTACGTGTTAATAACCTTTTTATACACATGTAAGGCTCTATATACCTTAGTTCATGTTAAGGGTTTTGATACTACCAAGCTTGGAGTATACTAAAACAAAAGAGTGAATTTCAAAGAGTATTCTTTAAGACTCATATTAACTTTCTTGAGGTTGATCAATTCTCTCAATTTTTCTTCCCTCAAATCCGGGGAAAAACCTATCGAGAAATTCATACTTAATAATTACCAACTCTATTGCGCCCACTCTCAACAACCTACTATCCTTCCATTGTCCATACAAAATTTGGGCAAAATCTTTCAATTGATAGGAGTTTAGCTCCCCCTTCTTAATGGAGGACACTCCCATTATTGCCAAAACCTTATAAGCCTCCCCTATGAACCCATTTGGATCTTTCTCCACCTTTGAGCCATAGATTCCGGGAGGATCATTCTCAACAACTCTTTTACCCTAGAGCCACCACCTCTCTGTTAGCTTTCCGCTGTCAAGGCTTGTGCCAATTGTTGCATAGAATCCCTAAGCTCGTCAAGAGTAGAATTCCCTATTGGAGGGTCGTTTGGAACTTGAGGGGGTACTTTGTGTTGATGTTGAGGAGGATCTTTGTTTGGAACTTGGGTGGGAATTTTTCGCTCCTCTTCACCTTCCTCAACTATTCTAGCATTAGCTCTATCATTTGCCATGATATGAAAAATCATAGGAAAACATTAGAATAAAGACCTACTAGTGCTACACCTCTATGGCACAACTAAGAGAATAAAGAAGTGACATTGTTCATAAACATCCAATAACCTCCAATTCATGAAATGTGTCGCGACTCACACCCATGAACAACACTCTAATTTGATGTGGTTTGAGACATCCTAAGACCATTTTACAACCTTACGCTTTAATACATATTATGGAAGGCAACTATAGCCTATACCCAATCTAGGCACACTGCATATGAGGACATTTCATAAGCACCTTCAAGTCATACTTGTTCTATGAATGAATGACATCCCATTCTACCATTACCAATAAGTACTCATTTAGGCTTGATTCCTTAATGATAACTATCTTTCATACTAGTTTATCAAAGAATAGCATACCATCATGCTAGACCTAACTAAAACATCATATTATGCAATCAAATCTATCATAGGAAGGTTATATGTATTCAAACCTATCCACCATGCAATCACTCATAAAGATGCAAGCTATATATAAGGGAGTACAGATACTAAACCCTAAGTTATTCTTAGGATAGTTTAATGTCTAAATCCTAAGTTACAACGAAATGGTATAGGACTAACCAAGTCAAGATACCATCAAGACATTCTAGACATAATATTTCACACTATTCCTTAGAGAGTATTGATCCTCCATCCTAGGCTAACTTGCCTATTCTAATGCAAGCTACCATGAAAAACATTCTACCTATTCAAGATNATATCATAGGAAGGTTATAAGTATTCAAACCTATCCACCATGCAATCACTCATAAAGATGCAAGCTATATATAAGGGTATAAGGGAGTACAGATACTAAACCCTAAGTTATTCTTAGGATAGTTTAATGTCTAAATCCTAAGTTACAACGAAATGGTATAGGACTAACCAAGTCAAGATACCATCAAGACATTCTAGACATAATATTTCACACTATTCATAGAGAGTATTGATCCTCTATCCTAGGCTAACTTGCCTATTCTAATGCAAGCTACCATGAAAAACATTCTACCTATTCAAGATCAAGATAATCATGGGAGATCTTAATTTTCCATCCCAAGCTATCATGATATCTACCATCCGAAGCGACCATGAGATCTGCCATCCCAAGTTAAGATGAGCTCTACCATCCCAAGCAACCATAAGATCTACCATTTAAAGCTTCCATGAGATCCAACATCTCAAGCTACCATGAGATGTACCGCCTCAAGNTCTCAAGCTAAGTAATCAAACTATCCATGAAGGAATCATAAGACTCAACCTCAAGCTATTCTATATTCATAAGCATGATTCAGCTTAGGTCCCTAAGTCAATCTAGAATCCTTCTATGTGAGAGAACTTGATTATAATACCTTATTCATGTATAGGTTTATAAGAGAAAGAGAACACCCAACAAAAATCACCTCAGATTAGATTTTATCTCCAAAGAACAAACAACAACGATTACAAACCATATTTTCAATACTAGCTTCATTCTATTATGATCCATGTCTTATTACAAGCTATTCCATCATTTTGATCATTAGAAGGTAACTCTAGTCATACTTTATCATATAGGTTCAACTCTAAAATTACAGGTTAAGATCTTCCCTATTAAATTAAACCTATTTCAATTCATATTTAGATGATCCTTACTATGATCAATTTGTATTCAAGACAATTGCTTTAAGAATTGTGGTATTTGAGATTCACTATTGAGAGATATATATGGGGGATCTATGGGTTGAATAACCCATGGATGAAAAATCTTAACATACCTTTGATCAGTGCCTTAGAATAATCTTGAAACCTTGGTGAAACTCGAGCTACTTTATGGCTCCTTCATATCTACTTTAATGGTGATCTTGAGAGAACTTTAGATAAGATAGTATTTTGATTTTGATGAAAAAGTATAAATGGATAATTAATTGTTTTAATATACTTAACATACCTAAATAAAAAAAATTTCTATGACTTAGATGGAACGTGGGGTGAATTTACCAATTCACCTTTCACTTGGCTGAACCCCTGGGAGATTTGCAGGTGGCACGACCACCACCTACGGACCGTAGGTGGTGTGACAGGGTGTTTTGCAGCTTCATGGTTCGTGACTAAGGCTCCTAAAATAAGGGGTTTATCTCCTACGACTAATTGTGGAGCTACGCCCTCTACGTTTGGGGCATTAACCCACGAACGGGGAGTTAATAAAATTCGTTGGTCATGCTGTTTTTGAAATCTTTTTGGCCAATGTTTTGATCATCTTGAAGGAAAATTACGGTGTTTCTTTGGGAGTCATACACAAACCTTTTACCCCTAACCTCAATATGCTAGGTGTAATAAACATATCTACATGAAAATTTGACCTAAAACCACACATCAAACTCCATGACAGCACACTTGAACATCCTAGCACCAAAAGACTAGTTTCTGGACGTCTCTTGACGTTTAGGTACTAACACTTCTAAGCTAATATAATTGCACTAATTTAATTCTAGAGACTTCATTTTAACCCTTTTTAAGTAATTATATCTCATGTAGAGCTCTAGCTTAGGTTATAAGATATCCGGGGTGTCTCATTCCTTGACCAAAATTTTAGTTAACATTTAGGAAAAAGCACAAGTACTTCCTACACTATGAACGATATCCTAGCGAAATACCTTAACTAAACTAAGGTCCTATTCCCCCCCCCCCAAACAGATTTGTTTGTAATTTGATACACCTTTTGGCTTACATGACACACTCCATGACTACACACAATTGAGATTTGTTGGAGATGTTTGGATGCCACGTAAGTGGAAAAGGTGTGCAAAATTATAAAAAATGGGATCACGGGGTATTAGGATCTATGTTTAGTTAACACATGTATATGGGGTTTCGGTCATAATCTAGGTAGTACTTGTACTTTATCTCTCTAAAATTTTCCAAACCTTCTACTTTTCTACTTCCTTCCAGTTTCGACAATAATAACTTGGTGTCTTCTTAGTTATTTTTGTACTTTCCATTAAAATTTAATGCAACACAAAGGTGAATCATGTCGAGTGAATTATATATCAAAAGATTTCAAACATCTAGAGGATTTGATATCTAAAATTTGAGATTATTTAGAGGTAATTTGATTTGATCAAGATTAATTAGAAAATATATAATTCATATATAGTTTGCTCATATTTAGTTTTTTAAGTGTATCGTAATGTATAGTCAGTATGTATATCATATATAGGTACGATCTATTATGTAGTCAGTATATTTTAGCGAACTGTAGTATATAATCAATAGATATCTTGAATGTATTTTTAATGTATATAACTATATCTATTGTAAACTAATTACTAATTTATTATAAATAATTGAAACTTAAATTCCAAAAATAAAAGGCAAAAATAAAAAATTAATCTTAAATTAAGTGTAATTTTACTTATTTTCTCAAAAAGTCTTACATAAAGACAAAGGAATTAATTTATATCCTATGCACACTCTTCAGGTACTTAATGCCAAAAAATATTTGAAAAAGCAAAAGCCGCCATTGGGGGGTTAAGCTCGCAATCGTTTCCTTTTTTGTTAAGCTACTTTGCTTCATCAACCTCCAATTTCGATTGCAGATACCTACCTATTCCTGAATTTGATGGATTCCTATATGTTTTTTACTCTTCGATATTATTTGTTTTTTAGTTGAGCGTTGTTGTGTTTTTTAAAATGATGAAAAACTAAACTCATATGAGATGTGGATGAAGTTCTGATGTTTTTTTCCAGTGAATTGGTCCGCGGGAGGACCTTTTTTTAGATTTCATTCTGTTTAGAATTAATATACGTGGATGAAAAACATGTTTTATTTCTGTTTGTTTTATCCTTAATTCTATTTTGATGAAATTAGGGTTAGGTTTTTTTTATGTGTGTTTGTGAAGAGGAATGCATTCTTTCGCTAATAGATATTATATATAAGGGACTTTGGCCATGAAAATTGATAGATTTGAAAAACAAAAGGTACTGTCTTAACACAAAATGATTCACAAAAACTCAAAACAATTAACTCCAATTTATATTCACAACCAAACACAACTACGTTTTCAATCATCATTATTCACTTTTTTGATAGTGAATAATGATTATTTAGCATTGGAGTTGTGTTTGGTTGTTAATATAAATTGGATTTAATTATTTTTGAGTTTTTGTGAATGGCTTGGAATGAAAACAGTGAAAAAAATATTGAATTCTATGGCCAATCGTGTTTGTTTTTTTGGAGTCTTTCTTCAAATCATTGGCAGAGGAAGAAAAGAAGTTAATTATTAAAGAATTTTGAAATGAAGTTGTGAAATGAAAATAGATGTAAGTTTCTTCTTCTTGTAAAAACTAAGGTATGAAATTTGTAGAGAATCATGTAACTATTGGATTGAGTGATGCATATCAATTTTTGTGAAGTTATTTCTACCCTTTTATTTTTCTTTTGGGTGTTCTTTGTTGAAGAGATGAGAATTAGAATGTCAAAATTTGATCCATATGTTGCCTGTGACTAGTTGTCAAAATTGATAATGGTGATGTAGAGATGGTGGATACCAATAAGACTGTCTTGCTAGTGATGTCCTAGTGTCCGATGAATTCATGTCAAAGTAGAAAAATTGTGTTATGACGGAAGGCTCAATTGGCATAAGCAATGTTGAGGACAAGATAGATGATCAAAGTGATTCAAGGATAGAGGCTTGAAGAATGCTACGAGTGAGACAAAGGACAAGCTCAACACTAAGAGTTAGGCAAAGGCACATGGAAATGCAATCAATGAGGACAAACCAAAAATTGCTAAAATATTGAGAATGAAGAAGGGAAACTTTAAGGAAATGTGCTGCTGGAGGACAAATACGCCTAGTATCTATGTTGAAACGGATGATTTGGTAAGTGGCTATTTGATGGTGACTAACAATCAAATAAGAAAATGATGTATGAGGTCAACCAAAATGGTAATGATATAATGGTTGGTAGACTAGAGGACCATCAAATGAAAACAAATGCTACAACTGCTACCAATGATGGGGCTAGATTAGATGTGTTTATAAAAGTGAAAATCGTATTTACTAATTCTTATATTGGGAAAATACTAGACACAGCTAGTCTAATGTTTCTTATTAGTCCTTCAACTACAAATGCTGGACAACTTAGTTGGGGAGCATCTGACAAAATTTCTTCAATGGTGCATATTCTAATATACCATTTTTTTGCCCAAGGGTATATCAAAGAATTTACCATTGAGGAAATACTCTCACATGCTTTCCTACTATGTTGTAAAACATTTGCTGTTGAAGGATTGATCGAAAACATTGGACTAGCTGGTTTTGGCGTTTTTCCAATAGAAGTAGTAAATTCGATTTTCATTTTTTGAAGATCATCCAATCTAACACCATCACTGGTAATAGTTGTAGAATTTTTTTTAATTTAATGGTCCTCTCATCTATCAACCTTTATATCATTACCATTCTTATTGACCTCATAGATCATTTTCTCATTCTAGTGAAATTCATTCAGTTTTCCTTCGTCAATCTTTTGTACTTCATCATCAATAACCTTAAAATAGCAACTTACCATATCATCTGAGCCAACATCAATAGTATGTGTTTTGCTCTACAACAACACATTTGTTCAAGTTCCCCTTCTCCATTTTAAACATTTTTAGCACTTTGTGGGCCTCATAAATTGTTTTTTCCTGACCAACTACATTTTCATGTGTCTCATATTGACTCTTAATGTTGAGCTGATTCTCTATATAACTTCTGACTTTAATCAAGTCGTCTCCCTTTGAATCACTTTGATCATCCATTTTGTCATAAAGATTGCTTATCCCAATAAAGCCTATTGTCTTAACGCTATTTTCGTACTCTACCGATGAGTCATTGTACACTACGATCACCAGCAAGGACATTCTTTTCGGCATCCACCATCTCTACATCACCTATATCCATTCTGACAACTAGTCATAGGCAACATATATATGTATCAAATTTCCGCATTCTAATACTCATCTCCTCAAGAAGGAGCACCCAAAAGATAAAGGAAAAAATAACTTCCAAAAAAAATGATATGCATATCTTTTTCCACTAGTTATATAGTTCTCTAATAATTACATACCTTTATTTCAAATTCAATTTTTCAGAAGAAAAGAAACTTTATATCTTATGTAATTCTATAACTTCATTTCAAAATTCATTAGTAATTCAACTTCTTTTCTTCAATGGAAAAGGATGAAAGACTCCAAAAAACAAACACGATTGGCTATAAAATTTAACTTTCAAAAATCTTTTCACTCCAAATCAATCAGATAAACTCAAACATTGAATAATGATGATTTAAAATTGGATTTGTGTTTGGTTGTGAATGTAAATTGGAGTGAATTGCTTTTGAATTTGTACGAGTGATTTGGAGTGAAAACAGGTTTTCAAATTCTCTCAATTTTCATGGTCAATCTACCTTATATATAAAATCTATTAGCGAAAGCATGCATTCCTCCACACAAATACAAACAAAAAAAACCTAACCCTAGTTTCATCAAAACAGAATTGAGGACACAAAATCAAAAAGAAAAAAATTCATGATTTTCATCCCCATATGTTAACTCTGAACAAAATGACAAATAAAAAAGGTCCTCCCACCAATCAATTAACTTAAAAAAACGTAAAAACTTCATCCACATAACAAATGTATTTATTTTTTTCATATTTTTTTTCAAAAACAATGAAACGGCAAAAGATAAACAAGTATTGTCGATGAGTAAAAAAAGTTACAGGAATCCATCAAACTCTGCAATAGGAAGGAATCTGCAATCGAAATCGGAGGTTAACAAAAAAGGAAAAGATGGTGACCTTAACCCTCCAATGATGGCTTGTGCTTCTTAAAATAATTTTTGGCACTAACTAATTGAAGAGTGTAAGCAGGATACGAGTTAATTCCTCTGATTTTATGTGAGACTTTTTGAGAAAATTACTAAAATGAAAACTTAATTTAAGAGTACTTTTTTATTTTTGTCTTATATTTTAGAAATAGTTTCAATTATATATAATATAAATTAGTAATTAATTTACAAATAAATATAAGAATATACTTCAGAAAACTTTTTGATTTATATGGTATAGTTTTCTAAAAGTCATATAAAGTATAAGAAAAAGACTCAAAAATACTCCTAAACTATCAGACATTGCTCAAATTTTCCATTTAACTATTTTGTGGGTAAAAATTACCCTTCCCGTCAAAGTAATTGGTCATACTTACCCTTCTAATTAACAAAAGTATGTTAAGTGCCACTTGGATTCCACATGGATGCCACATAAACGCCAAAAAATTTCCACTACCTTGTAGACTAAAAAGATCCCTAATATCTAATTTTTCCCTCATATCTCTTAATATTTGATTTCAGGCATTTCCCCTCAGTTTTGTGGGTAGGGTAAGAAACGATTCATAGATTTCTGCACTTTGCGACTAGGTTTCCAACTTGATTACATGGCTAGGGTTCAAACTGGATCTTCAAGACCATAGGTTAGTAAATCTTTATTCCTATTTTATTATTTTTATGAGTTCAAAGTTGTGGATGGATCAAGAATTTGAGATGAATTTATTGATTAAAAGGGTAAATCTGACCTATTTTCGATAGTTTAAAGGTATTTTTGAGCCTTTTCGGTAAAGTATATACTCTTTAAATAATACAGCATACCAATATATAGGTTATACATTGACAATATATTATGATACACTCAAAAAACTAAATATAGTTTAACTAAATATGAAGTATATGTTGACTATTAACGTAGATCAACTCAAATTCATCTCTAAATAGTCTCAAATTTTAGATATGGAATCATCTCGATGATTCGAGTCTTTTTATTTATTATTCGTTAAAAACTATTTACGTTTGCAATACATCAAATATGAACGGAATGGATAAATAACTAGGAAGATGCATGAGATGATAAAAGTGGAGGAGGAGGGGGGGGGGATAAGGAAACGATGTTATAAATGTTGAAACTAGAAGGAAGAAGAAGAAGGGTAGAAGGTCTGGCCAATGTTAGTAATTTTTTAAATTTTAGCAAGATAAGGTACAAGTAACTCTTAGAATATAATTGAAAACTCATAGATACGCCTTAACTAAAATAAGATTCGATTACCCCTCGCCACCCCCATTCCTGCCCGGAGCTGAGGGAAATTCGAAGTTATTGGTGCACTCAATGCACTCAACAAAAGAAAAACAAAGAAAAATACTAGTAGGACTCAGTATATGGCAACATTTACTATGTAGGTATCATTGGTCCACTCAAAATAGTAACAAATATGAATAAAGTAATAGTATAAAATCAACTATAAGATTTAGCAAGTAATAAAGAATAAACGGCATGAAAAACTGACAACTGAAGGAAGTACATAATCAATGATGATATCAAGCACACACACGAGGAATCACGCCTCAACACCACACTTTTTGGGGAATTGGGTTTTTAAGACTGAGTACATTTAGTTATTCTATATGTTTTCCTCTTTAGTATTACCATGTTAGAACATGACACGAAGATCCTATAATACCGTGTAAGAACTTGATACCTCGATTCAATAATACTATGTGGAAATGTGCCACCCTGATCCAATTATACCGTGTCGGAACGAGACACCCCAATCTAACAATAGGGTGTCAAAATGTGATTCCCGATCCAATAATACCATGTCGGAACGTGACACCCCGATCCAAAAATATATTGTTAATTTACAATTTATTATCAACACTTTTTACTTCCTTAACAATATTTCAACTAGCCTTATTTATCAAGGCATTACTTAGATAGAGAGGGTTCAAGATTATAAATTTCACGTTCTCTGGATTCCATACCATTCACAAAGAACACAAATATTATCAAAACCACAAAACAAAGTCACATAATAACACAATCAATTACATTGAGAACTTCATAATATTACTCAATGTATATCAATAACTATTAATAGTCTATCTATCAAACAGAATAAAGCATAACGTACCTCATAGAATAACCAAAGTCGATTAAACTACTTCTCCAATACATTTCCTTTCTTAATGCCTCCGAAACATTCCAATACATCAAGTATATGTGCATAAGTTTTAAGTTAAAGAGTCTATAAACACTCATATTATTCTATTTCTAGCCCTAAAAAGTAGGTTGTGAATTCTTTTTCGGATCTTAGACCAATTAGTTTGAGTAAGTTTCTTAATAAAATCATTTCTTAGTTTATTCATGACAGATTGGAAGGCTTTCTCCCAAGATTGATTGTCAAAATCAATTTGGTTTTGTTAACGGTTGAAATATCTTTGTCATTTTGCTTTTAGCTCAAGAAATTGTTTCTGATATTAGATTGAGGGGTAAACTAGATAATGTGGTTATTAAGCTGGACATGGACAAAGCTTATGATAGAGTTGACTAGAATTTCTTGATTAAAT